>NC_136268.1:152783869-153072679 GCF_964187855.1 Myxine glutinosa
GCACCCAAGACCTGAGGTGAATGCATTCCAAAGCAATTTCCTTCAACATCGTTGCATTGTGCACACCATTGTACGGTGGTCCGCTCGACTCGGCTACGTTGATCAATGATGGACAGATTAAATCTGGAAATAGTTCATCAAGATAGGTGCCAAATGCAAATGACACTGTGATCAGTGAGGCTTATTCATTTGTTTTTTTGGTCACAATAATCTTCACCATGTAGTATTTTGTGCTTTGCCAACCTATGGTGATTTCTTTGCAGTTTTGGAGTGCTGATGGAAAAGGCCTCACGCCATTTATGGGACCTTCTCGAGGGAAAGGACAAAAAAGTTGGCAGCACAACTTGTAAGTTTTAGCTTTCTGTTTTGATGAATGTGTATTCTTTAGCTTTTTCTCAGAAAGGGGATTGTGGTTTGTGAGGCGTTTTTTTTCATTGCTTCCATTTATTAATCGTACTCTGCTTGTGACAACGTGCAAAATAAGTACAAACCTATTTGAACATTTTGATGCAAAATTTTTCTTAAATGATCGTGACATTATTTATTACTTGCAAAATCGAAATTTTTTCAAGTATATTGGTTGGTCTTGTGCGTTAGTCTGTTTGTTTATCTGTCTGTCTGTCTGTCTGTTTGTTTGTGTCTGTCAATCGCCTACAGGTCACAAATTTAAACCGATCTTCATGAAACTTCACCAGATGGTAAAGTTGGTTATAAGGAAGAAGCCTATTGGCTTTGAGGTCAATGGCGATAGGTTATCTTGAGGTCAATTTTCTAAAATTTCCATTTTTCATCCGATTGACTTGGCAACTTTTTATTTTGGGGAGGGTGGATTTTGCAAGTATCATGCTCTGTCTGACATCTTCTTGTTGAGATAGCAAGATTTTTATGGTGGCGGAGGGGACGAGAGGCTCATTAAGAGTGACGTGACTTTGGTGTTTTTCACGCAGAGAAATATGCAGTATGTTGGCTGGCCCATAATACAAGTCTGATGCAAGAATTGTAACTTGTCTGGGTGATAAAAGGGATATTAATATTGAATAAGCCATTAAAAAACTCTTCTTCTTTCTTTTGCCTCAGACAAACACCTCAAGACAGTTTTGGATAAAATCCGTGATTGTGGCTACTTTGCACGAGTGAGGGCGATGGAAAATGGCATCACAACGGAAGAAACCATGCCGGGACCTGCGGAAGAACTGGACGTGCAAACTAATCCCGAAGAAGTGTCAGAGGTGGTGGACAGAGAAGTTCCTTTGACTACACCTGAGCCTGAGCCCGAGCCCGAGGCCGAGCCTGCACTGCCTTCTGCTGAAGTCGGTAATTTCTGATCAAACAATGGGAGAATTTGGGAACTGGGCCTTGTAGTCATGCATAAGGTTTATTTGTTTAACCACAGCATATTTTTTTGTTTGCTATTGAGTATTGTTGATATTGTTCATCTGCGTCTCGCACGTTAGTTCGACAGTTAGTCGTTTCTTCGGGTATTGATTCCTGAGACAGCTGATTCGGGATCCTGATGCAGATTCCTGACAGAATTTGAAACAGTTACAAAATATCGTTTCGGTGCTTCTCTTGTAGGGTATTGCATCGTGAAGTGAAAACTCCTTCGATGCGATACATCCAGGTTGTGCCATGTTTTGGTGCTACCAGTAATATCTTAATGAAGTGGATAAACTTCATCATCAGACCCTTCCTGAAGTATTGGTATTGATTGCTATGAAGTCCCAAAGAAATTCCACCTTCGCTCAATTTTGAATTTTTGCTCCTATGGATAAAAGTTTGAAAAATGACACCTTTGTTTAAATTTCGAGCTGTGGCACCATTGAATGCGTACACAACTCTGCTCAATTTAAGGATGTTTTGCTTCATGATAAGGAAGCAAGACGCAGAGGAGTGTATACCCTCATTTTGTGATTATCGTCTGACTGGACACTTCCTTCAAATCTGGCATGTTATTCGTACTGTGAATAGTGTGTCCTATCTGTGCTTCCATTGGACATAAAGTCTCATTATATTTGCCTTGGCTAGTTTTTGCAAATGAATCCTCTTTTAGGAAGATCTTTAAATTGTCCATTGCATTTGTCGACCTGTCTGTATGCAGCTTGTTTTCTTTTGACCGTTTGGTGAAGCTCCATGAACTTTTTATTTTGTAGGCAACAGAATGCTGCGGGGTAGCATCATTGCTCGAGGGAGCTGCTGTGCTGCTAATGCAGTGCCCTCTAAGTTGGGACAGGAATTTGGAATTTGTTCAGGGTGCCGGCGACAGCTCGCCTACTCTTTGTGAAGGACACGCATGGGAGGGATTTTTAACATCCACCCACTAATGCCGGTAGATGGGAAGCCCAGTTTAACGTCCATCCGAGGGACGGGCACACACTTTGATGAATCACCCTGCTTGTAAAACATTGGGATGACAGTTTATAGCTGGGCCGAGATTTAAACCCAGACTCGGCTGCTTAGATGTGTGTGCATGTGTGTGTACACGTATCGCTAGGCCATCCTGCCAGTCCTTCTCCATGAACTGATACGCTCGTTGAAGCCAGGAATGAATGGCTTCAATTGACTTGTCAGTTCTCTGCAAAATCCTGTTGCTTGGTTTTTTTTTGGTTTTTTTTATTATATATTTTTTTTTATTACTCCCTTGCCCCAACCCTTCCCTGTTATTAGCTTTTTTATTTACGTTGGTGTTTTGTTTCAAAAAAATTATATCTGCAAATCTGGCCACTCCTGTGTTGTGCATTCTTTCAGAATAGAACTAACAGGCAATCCTGTTCGTGAAGGAAAACGTTCTGTCAAACCCATTTCTCTCAAGAATATAATTTGGTCATATGTGGGAACATAGTCTTTCCAGCTGTTAACTCTCCATAACATTGCAAATCATTTAACTGGAGGAGTTGAGATGCCACGTTGTACAAGGATCCTCGGTGCAGAAGAAGCCCAATGGCCCATACTCCTTGTACCATATCTCCATCACACCAATTCAAACAATCGGATTATTATGTTTCGCTTACTGCAACGATATATCATACTCACTATCTACTTTTGCTTCAAGCTCTTCCATCTTATTATTTAAACTCGTAGAATAGTTTTAGTTTCCTTTTCTCTTGCTGTAATAAATCGTTTTGCAGGGACATCAGGAGATCTGGGGTGTGGGATACATGAGATGAACAAGATGGACACAACAGGGACTTTCAGGAAATAAAACGGAATTTGAAGAATGTGGGTTTGGGGTGGATTAACAGGGATAGAAAAGATCATGGTTTTGGATGGGGGAAGATATGAGATGGTGGTTAACAGCTGTTTTAAAGCCCACGAGGGAGGAGTGGGATTGAAGAGAATGTGGGAGTTTGTTCCAGAGGCAGGAAAAAAGAGTGATGAGCGGTGTCTTGATTTTGGCAGTTTCACCAGAAGGGGGTTGCTTTATATCTTTGGGAGACAGAGCACAGACAGAGCAGGGGGTGAGAGAGTGAAAGGCCCTCAGGATCGGCTTCATCGTGGAAGATACCAATGATCCTAAAAGCCTTGGTTTATACAGCGTGAATCCAAGCTCGGTGTGAGGCAGGAGCAACAGGCCTGAGGGGAGAGCAGTACTCCATCAAGCTGCGGATGAAAGCTTTGTAAGTGGTGAGTAGCTCAATAATGCCCAGAAAGGACTTCACATGATAGAGGATGCCCAGTCAATGGCTTTGGAGGCTTGATTGGAAAGTTCGTTTTCCCAGGAAAGATCATGGCAGATCGTGAGACCCAAAAGCGTGAGCAACAGAACTTCTTTGAAAGGATTGTTTTAAGAAAGTAGATGGGAGGTTTTTCCAGACGGTCTTTTCGGAGAGACATAGTTCGTGTGAGATTTGTCAGGATTGAAAGACATGTTCCACTTGTTTGACCAGCCTGTGATTTTATCCAGGTCTGCAGAGAGTGAAGAGGCTGCTGCTTGCTGGTCTGAGGGATGAGAGATGGAGCGGCAGAGGGTGGTGTCATCAGCAAAAATATAGAGGATTTTACAGAGAGTGAGAGAGATCATTAATGAAGATTAGAAAAAGCACAGGGCCCAGAACACACACAGCCTTGAGGAACACCAGCCTGGAATGGAAGAGGAGATGAGAGAATTCCATTTAAAGCCACGTTGACTACGACGGGAGAGGAATTCCACGAGCCATGTGTGGAGGTTACCATGGATACCATAGGAGGAGAGTTTGGTGAGCAACGCGGTGTGCCAGACCGTATCGAAGGCACGAGATATGTCAAGGGAGACTGTTCTGATTTCCTGTTTGGCATTGAGGACCTCCATCCATTGTTGAGCGAATGGTTCGGTGGATGTGCGGAGTATCGTTGAGAGAGAGGAAGACAAATGATGAATTGCGAAAGATGATGGGAATAGAGCCTGTGATGGATGCTGTGAAGAGGAACAGGTAGAGATGGTTTGGTCATGTGTTGAGGAAGGATGAAAGTGACTGGTTGAGAAGAGTGATGGAAATGAATGTATAAGGAAGTAGAGCACGGGGAAGACCGAGAAAGACTTGGCTAAAGATGGTGGAAGAAGAAATGCGGGCAAGGGGGTTAACAAGGAGAGATGCAGAAGATAGGGCAAAATGGAGAAGATTGTCATGGGGACCGCAAGGCTATCCCCCGCTCTAGCAGGGAAAATGGCCTTAAAATGCATGTTGTTGTTGTATCCATTGTTGAGACTGCGGAAGCATGTCAAGAGTAGAGTGACCTGCTCTGAATCCTTATTGATGATCAGAGATCAAGCCATTGGAGAAGTGGAAGGATTTGACATCAGAAGCAATGATGGATTCCATGACCTTGCTGATTATTGGGAGCTGGCTGATTGGTCTGTAGTTGCAAGGATCTGTTTTTGCACATTTTTTGTGTAAAGCGGTAATGTTTGCTGATTTCTAAGCAGAGGGCAGATGACCTTGAGCAAAAGAGAGGGTGAAAAGAATAGAGAGAGGGTATGATAGAGCAGCAGAGTAGGATTTTTGCCCCCAGCCCGGTTAGCGTTAAACTATCCCAAGGGGACTCTTCTGTGCAAATCCCACTCCATTATTATCGAGTGATCGATGCATTTGTATGACATTACTGGCAAGACTAACGTATGTAGGTGAGAAGCCCATGTGTTTGTTATCAAAGCAAATTACAATTGTAGTGGCGTGATTTCCAGAAGCAAAAATATTGTCGCGTTCCTGGTGATTAAAATCCTCCAAGGAAACATATTTCCGAACGGGCTTTAACTCTGAGGCATTCAGTCAAAATATAGCGGAGAATACGCGTGGGGGGAAGAGACCGAAGAGCTTACCTTCACAAGTCCACCCGTGTCCTCGACCCTGCAATAAATTAACTTGAACAACACGGAATTAAAATGTACAAAAATAAACAGGTTTATTAAAGAAAATGCCGGTAACAAAGAAAACACGATAAAACTATATTCCTACTTGGAGCGCTCCCATGCAGACCCGAATACAGACAAAGGATAAAATAACTGGAAAATTAATAGCGTTGTTTGTGGCTCTTAACTCAAAGCGGCTGGAGTATCTCGTCAGGAATTGGCAAAGATCGTCTCAGGCCTTGGTGGGAAACGCAGGTTTGTTGGCGCGAACTCGGCCTCACGCGTGAAGTGAACGAGCAGGCGTGCAGCTCGCTCTTCCAGTTGTGCTTGTTCTCACAATCTCAACACTGAACGCCGCAGTTCCCGGCCCGTGGCTCTTCCTCCTCATGACCACCAGCAAGATGTCCCAACACGGCCGCTCGCAATGGTGTCCAAAATCAGAAGGGGTGAGAAGATGTCTGCACACGACCGCCCACGATGAAATTCACAACGAGAAGGACCAAAAGGATGTCGATGCCGAGAGAGACAAAATGTCGAAGCCGAGAGAGACAAAATGTCGATGCCGAGAGAGACAAAATGTCAATGCTGGAAGAGACCAAAATGCGACCGTTCACCAACAAAGTCCAAAACGGGAAGGCACAAGAGCCAAAAATGTCGGCCAAAGCATTCTTTTATCGTCCAGGCTCTGACGTCATATGAACACGTCTCAGTGTCAGACCCTATCAGCGAGTTCCATCTCACTAGTCATCTGTGCCAATCAAATCACCGCTCTCTGGGCGTGTCTCCACGGAGCTGCCTGTCCTGTGCGCTCACCAAGTTGGTGTTATCCACGTCATTGCTGCATGCCTGGCTTGTGGTAGGTTTTTAATTAGTGTGTTTAATGGGCGATTTCTAACTCTGTGTCTAGTGCGGTGTCATAAGGAACAGAGGAATAAATTAGAGGCAATTAGAAACGGGGAATCAATTACCCATAATCCCTCGCTAATTAACAAGCCCCATCCCTCTAGGGATGAAGATACAAGCTTACCCAACATCCGGTCTACACAAACTCCCTACTTATGGTACTTCGAGGTTTCTTCTTCTTCATGACAGTCGGAGCACACTAATCTGTACACTCTACCTGGACGAAGGTATCCCTACCCCCCACAAACTTAACAATATTATGCCTTGCCAGCAGGGATTTACAGGGAAGAAATTGTTGTGCCATTGCTGACGGAGTTGCTGGCAGCATTATGTTTTCGGGTTGTCCATTCTGCCGTCCATGATATGTTTTTCGTTACCACAATAACTTAAGAACGGCTGAAGAGATCTGTGTCAAACTTGGTACAGGTATGTATAATGACGTAAAGATGAACTGATTAGATTTTTGGGTCACGAGGTCATGTCAGTTAAAAATCCTGTTACCATGATAACTTGTTCAACAGTGATGGGATTTTTTACCAAAGACGGTACAAGTATGTATTATGATGCAAAGCTGAACTAATTTGATTTTGGTGTCAAAGGTCAGAGTCTGCAATAGGTTTTTAACTTGAGAACGGCTGAAAGGATAGAAGTCAAACTTGGTGCATGTATACAATGATGTAAGATGAGGAATCCAACCCAGGCTATACAGCTTGCATTCCTGATACGAAATTTTCAGCCTCTCTGATGTAAAAAAAGAAAAGAAAAAAAAAGTCGCTATATTAATGAAAGAAAGATATTGTTGCAAAAAACCTCAAACAAAAACCTGAAATATAACAAGTCTTACTTAATGCTAAATATATATGAAATCCATAACATTTTCAAGGTGTATGTACTCACCACGAACAGGCAATGATGGTGAGTTTCTCATCCTCCTTACGTTTTATGTCGATCTGCATGTCCGGCATTAAAGCCTGGTGAGAACGTTTCGCTGGGGCAGTAGTTGAACTTGAGGAAGGTCTCTCACTTGATATATTGAGGGGTGAGAGAGAGATTATGGCCGATTTTTATATGATGGAGCACATAAGAGGGTGAACAAAGGTAGACGGATGCTTGATGTTGTGCAAGATGCATCATATGCATATACTCGTGGCTGTGATGTGGCTCACGAAAGTAGTGGAGTGCTGTTTGAAATTTCCTCCATAGCGCTCTCCTGTACTGTACATTAGGCTTGGTCGATTCTTTAAATTTGAGAATCAATACCATCCATGAACTGCTGTCTCGATTCCTAAAGGAATAAATCCGAAAGCAATCTATTCTGATTCTTCACCAAAATCTATTCAATTCGTTGTTGTCACACACCCAACCTGCTCAACTAGTTTCGTCTGAATTGGTCAATAACTTTTTGAGCTATCCTGCACAGAGACAACCAGGGGTGAAAACATAACCTATGTCCATCTTCCTTGGGGGAGGGAATATCGAGAAATAATTTGTGTAAAATTTATGTTCATGATTAAATATAATTGGTGGCATGATTTATATTGTAAGAAAAACCTGAAATTGTGTTCCATCTGTGAAAGTGTTTGTTGTTGCCCAGTTTTCATTCTTATCTTTTTAACGTGTGTTTGCCAGATCGGAATCGCAAGATATTTGTTTTTCATTATTTTCGCAGCATGACTAATGACTTCATGTTATCATCGTTTTAAGTTGTCATGGAGAAATTTCAGCATCCCTGCATGTGCAGGTGTCAACGGTTTGTGCTAAACATTTACAATTTTCTGGAGACACTGAATAAACGTTCTGCAGGGACGCTGGTGGCAGGCGTACACAAATACTTTTTAGGCATTGTCATGAGTGTCAGATACACGCCAGAGCAAAAAAATAAAATAAATGAGCCAAGTCAATTGTTTCACATTTTTTGTCATAACTGTTTTACCATCTATCTATAATTCCAGTAATCTCTGTATGTGTGTTTGTTTGTTTGTTTGTTTGTTTGTTTGTTTGTCTGTGACCGCTGTTTCTCGACAACCACGGGTCCGATATACTTTAAACTTGCCAGGTATATTGCTGGGGACCCGAGGATGTGCCTTTTCAAGGTTTCATATTAATCGGAGAAGTAGTTACCGAGCTATGTCCAAAAAACGATTCAACCAATCAGAGAGCAGCGAGCTATCGCGTGTGCCGAACGTGGCGAACACACTCTGCCTCGGACGGCACATTTGAGAGCGTATTCATTTATTTCACGTTGGCAAACTATGTTGCCGCTATGTTGGCGTTAAACTATGTTTTAAAACTAATTAAAACCATTTCATGTAAATAGAGGGGGGGGGGGGATTGTCACTGTACTCGCAAGCCGTTCGCCGTTCGTTTTGGCGTTGCGAATGGACCAAAACATTTCATGGACCAAACCATTTCATGTAAAGCGTTCGCCGTTCGCTTTGGCGTTGCGAATGGACCAAAACATTTCATGGACCAAACCATTTCATGTAAATAGAGGGGGGGGGGATTGTCACCGTACTCGCACCCACGTACCCACGTACCCACGTACGGGCATTGCACCCACGTACGGGCATGCCCTAGTACATTTAAAAACCACCAAAACTCCAGAACATGCAGAATAATATCTGTATGTGAGTTGCTGTGTTGTCATGATTTACACCAATCATAATACAAGCATGTATTTTTTTTACAAATTTATCTATAACTAGCTGAATGCACCCGGCGTTGCCCGGGTTCTTTTTGAATGAATTTAATCTTCTGTACATAGGTCTTACTACTATAATTCAGCTTTTACTCGCGGCCGTAGAAGATTGACTACTATAATTCAGCTCAGCTTTTAATTGCGAAATGGGCCCAGCCCGGCCGAGGCGGCCTTAACCGGCCTCGCCACCTAGCCTATAACATTCCCGGGGCCCGTTCCAACGATTTAGAGGTTTCCTCCTATCTTTCACCGTTCAGGAGATTAGTGCGTGCAGACAAACAAACACACAAAAACTTTATTTATATATATAGAAGAATATAGAAGATAATAGATAATAAAAGGCAGTGTCTGTCCGTCCGTCCATCTGTCTGTCTCCTCCATAACTCCACAACCATGAAATCTAGCCGCACCAAACTTTGCATGCATACACCTGGACCTCCAACAGATTGCAATGATGAAAACTGGGTGTTTGGGTGTGTTATAACACCCTCTGTGAAGATGATTAACGAGGTGCTCATAAGAAAAAAAACCTGAAAAAGCCTTACCAATATGGCGGCCCGCCATCTTGGTCAGCCCACTGCCACTCACTGGGTTCTTAAGCCGCCTTTTCGTTTCGGCCTATTCAAACGTGCCTTGCCTTGGAAACACGATCGATTTATATATCGTTACATAATTGAAGCATATCATCAAAATCTGGATTCGGATATGAGGATTGGATGCTGTTGACTAAATAAATGTCGAAATCTGGAGTGAAATCTGATAAAAATTTACCATATCTTTGCGATTATTTTTTAAATATAACTTAGTGTATATATTCATTTATTTGCTTGAAGGATGAAGTGGAACAAATCGTTGTGGACCCAGATGGAATTAAAGGAAGATGGAAGAGATATATGGAAATACTGTTGAATGCAGAGAATGAATGGGATGGCAACATAGAGAGTAACCCAGTTTTAGGACCGGCAGAGAAGATAACCGAGAAGGAAGTTGAGGAAGCGATAAAAGCAATGAAGAGTAGAAAAGCGGGAGGGCCGACGGGAGTCGTGGGAGATGTCTTGAAGGCAGCGGGAAATTGGGGTGTGAAGAGAATGACAGAGATCTGCAATCTGGTGGTGAAAGAAGGCCGCATTCCAGTAGATTGGGAACTGAGTACCCTCATCCCTCCATACAAGGGGAAAGGTGACCCTCTGGACTGTGGCTCGTATCGAGCGACAAAGTTATTGGAGCATGGAATGCAGGTATTGGAAAGGGTGTTGGAGAGGAGGATAAGGAAGAAAGTGAAGATTGACAAAATGCAGTTTGGATTTATTCCAGGGAGAGGAACGACAGACACGCTTTTTATTGTGAGGCAGTTGTAGGAGAAGTACATGGAGAAGAGGAAGAAGTTGTTTCTTGGGTTTGTTGATCTGGAGAAAGCATTCGATAGGGTTCCACGTGAAGTAGTGACATGGGCATTGAGGAAGTTAGGAGTGGAGGAATGGTTGATCAGAGTAGTGATGGCAATGTACAAAAGAGCGCGCACAGCTGTAAGGACGAAGGACTGGAACAGTGGTGAGTTTGAGATGAAGGTGGGAGTGCATCAGGGGTCGGTACTAAGTCCACTCCTATTTGTATCTGTGATGGAGGTGCTGGCTCGGAACGTAAAGGAGGGTTTACCGTGGGAGTTGTTGTATGCAGATGATCTGGTGTTGATTGGAGAAAGTATGGATGGACTGAAGGAGAAGATGAACAAGTGGAAGGAATGTATGGAGACAAAAGGTCTGAAGGTGAATATCGGAAAAACGAAGGTGATGGCAAGTGGTAAAGCATGTGGTGAGGTGGAAAGAACTGGGAAGTGGCCGTGTGCTGTGTGCAGGAAGGGTGTCGGAGTGAATTCCATTCAATGTACAATGTGCGCTGAGTGGGTTCATCAAAAATGTCGTGGTCTGAGAGGGTCATTAACCAGTGTGGCAGCTACATTCAAGTGTAAGGTGTGCACAGAGCGAGCTGTAGATGGAGGAAATGTTGAGTTGGATCTTGGAGATGGCGTGAAGCTGGAAGGTGTGAAAACATTTTGTTACCTCGGAGACATGCTGAATGGAGAAGGTGGATCAGACTCGGCAAAGGTTGCTCGAGTGAGATGTGCATGGAAGAAGTTTCGGGAACTGAGTGGCGTGCTGACCAGGAGGGGAGTGTCGTCGAAGCTGAAGGGAAAGGTGTATGCCGCATGTGTGAGAAGTGTTATGATTTATGGGAGCGAGACATGGGTAATGAACGTAGAGCAGCAACGAAGGCTGGAAAGGGTGGAAATGCGAATGGTTCGGTGGATGTGTGGAGTATCGTTGAGAGAGAGAGGACGACAAATGATGAATTGCGAAAGATGATGGGAATGGAGCCTGTGATGGATGCTGTGAAGAGAAACAGTTTGAGATGGTTTGGTCACGTGTTGAGGAAGGATGAAAGTGACTGGTTGAGAAGAGTGATGGAAATGATGTAAAAGGAAGTAGAGGACGGGGAAGACCGAGAAAGACTTGGCTAACGATGGTCAAAGAAGAAATGCGGGCAAGGGCGTTAACAAGGGGAGATGCAGAAAATAGGGCAAAATGGAGAAGATTGCCATGGGGACCGCAAGGCTAACCCCCGCTCTTGCAGGGAAAATGGCCTTAAAATGCCTGTTGTTGTGTTGTTATATATTCATTTATTTAAGCAAGGCTGTCATTCTCCTTCTGGGGTTAGATTTTTTTTTTTAATTTAACTTGACAATAATTTTAAACTTCATACTTCCTTGGGATGGGGTGTCACTCCACTGTACCTGCGATCTGTTTTTAAAATTCCTTGGCCATTTCAACCTGAAGCAATCTGCGTGCTGTCGCTTGCCAAGCCAGCCAGCCATTCCTTAGCACCCATTTCGTTGGAGTGCTTAAGCCACTTGGGGAAGGCTCTACAAATGAAGTCAGAAATACCTGTGTACTTGATTAATTAGTCACAAGGCCGGGGAAGTTCAGTTGTGTTATAACGCCCTTTTTGAATATGATTAACCACCACTTGGATGGTTGCAGTGGACAGAGCTCCCTTTTTGTTTTTACGTACATTTTTTTTTTATTGACTAACATTTTTGTGCGATTATACTAACCCTACGCTCCTTCCCTCTTCCCCATCCCTTCTCTCCTCCCCATCCCTCCCTCCCTCTTCTCCCACCTCTCTTCATATTCCTGTCAGGAAGCGACTCATTGTTACCTGGCAACGCTGGGTACTTTTGCTCGTTTGTAATATTGGTGATATTATTTATTTGTAATTTATTTGTAAACTAAAAAGGTCCAAGTGGTCTAAAACTCTAAAAGGTCAAAGGTCCCAGATGATCTAATCGGGATTACAGGTCTTTGGGATGTTAAGGGTCTTTGTGGTCTTTGTGTCTTTTTGGGTCCTTTGGGTCTTCAGAGTGTTTATGGGTCTTTGGGGGATTTTTTTGGTCCTCTGGATCTTCTGTGTCTTTTGGATCATATCTATCTATAATTCCAGTAATCTCTGTGTGTATGTTTGTATGTTTGTATGTTTGTATATCTGTGACCGCTGTTTCTCGACAACCACGGGTCCGATATACTTTAAACTTGCCAGGTATATTGCTGGGGACCCGAGGATGTGCCTTTTCAAGGTTTCATATTAATCGGACAAGTAGTTACCGAGCTATGTCCAAAAAACGATTCAACCAATCAGAGAGCAGCGAGCTATCACGTGTGCCGAACGTGGCGAACAGACTCTGCCTCGGACGGCACATTTGAGAGCGTATTCATTTATTTCACGTTGGAATACTATGTTGCCGTTAAACTATGTTTTAAAACTAATTAAAACTACTATCTATAATTCCACGGGTCCGATAAAAAACACCGTACTCGCAAGCCGTTCGCTTTGGACCAAACCATTTCATGTAAATAGAGGGGGGGGGATTGTCACCGTACTCGCAAGCCGTTCGCTTTGGACCAAACCATTTCATGTAAATAGAGGGGGGGGGGGGGGGGATATAATTTTAGATATCTATCTATAATTCCAGTAATCTCTGTGTGTTTGTTTGTTTGTACGTTTGTACGTTTGTTTGTCTGTGACCGCTGTTTCTCGACAACCACGGGTCCGATATACTTTAAACTTGCCAGGTATATTGCTGGGGACCCGAGGATGTGCCTTTTCAAGGTTTCATATTAATCGGACAATTACTTACCGAGCTATGTCCAAAAAACGATTCAACCAATCAGAGAGCAGCGAGCTATCGCGTGTGCCGAACGTGGCGGACACACTCTGCCTCGGATGGCACATTTGAGAGCGTATTCATTTATTTCACGTTTGCAAACTATGTTGGCGCTATGTTGGCGTTAAACGATGTTTTAAAACTAATTAAAACCCCGGGGGGATTGTCACTGTACTCGCAAGCCGTTCGCCGTTCGCTTTGGCGTTGCGAATGGACCAAAACATTTCATGGACCAAACCATTTCATGTAAAGCGTTCGCCGTTCGCTTTGGCGTTGCGAATGGACCAAAACATTTCATGGACCAAACCATTTCATGTAAATAGAGGGGGGGATATAATTTTAGATATAGATATAGTACGGGCATGCCCTAGTATATATAGTACGGGCATGCCCTAGTAATAATAATAATAATAATCATGCATTTATTTTATATAGCGCTTTTCAGGAAGCCCAAAGACACTTTGACAGAGTGCAAAACATAATGCATAGCAAAACATAAAAACAATTGCAAAAAAAAGAAGAATCAATAGGGAAATATTCAAAGCACAAAGGAGGGAGAAGGAGAGGAGATAGTCAGGGGTTAGATGCTGTGGGTTAAATGTTGAATGCAGTGTTGAACAGGTGGGTCTTGAGTGATGTTTTGAATGTGGTGAGTGAGGAGGAGTCTCTGATGGTGTGAGGTAGTGAGTTCCAGAGGGTGGGAGCAGCGATGGAGAAGGCCCTGTCCCCCCAGGATCTGAATTTGGTCCGGATGGGGGGAGTCAGGAGGTTGGTACCAGCAGAGCGGAGGTTGCGGGTGGGAGTGTGTCTGGAGAGGAGGTCAGCCAGGTAGGATGGGGCCATATGGGTCCATATGGGTCTTTAAGGCTATTTGGATATTTTGGAGCCTAGGTCTTTTGGGTTTTTAAGCGTCTTTGGGATCTTCTAGATCCTTTTGTGTCTTTTGGGTCATCGGGGTGTGTTGGGTTGTCGGGGTATTTTGGGTCTTCAGGGTCTTTGAGGCTATTTTGGGGTCTTGGTGGTCTTAAGGTTCTTGGGAGACTTAAAGGGTCTTCTCAAATGTCTAAGGGGTCTCAGCAGTCTAAAGAGTCGAAAGGTATTTTCCAACAGTGCGTCATTAATAGACGTACGTAATTAATAGACAGGATGCAACCGACATTCAAACTACGTAATTCATCGATTATATAGTTACACGGCATCATGGACCGTGTTTTTCGATTTTATATTTATTTGAAGAAGACGTTTTGGTCACAAATATACATACATAACCATATACGTTTGCTCTATTAGAGTAAGAAGTAAGATGTCTTTTTCCTCAGTTATCTTTCTAAATGTTCCTTTTAAAACTGCTCGCTAGACCGGGAAACTTTCTTTGGAAAATAAACAAGAACCGTCAAACGACGATTGATTCACCTTGGAAGTTTGTGGTGTGTCTCTTGTGACTTGTGGAGCTGTCGTAGTTGAGGTTGTGGTGCAGCTGTTGTGGCGGAGGTGATCCGCCCACCATGCCGATCAGCGGCCAATGGCTAGTGACAGGGGAGGGGCGCGGACCTCATCAAAAGACACACATGCCCTAAGTGATATAAGGCAGTCATGCCGTGAGAAATAAGTGAAGTTTTGCTTTATCCTTGGTGCTGCTGTCTGCATCAAACGTTGCGGGAGAAAACGGCTGCATCATGTCTCGCCGAATGAGCTGCGTCTGTTTTTCTCCCCTCAGTCAGCAGCACGGAATGATCGTTCAGCTCCTTGCCTGCACTGAAACGTCTTGCCAGGTTCTACCTGAGGGTTTGCCTGACATTCTTCTTTGTCTTGTGAATTCCCCTATGTATCTCTGTCGTGTGTCTGTTGGACCCAGGTAAGTTAAATAAATGAGAATCTCCCGATCGATCGTTGGCATTGAGAATGCGTATTGGTAGGGGGCTAAGGTTGTTTTTTTTGTTGTTGATTGCATCATTTTTGTGCATTGCTTTCTTTCATTCTTGTAACTAAGTTCTTGTAACTATGTAATAAAATAAGGTAACTAAATTGGGATCCCACACACCGACTTCAGAAACAAGAACAAAGGAATGGATTAACAAAAGAAACACGTTCGTTATGTGCATCTGTGGTGTGCGAGCTTATCTGTCTCTTGTCGTCTTGTCTTTGGCTGCCGTCCGACACGGCTCCGTTCGGCGGCCCTCTCCGACCCCTCCGAGCACCACCAGGCCTCGCTCCAAGTACCACAAGGCCTCGCTCCAAGCACCACAGCAACGCGAAGGCCCGAGCCAACGCTCACTCCGTTCGCACACGAGGCTCCAGAGCAGGAAAAGCACCGCGCGTCCAACGCAGGCCAGTGGCTCCAAGCGAGGTCAAAAGCAAGCGAACTCCACTCGGGCTACACCTCAGCCCAACTCGTGCTACTCGTGCTGTGAACTCCTCTTCTGCTCACGTGCCAACCAGCTCAACCCTGCTTGCCAACTGCGTGCACTCCAGCGTGTCTCAAGACTCACTGCCAGAAGCAACTGCTCTGAACCAACTCACTCTCAGACTGGCGTTCGGCGCTCGCTGATCTCTCCTGACCAACTCGCTCACTCTAGTCCTTCGAAACAACTGCCGCGCAACTCACTCACTGCACCAAAGTCCTGCTGCGCCTCGTATCACTCCGCGGCGGTGACGTCGGTCTTGGCGCGCAACCCAATCAGTGGCCTCCACCGAATCACAGGCCTGTGGTGCCGTCATAGCACGTGGCACTCGAGGTGGATAGGCCACGAACCTCCTGGTAGGTTCACAAGTATACATCTTACCAACAAAACGCCTACACATGAACTTATTACAGGGTCAGATTCCTTACTGCGACACCTCGAGGCATGTTACCGACTCAGCTCTATCTGCTCGACATATCACGACCCCGCCAGACATAACTATATATATACAGTCATCCCTCGCTATATCGCGGTTCACTTTTCGCGGCTTCGGTACATCGCGGGTTTTTCTCGCTAGTATATGTAAAATTATATCGCGGATTTTTCGCTATATCGCGGGATTTTGCGGTATAAATGTATTTTTATATACTATTATTTTAAATATTTTTGTGGTAAAATAAGCATTTTCTAGCCTAAAAATTTTTAAAACGTAAAAAAATAAGAAAAATACAGTAATTAAAACATATTACAAGAAATAAAATACTGTACATAGTGTACAGTAGAAAGGTAGACAAAGAGACAGAGTCGTGCGTGTGGAAAACGCAGATGCGGCAGCTTCCACTTGCGCTAGTTACCCACGTAATGGGTAACTGTAATGCTCTTTCTGGCTGTGCAGTGCATTCATCATCGTCATCACCTTCATCGTCATCAGTACTGCACAGCTAATTCATCATCATCTTCATCACGCAAGTTGTAGTAGTGAAGAGCCGGGCCTCTTGCTTGATACGGACGAAATGACGGGCAAGGCACAAACTCGTCCGAGAAGATATTTATTCTCAAAACCAACTCGGGAACACTGAAAAGCCCGTTTATCGGACTGCATTATAAAGCACAACCAGAAACCGAAAGCCACGCCTCTCAAGCGTGGCGGGCTTCGGTGGTCACGTGATCAACAGGTGTAGCTGATTATACCCGCACTCGCGGCACGCTTTGGCGGTCACGTGACCAGCCACTCTGGCGCCGGGGATCCCCGCCGGTGACGTCACCGGCTGGAGCAAGGAGATTCTAATGCTGGTCTTGCTTGGGGAACCCATGGGTCGCTACAGTATCTTCAATGGTGAGTACCCATTAGAATTGTATATGTTGTTAAAATTACGTATGTTTAAGAGTGTAAAAAGTGTTTAAGAGTATAGGAAGTGTTTATAAGAGTATGGGAAAGGTTAATAAGAGTGTGAGAAAGGTTAATAAGAGTGTGGGAAAGGTTAATAAGAGTGTGGGGAGGGTCATAAAGCTTTAAAATATATATAAATAATAAAAAAAAAATATGGTCGCTACTTCGCGGATTTTCGTCCATCGCGGGGGGTTCTGGAACGTAACCCCCGCGATAAACGAGGGATCACTGTGTGTATATATATATATATATATATATATATATATATATATATATATATATATATATATTTACGGTTTTGATGTTTGTACAGTGAGTTCAATAAATGTAAAGGTTTGCCCCCCCCATAGATAGTCACACAAGCAACATGTAGCCTCATTTGTAGTATAGTTATTTCTTAGTATGTGTGAGAATAGGCCATTTCCTATGTTAGTCTGCGTTGTGTAAAGACAGGAGAATAGGCCCTACTGCCACCGGTCATCCTACGTCTGTAGCCTCAACCCCTTTTGCGTTAACGTTGGTTCATATTGGGCGAGTTAACACGAGGCAGGCAGAGGAGGATCGGATCGGGGCGGAGTCGCAGAAGCAATGACGGTGAGCACGAGCCGCCAATCAGAGCTCGAGGGTGGTGGCGTCAGAGGGCGTGGTGAGAAGAGTCTGGTGAGTTCCAGAAGGTTAGTGGGGCGTACCTATATAACCCGATGCACAAAGCCCTTGGAAGGACTAGCGCTGGAGAACCCAAAGGACTTGCATCAGAGGACTGCTGCCGGTTGAACTTGATCATTGCACGAGAACGCGCGCGCTAACCAACACCAAGTGTATTGAAGAAGAGGAGTTGGTCGTTACATATACGCGGGCGCAGCCAGTCGCGTTTATAACGAAATAGCGCATTTCAGCTGCGCGAGTGAACGAGGCTGAGTAACCGCCAGCCGCGCTAAAGTCCGCCCTCTACCATTTCGCCCCGATCATCTGCTTTGTACGAGAGACGCGCTACGAGCCCCTGTCTTCGCCTGCCGCCATCTTCGCGGGACGTGCCGGGGGCCGTGGAGAGCTGGACGAGGACCATCCCTCGACGCGTGGGGAACACCTGCCCATCTGCAATCCCCTGTGTGAGTGTGAGTGAGACGGGCCCGTTGTCCCAGGGATAAGTTAAGAGTGTCTAAGCTTGCTCTGTGTCTCTTCATCCTTGAACTGTATATACGTGTGGGAATCATTAAATCGGTGTTCTTTCTTTCTTCCTGATTCGATCGTTCCCATGATTTCTCCATTTGACTAAGCGTGGCATGAATAGAACCGCTTAAATCGGGGTCCATTAATTGAGACCGCGGATCACGTGTACGCAAACCGCTCGGCGTACTCCAACCTCACGTGGTTCGTGCAAGGCTTACTACCTCGTTTCCGTGGCGGCGCGAGTACTTAGGTACGAGCGAGAATTTGGTCCTGAAACCCTATTTTGCGCTCGCCCGGAAAGGACGATTCAGGTCTCGGTTCCGCCAGTCCAGCAAGACCAAGGGGCCTAATTCCCCCTTGGTAGGGGTAGGAAGGGCGGCGAGAGAACCGTAACAATTGGTGTCAGGAGTTTGGGATAGGACCCGAAGTGCGCTTAATGCACTCCAAAATTACGAGCGACTGAAATTTAGTTTTTAAGAACCAAATTTAAATTCGTGCCATGGCTAGTCAAGGCGGTCGAATGCCGGTGGGGGTAGAAGATGAGGTTTTTGATGAAGTAGAATCAATAACCCAGGACCCACAGGAAGAATTGGGAGAAGAAGAGGCAATTGACGAAGGGCCGGCAGTTGGGGTAGAAAATGGCGGCGCCTCGCACGTGGCGACGAGGGCCGCGCTGGCTGCGCAAGTGGGGGTTATGGACATGCAAGTCTTTATGGCGCAATTCATGGCAGAAATGAGAGAGATGGGGGACAAATCAAAAAGGGAAATAATTGACGCCCAAAAGAATGACATCAATAAAATGAATGCGAAAATGGATGCCCAAAGTGACAAAGCCACCAAGGAAATGAAAGAAATGAAGGGCGAGCTGAAGAATGACATAAATAAAGTAAACGGGAAAATGGACACCCAAGATAATAAATTGAAGGAATTGGGAGACGAAGCAAGAAGTAGCATGGAAAAATTGGAAAGTAAAATGGGTGGCCAATTGAAAGAAATGGATGGCCAATTGAAAGAAATGGGGGACGAATACATCCGGGGAATAAAAGAAATGGGGGAGGATATTGGGCGCAAGTTGAGTGAGGAGGTCGCGGTGGTACACGACGAGGTAACGCGATGTGAGGAGAGCGGGGTAGAGCAGGGCGCGGCTACATGGACCGAGGGAATAGAAATCGTGACTCGGGGTGTAAAAGAGCCGACGGCCGCCGAATTGGACAGGGAAAATTCATGCGCGCCGGCGGTTGTCGAGGAAAAAGAAATGGTTATAATTGAAATTGAAGAGACGGCAGAGTCAGAAATAGAGGATATAGCACAGAAGGAAGAAATGGAATGTCCTCAGTCAGTGCTTGCATTGTGATGTCGGGCTTGCTAACCCCAATAAAGGCTTGCAGGTGCTGGCGGTGAAGAAGGTCCCCAAGGTGAGCAGGAATGTGTATGGCGGGAAAAGATTTTTGGCGCGCTTGGGATCGAGGCGCAACCCGGGACCCGGGTGCTCGTGGAAGGTCCGTGGTGCGATGTGTAAGGGTGACTGGAGCGCGTGTGAGAAAGAAGTGTGCACTGGAGCGCGTGTGTGAGTGGGAAGAGTGCGTCGAAGAAGAGTGTGAAACAGTGTGCGATGGCCGAGGAGAGTGAGGGAGAATGCACACCAGAGCGTGTTGAAGAGAGTGTGCAGGAGTGCACACCAGAGCATGTGATTGGGTGTGCAACAGGAGAGTGCACACCCGTGGGTAAGTGTGCGCTTATGGGGTGTGTACCAGAAGAGTGCACACCCGTGGACGTTACGGAGTACGTAACGGGAGAGGGTACGCGAGAGTGTGCGATGGCCGATTGTGTTACGGAGTGTGTAACAGGGAAGTGTGCGGTAAAGGAGTGTGTGGAGGAAAAGTGTGTATGGGTGGCGCTGGAGCGCCGCGTTTTGCGAGTGTGGAATGGGTCACGTGTGGTGAGAACGCGGCCCGAGCATCGACGCAAACCGGGGTAGCGTTTAACGCGACGTATAGCGGACGCGAGCCCTCGGTGTGTGGTGTGCTTTGTGTGCTGCGGGGATCGTTGCTGCGGCGGTCTCACAAGGACCGGCGTGCACGGTTCGCGCCGGGCCCCGCCCTGTATGGTCGGTGCCGCGCCTTGGCGGGAAAGGCGATCGGCACGGTTCAAGGGGGGGGTAAGAGAGGTCGGAGCCGCGCCCCTTGGCGGCTGTAGTGTTCCGACCGAGGGCGGTTGGGCCATCGTGCATGGGACCGCAAGGCCTCGCGCAGGGATGGGGCCTTGAACCTTGGCCCAACCAAGCCTCGTCCCCTGAATCGAAAATGCCGGACGGACCCAACCTACAGGCCGCATGCATCTCTCGGCTTTTCGAAGCCGAGCTGTGAAAATGTATTTCCGCACGGAGAGGCTCATAGTACAGTGGACGGATAGCCATAGTGTTGGCGAATGGTGCCCGGCGTGGGGGAATGGTCGTTTTACCCTTTCTCACAGTCAGGGCTCATGAGCATTAGATTAGGGGGATAGCAGTGACGGGCACATGGGGGTGCCAGCGATGGTTGCCTTCATGGGGCACCGAAACTAGCCGAGGGCAGGCTTGGATAATTGTTAGGGATTTAGCAGACCGTAGGGACATGAGATTTAAGTAGGGACATTGTACCTTGTCCAGGTACCTATAGAGTCCAGCAAAATAGGGTTACCTTTAGAGGGGACGTAGCTAGATTAGTGGTTGATAATGACGAGGGAAGTGCTTAGTGTAAGGGATGACGGGAAAGCACGAGTCTAAAGGAGAAAAGCAGCAAGTTAGATGATGCTGTGTGTGTGAGGATTTGTGTGTTGAAATACATGGAATTGTATTGAGGTGTATGGGAAGGATTGTATCGAGCACAAGAGGTGTGCGAGATATTTGGTCTGCGAGAAAAGAGGTGCTTGAGAGTAAAAGGTGTGGAATGCTTGGTGTGGGAACAAAAGGTCTGGAATGCATGGTGTGAAGGAGTGAATGGGGGGAGATGGACCCATTCACGAATACCCGGGGTGGGTAGTATAAATTCAGGTAGAGGGCTCAGGTAAATTGTTTGGATATTGACACCTGTGGTGCGGGAAGTAGCAAGTAGTGCTTTGGTTGGGTGCATGAGTCTGTAGACTGGCTGGGCGTGTGGCTTAATTGGTGCGTATGGTTATTGGGGCACTCCGCCGCTGGTAGTTTGTCGGCCAGGTGAGGCCGCAGGTAGGCTCTGGGGGCCAGTTAGAGTAGTTGCTGAGTGGGGCCCGAGGATCCCAGGAGAGAACCCGGGTAGCCCAATGCCGAGGAGTGCATCAGGGGGTGGGAGAGCCAGGAGGGGCCTTCCCCAATTTAGGTAGTCGCAAGGAGCAAGGTAAGCTCGGGTGGCGACTTCAGTGGCGGAGGTGCACAGGTAGTTGGACCTGCTAGTGGAGCCACACGACCCAGCCCCGAAATTGTGCAAGGGCACAGAGTGGAAAATTGGGGAGTGAGACCCAAATTGGGATGGCATCACAGAGTGGTCACCTCGCGCACGTGGGTGTAGCGGCACCAAATTTAGCGGCGCCCGCGACCGTAGCAGCGCCGCTGGTGGATCCGAACCTTTTTATGTTACAAATGGGGGCCCTTATGGACAAAATGGGGGAGCGATTGGAAGCCAAAATGGGGAACCGGATGGATGCTCAGGGTGAGCGGTTGGGAAACCAAATTGAGGGCTGATAGTGAGCGATTGGGGGGCGAAATGGGGGGCAAAATGGGAGAAATGGGGGAATGGCTAGAAGCAAAATTTGAGGGTTTAGACAAGAAATTTGAGGGTTTAGACAAGAAATTTGAGGGTTTAGACAAGAAATTTGAGGGATTAGACAATGGGATAGAGGGGGTGAAACATGGGTTAACGGGGGTGGAAAATAGAATGGCTGCCCAGGAGAATCGGTTAGAGGGGGTGAAAAATGGGTTAATGGGGTTAGAAAATAGGATGGAAGGCAAATTGCGGGAAATAGGGGAGCAATCCGCCCGAGAAATTAAACAAATGGGAGAGCAGATAGAGGAGGTAAAAATCGGGGTAGAAACCAAATTGGATGCTCAGAGGGATGAATTGGGACAGATGAGGGCAGCATCTACAAAAGAGAGGGAGGAGATGAAAGAGGAGATACGACGAGGTGTACGTGAGGAGGTCTCGGGGGTACGCGAGGAGGTAAAGCGAGGTGAAAAGCGTATAGAGAAAGAGGTGAGAAATGGAACGGCGAGGTTACAGGGGGGAATAGAAGACCTGACGGAGGAGGTGGAACAGCTGACGGTGGGACAGACGGAGTTAGTGGAGCAGGTTCAAAGGAACACTGTGGTACAAGGAGGGTTAAAGGCGACACAAAATGACATTAAAAATGACTTAATAGCGACACAGAGGCAATGTCAGATGGTACGTGAGGGACTGACAACGAGGTTGGAAGAGGTGACAGAAGTAATGGAGACGAAGGACCGAGAGGTGAGGCCGCACATAGAGACGGTCAAAATAGCCTTAGAGGACGAACTTGAGGAGACGCACCGGGAAATAAAAGAGGTGAAGCAAAAATTAGAGGAGGTGGAAGAAGGGGTGAGTGAAATTAAGAAGAGACGGAGGGAAACTCAAAAGGAGATAAGGGAGGAAGTGATGGAGTATGTGCAAGGTCTGTGTTCAAATCATGATGATGTGCTCACTAACCAAATAAAGAGTTTGCAGGTGGTGAAGGAGGTGCGGAGACGAGGTGCCAAGGTGAGTGGCGATATACGAGGAAATGTACATGATGTGAGGAAAGCTTCAGTCGGCTTGGGGGTTGATTTGGATCCGGGTGTTCGTGAGAGGCCGTTGGTGAAGTGTGCGACAGGTACGGTGTGCGAAGGAGGAGGTGTGCGAGAATGTCCAACTCTGGGGTGTGTGAGGAAAAAGTGCGCGCCAAGGAGGGAGTGTGCTGTCGAGAGTGAGTTGGTCGTAGCGCGTGTGCGAGGGAGCACATGGAAGCGCGGTGTGGTGAGTGTTACAGAGGATGTAACGGAAGCATGCACGCCTGTGGTGAGTGTTACGGAGGAAGTAACGGGAGAGTGTGCGCAAGAGAGTGCGCGAGAAAGGTGTGTAACGGACAGGTGCATGAGGAAAGAGTGCGCTGTCGAGAGTAAGGGTGAGTGCATTGTCAAGAGTGGAGGTGAGAGTAGTGAGAGTAACACAGAGCGTGAGTTGGTTGTGGCAGGTGAGAGAGGATGTACACCTGGAATGGAAGGATGCACACCTGGAACGGTAGAGCGTGTGTGGGAATGCACACTTGAGTTGGTAGTGAGGCACGTGGTTGGGTGTGCGAGTGAGAGCACACCTGTGATTGTCACAGAAGAGGTGACCGAGAAGGGGGCGCGAAGAGGTGTGTTGGTGAGGTGTGCGAACGACGAGTGTGTGCCAAGGTGTTCGGTGGTCAGGTGTGTGACCAAGTCTGTGAGCGAAAGAACGAATGCAATGACGAAGTATGCGGGGTGTACGGACGGCGTTGGAGCATCGAGCTCAGTGAGGGTGAAAGGGGTAGCGTATGCGTGTAAGCATGCAGGTGAGGCATCGACGGTAACCGGGTTAGCGGTTAGAACGACATTTAGCCGAATCGGGCCCTCGGTGCGCGTCGGGCAGCTTCGCGTGCTGCGAGGACCAGCAGGGATCCGAACCACGGCGGGTTCGAAAGGACCACCGTACGTGATCCACGCTGGGCCGCGTTTGGAACGGCCGCGTCCGTGCTCCGCTAGGCGGAACGGGCAGCCCGATAGGAAGGGTCGTCATGGCGACCCCTTTTTGTTGAGGCGTTCCGGCAGGTCGAGATCGGGACATTGGATGGCTCCGTGCCGAGGTGGTGCGTGGGATCTCGGCCCGAGTAAACCTCCTTCCCTTCACCGAGTGTCGGACGCACCCAACCGCCGGCACCAAACAACCCGCATTCATTGCTCGGCCGTGCGAAGCCGGGCTGTAGAAGTGAATTGGCGCACCGAGAGGCACTAGAGTATAGACTGTGGTGACGAGGTTAGTGTTTTGGACCCAAAATTAGAAAAAGGCAAAATTTGATGATTGGCAAAGGATTGGCAGTAATGATTGGCAAATGATGGGTAGTGATTGGCAAAATTTTTGATTGGCTGAAATTTGGTAAGCAAAATTGATAGTGGGACGTCCCCGATGTGGTGGGATGGCAACTCTGTCATCCCTCACAACGGGGGGCAAAGGAGCACTAGGGTATGGGGTTGATGGCAGTGAAAACTAGCCCGGGAGGGTTAGGATATATCGTGTGTAGGGCCCTAGAGATTGACATTAGGTAACGTTAAGATTAGGTAGTGACAAGGATACCTGTAGTGGGGACGCAGGTAGATTAGAGTGGATGATAATGACGTGGGAGCGCAATAGTTTAAAGGGACGACTGGGAAGCGCAAGTTTCAGAGGGGAGTAGTTAGATGAGATGATGCTGTGTGTTTGAGGATTCAACAGGTGTGATGGAACAGGTGTGCAACTGGACAGGTGTGTGGAGCAGTGTATGAGTGAGTAATGGTGATGTGTGTTGTGTTGACCAACTGGTCCAGGAAGAGGAGGAGGGTGCAGGTGGCACCAGGTGTGAGTGCACAGGTATGAGGAACAGGTGTATGGAATAAATGGTTGTGTGGAAGACATGGAGTGTGGAATAAATGGAGTATTGGAATGGATGGTCGTGGAGTGAGTAGGATGGAAATTGTGGAGTGGAGTGGATGGTGCGAAGGTGTGAATGGGGGAAGAGTGGACCCCCATCACGAATACCCGGGGTGGGTAGTGTAAGTGTTAGGTAGAGGGTACAGGTAAATTGTGGTTGGATATTGGCATCTGTGGTGCGGGTGAGAGAATGGTATTTGGATGGGTGCATTAGTGACGTGGAAATGGCTGGGCGTGTAGCCTGTTAGTGTGTGTAGTTGGTTTGGGCACTCCTCCACTGTGAGGATGTCGGCCAGGTGAGGCCGCAGGTGGGCCCTGGGAGCCGGTAGTTGTGGATGGGGCCCGAGGATCCGGAGGACGGACCCGGGTAGCCCAGTGCCAGAGGGCACCGAGGGGTGACAGAGCCAGGAGGGGCCTTCCCCAGTTAGTTAGGTTAGGGTGAGGAGCTAGGTTAGCTCGGGTGGCAACTGCAGTGGTGGAGGTGTGCAGGTGGGTAGACCTGCTGGGAGAGCTACACGTCTCAGCCCAGAAATTGTGCAAGGGCACCGGGAGATGAATCGGGGGAGTGAGACCACAAATTGAGAAGCACCACAGTTTGGTCAATGGGAATTGGTTTTTAGAACCCATAGTGTAAGTTGGCCAATGGATTGGCAGGGAGAGACCCCGGGTAATGTAAAGTGTGTTAAAGTCATTTAGAGGATAGTTAGGATTGAAGTCTCCTTTCACTATCTGCATCCACTCACCTGAGGTGACAGGTACTCCACACCATGCCAGGTGGTTTTTATTATTTTTATTGATGCAAATGTTTGGAATGTGAGACGCATCATGACGTGGGTGTGACATTGTGCTTGATGTTCCATCTCTTCCTCCTGATGAGGATCGATGACGAATTGGGTGACGGCAAATTTTGGTTAGAGGGATTGTGAAGACGAATTTGGTATAGGGGAAAAATGGGGAAGACGTGACAGTAGTGACGAATTTGTAAATGTGTAGATTTTTGTACATATGGGGTAAGGGCAAGGGTAGTGTAGGTGACAGGGGGGTGACGTACGGTAGGGACGAGCTTTCTCACTTCACCCTCCGTACGCATTTCACCTTGCATTACCTTATTGATGTGTACCCTTGTGACCTTACCCCTTGCTCATCTGTCTTCCCCCCTTTTGTCTCCCACATGACCTGTGCGCCATTGGGCACCGAGGGGAGCGTGCGTGAGTCGGCCATTGTGCGCCCGGAACTCCCAGAACCAGCTGTCTGCATCGATGCACCACATTATGGACCACATGTCTGTGGCCGAGCACCACTGATGGACCCCATGGGTTGGGGCATGGCCCCTCTGCTGGAACCGGCCATGAGGGCCCGAAATCTTGCTGGCGGACCTTGGCCACAGGGCACCGATGCCCCACAGGTGAACCATACGTAGTCGGCCCTGTGGGCCATAAATAAAGAAAAATAAAACGGACACGTTAGGTGCATTTTATTATCACAAATAGGCCGCCAGCAAAGAAAAGACAACATCTGGAAGAACAAATAATAATAGCCAGCAGAGGGAGCCGAAGAGCAAGAGATCACCTGCAGGGTTAGGGGTTGTTTGGTTATTTTTATTCATGAACATTGATGAACTGTGGTGACTGCACCGATTGGTGCTTGAGAGTGTGTTGGTGCGTTATAGGTGCTTTCATGGTGCGTCGATGCAGAGCAGACTGTCTCCCCCCCAGAAAGAACAATCACAGGTCCTGGGTTAGTCTTGTAAATAAAAGTAGTGTCACTGTAAATAATGCTCCCCACCGTCAGTGTGTAGTTTGAAGACCATTCCGCAATTCGGTTAACTGTGGGCGTGTCTGTTAGGCAGGGTGCAATGGAGCAGCGGGACATATTTATCTATGTTTTAAAACTGTCGCACTCAGGGTCAGGTTAAAAGTAGAGGGAACTACACCTACGTGTCACACTAAATTAAAGTTGTAGGCCCGGGACGTGCCTAAGAGGAGGAGGGTGCAGTGTTGCGGATATGAGGATTGCATTTTTTAAATTGTGTTGTGTTGTATTGTATTGGAAATGGTGATGATTATTGTTTGGATATGGCCCCTCCTGCCTCCGGAGTTGTGTAAAGATAAAAAGGGCGTCTCGGTAGTTAATTCCATAAACACCACATTGCAGGACACGATAAAACCCTTGTTCAGTAGCTTATATCTTATTATGTGTTTTAGAGTAAGGCCTTGTCTTCCATTAGAATGACACTCCATTGCACCGAATCAATTAAGAATAGCTCCCCTTCAATAATTCCATTTCCCAGCCAAACTCTCCATCTGTGGGTAAAGCAGTTCACAAGCGTGGGGTGCACGCCCTCTCAATTCGCTGCTATAGTGAATATGTGCTCCGTGCTCTGTTTGAACAGGAGGGTCGGGGTCGCCAGGGAGAGGCAAGCCCAGGGCGCGCCACGAAGGGCGGGGCTGTGCAGCCCCATGCCCAAATAAGGAAACAAGCCCGTGGCTCGCCACGAGGGGCGTGCCGTCGGCGCGATGCCCAAATAAGGAGACAAGCCCGTGGGATTACCATACAAGGTCACGAAACAGAGCACGGGGGAGAGGGCGGTACCGAAACCGTGGAGGGCGTGTCAGACCCGCGCTGAGAGAGAAGTGAGAGGAAGAAAATACGAGCTGAGCTGCGTGGAGAGGGACACGACAAAGAAAGGGTCCAAGAGAAAGCAGAGGAACTTTTACGAACGAGTTGCAAAGAGATACGGCAGATGAGTCCAGCCCCGTTTCAACCAGCCGCGTGAAGCCCTGACGGGGCAGCGAGTGACCCTGCCGGCGTGCGCTGTAAAGCGGAATACCAGGAGCTGCCGGCTCCCCGCTTCCCGCCCGGAGTGGACCTGCTCGCTGTGCCCTGTGATCCCACCTGCTCATCCTTTCCAGCCATTCCTGCCTGCAAGTTCCCCATTTGCGTACGTGAGTTTGTTTTGTTCGTGCTGTCCTGGGTAGTAACTAAGTCTGTATAAGCTAGTAATTTGCACTGTGTTACCTGCGTTTTCATGTCCGCTGTAAATACCCGTGACTGCTCTTTTTGCTTATGTGTGTGTAAATAATAATAAACCCCGTTACTCTTCTGTACGTCTTCTTCTTCCTCTTTGCATTCGTCGTTTTAGTCTTTTCCACATTGAGTATCTGTGGCGCGATACGGCCAACGTTTGGGTGAATCGTGTTTCGTCGGGGAACAACTGTTCGGCCGCGGTTACCTCCGCTCGGTAAAAATAACATCTAATCCGCGGACCGTAACTATACATATATACATACATACATACATACATACATACATACATACATACATACATATACACACACACACACACATGTATTGTCTTTGTGACAGATTTGAAGAAAATCAGTCCATGCATGTCCGAGAAATGGATGGATAACAAAATGGCCACCTGTCGGCCATCTTGGAGAGGGTGGGGGGGGGGGGGGGGGGGTGAAATTTTTTCTTTATCCGTGTGCCAAGATTGAGCAAGATTGGTAAATGCATGTCCGAGAAATGGTTGAGGACATATTCAATATTGTGTTTTCTACAACTAAAATGGCTGCCAGTCTACCACCAGCTGCCAGTCCGTCTTTGATCAGATCGCAAAATAATGTGAGGTGCATGTGTATGCTGTCATGTACTCTGCTTGTGCCAAGTTTGAACAAAATTGGACCATGCATGTCCGAGAAATTGTTGGAGACGCTTTTAAGTAACAAAATGGCCACCTTTCGTCAATCTTGGACCTGTTCTCAAAACAAAATGGCGTGCATATGCAAGCCATAATTAATTATCTGTGTGCCAAGTTTGAACATTATCGGCAAATGCATGTCCGAGAAATGTTTGAGGACATGTTCATCATCAGGGTTTTTTTTGCAACTGAAATGGCCGCCAGTCGGCCATCTTTGATCGCATCGCGAAACAAAATGATGTGCATATGTGTACCGTCATGTTTTTGTCTGTGCCAAGTATGAATCAAATCGGTCCATACATCTCCGAGATATGGATGCGGAAGGACGGACGCCCGAGACCCAATCCATAAGCCCCTGTTTCGGACTAAGTCCAACGGGCTAATAATTAAACCGAAAGCAGAGATGTCGATCTGGATTTCACCCTTGTGGTGGGCTAATCAGGCACTATACTGTGCACCGCCATTGAGGCTCTGTTTGCAAACCACCGTTTACAATGCCAATATGAGACATAATTACTCTTTTACGGAAAATGCTTTTCGAGTTTGTTTTATCCTCAAAATTAGACCGTAGTGAACACACATTCATGTTAAAATATTGGCCTTTAAAACCTACCCTTTTTGAAGGGGGACAGACATCTGTACAAACATAAACACAAACTGACACTGTGTTTTATATGGTAGATATATGTATATATTGTTACGTTTGTGGGGGGTTGGGAATGAAATAAAATAATGGATAGAACTGTGAAGGGTAGCATGGACCGCGTGCGAGTTGGAAGCCAATCTCGATGTATTCAAGTCGAAAAACTGTGAGCTTAAGATCATTTACATGTCTTCACATGGGGGGTGGAGCTTGTGTTGTTAACTAGGTAAGGTTAACATTAGTTTCTCCCAGTATGTGATTGCCTCCTATGATTTTTCCCTATGTGTTTTTACAATTATAACAAGCTGCCATAAAAACGCACGTCTTTAACCAACAACAACAACAATCGCTGGCAGTACCCGGACATTACGATCGACAAGTAAACCCCACCCAACCGCCCCATAATTACCGACAGAAGCCGAACATTCCCGAACGACGGCTGAACTCTGCCCCCGAGAGATTCTAACCAACAGGTCACGCCCCGAGCTTCGTCATTGGTCAGGAAGACATGGAGTGATGTAATAGAGCTGTGGCAATTGGACGGCGTGACGCGAGAGCGAGAAGGTTCGAGAGCCGGGAGGAAGAAGAATTGCGCACTGTCTCGCTCTCGTTCTGGCTTTCATATCGGGTGGTAGCTCTTTGGTTTTGTCTCTCAGGTGGCTCGGCTGCTTGTGCTTGTGAAGAGAGCTTTCGGAGCCTTTGTGGAACTCTTGGGGTTTTTTTGTGCTGGAGGAGGAGGGTCAGCCATTGCTGTGCGGGCTGGTGAGGAGACCTTGGAGAAGGAAGAAGGGCACGTCTCGCTTTTGTCTTGGTCGCTCGGTTTGCTTGGCGGCGGCTGGAATATTTTTTGGTGCACTGGTGCTGAGAGCAGTGTGGAACCTTGGCAATGACGGAGGAGGAGTTGTTATTTATCATGGTACTCTTTGGTGACAGAGGTCGCGAGTAAGGTGAAGGGGTTTCGAGTAAGGTGAAAGGGTTTCGGTGCCATTGTCGGAGCGGGCCCGCGCGAGTGGCTACACCTCGGCAACGACCATCAAGCTACTAAAAGCCTCGTAGACCAGAGCTGAGTGGCGGCCGTTTATAAAAAAAGAACATTATTTTATTTCTTTAATCTTTCCCCTTGTCTCTTTTGTGTGTCTGAGTGGAGACGTCTCACTGTAGGATTTATTTTACCTGAACCTTTATTTTGCCATGCTTGACTTTTATTAAATTTATTGTTGTGGCATTTTTTGTTTGTCGTGTTTCTGTGTTTGTGGGTTTGGGTATAGGCCCCGTGAGCTCTGTGCAGGTAAGCACTTTTGTCCCCTCACTCGCGTGCGACGGACCAAACACCAGTTTCGGCTACGCGCCTCAAAATTTAAAACCGTTACGGCCTTTCGTCACCCTGCGGTGTTAACCGTTGGGCCTGACAGGACAAATGTATATTCTGTAAAATTAAATCCCCAAAGTTTTCCACATCAATGGTGCAATGTAATAGCAGTTTTGTCACACATAATTGCTCTATTGCATGAATGACTTTTTTCAAATGCGTAAAGGTGTTTCTTCAAATTGTTAAAAATTAGAAAGTTTCTTGATGGTTCATTTAAATTTGATAACACTGATGTGTTGGTGAAGAGGACACTATATGGCTGTTGTTCATGCAACATCCTGAATGTAGTAATCGTCTCGCTTCATTTGTAATATAATGCCTACTGTCATCTTGAAGATATAATTTATTCTTGATCCATATGTGAAGAGTTCATTTTTACAGCAATTCTTACATGTTTGGGCAGCCTAACTCCCTTCCTCATGTTTAACTCTGTTTTTTTTATATTTATTTTACTTGACGCATTTTTTTCACTTTCCCTTTTTGTCTTGCAGCAGAAACAGAAGCAATTGATGAATTTGACACTTCTTGCCAACCCTGTGAGGTAGAACATCTTTTTGCAACATATTTGTATGCAAATCGCGCTGAAATTACGGAGGTACGGACAAGCCCAAAAAATTACGGAAATCGGATATTATAGCAGGAAGTCCTATCATTTTACTTTTACCACTGGCAATCTAATTTTCACAAAGTTAAAAAAACAGTTTCAAGAGCAAAACACAAACTCAAATTGATGGTTCACAATGAAAATACTCAAGGCAGTTGTGAAACCAATTGTACTTGTGGTACCACCGTCATGGTGAGCGAAACTGCACCTGTGTAGAGGTCACCTTAGAAGTTGGTGATTATTTTGTTGTTGTTGATAATATGCTCGTTCTGTTCCCGGTGGTAAAAACTTGTATGAATTCCTGAATAGGCAGTTTAAAAAAAAAACTCGTCATGCTAGTTTGACATGCCAAGTGGAAGTGTGCCTGTAATCAATTCCAAAAGTTGGCAGATTAAATCAGTAGTGAGCAAATGTTCGCATGAAGAAGATTATTGCACGATTAGTTGAGTGGACAACTCTTTTTTCAGATGAAGGCCAGTGTCATTCTGCGTCAGTGTGAACATTAGTTTTGCAGATGAAGGCTAGTGTCGTTCTGTGTCATTGGGAATATTAGTCTTGCAGATGTAGGCTGGTGTTCTGCGTCATTGGGAATTTTAGTCTTGCAGATGAAGGCTGGTGTTGTTCTGCATCAGTGTGAATATTCGTTTTGCAGATGAAGGCTGGTGTTGTTCTGCGTCAGTGTGAATATTAGCTTTGCAGACGAAGGCTAGTGTCGTTCTGTGTCATTGGGAATATTAGTCTTGCAGATGAAGGCTGGTGTTGTTCTGCATCATTGGGAATATTAGTCTTGCAGATGAAGGCTGGTGTTGTTCTGCGTCATTGGGAATATTAGTCTTGCAGATGAAGGCTGGTGTTGTTCTGCGTCATTGGGAATATTAGTCTTGCAGATGAAGGCTGGTGTTGTTCTGCGTCATTGAGAATATTAGTCTTGCAGATGAAGGCTGGTGTTGTTCTGCGTCATTGGGAATATTAGTCTTGCAGATGAAGGCTAGTGTCGTTCTGCGTCATTGGGAATATTAGTCTTGCAGACGAAGGCTAGTGTTGTTCTGTGTCATTGGGAATATTAGTCTTGCAGATGAAGGCTGGTGTCGTTCTGCATCATTGGGAATATTAGTCTTGCAGATGAAGGCCAGTGTCGTTCTGCTTTATTGGGAATATTAGTCTTGCAGATGAAGGCTTGTGTTGTTCTGTGTCATTGGGAATATTAGTCTTGCAGATGAAGGCTTGTGTTCTGTGTCATTGGGAATATTAGTTTTGCAGATGAAGGCTTGTGTTCTGTGTCATTGGGAATATTAGTCTTGCAGATGAAGGCTAGTGTTCTTCGTCGGTGGGAATATTCGTCTTGCAGATGAAGGCAAGTGTTCTTCGTCGGTGGGAATATTCGTCTTGCAGATGAAGGCTAGTGTCGTTCTGCGTCAGTGGGAATATTAGTTTTGCAGATGAAGGCTAGTATCGTTCTGCGTCAGTGTGAAAACTAGTCTTGCAGATGAAGGCGAGTGTCGTTCTGCATCAGTGTGAATATTAGTCTTGCAGATGAAGGCTAGTGTCGTTCTGCGTCAGTGGGAATACTCGTTTTGCAGATGAAGGCTAGTATCTTTCTGCATCAGTGTGACTACTCGTCTTGCAGATGAAGGCTGGTGTTGATCTGTGTCATTGGGAATACTAGTCTTGCAGATGAAGGCTAGTGTTCTGCGTCAGTGGGAATAAATAGTCTTGCAGATGAAGGTTTGTGTTGTTCTGTGTCATTGGGAATATTAGTCTTGCAGATGAAGGCTAGTGTTGTATTTTGCGTCAGTGGGAATATTAGTCTTGCAGATGAAGGCTCGTGTCATTCTGTGTCATTGGGAATATTAGTCTTGCAGATGAAGGCTCGTGTCATTCTGTGTCATTGGGAATATTAGTCTTGCAGATGATGGCTAGTGGCGTTCTGTGTCGGCAGACAGGCAGAGCAATGGATGGAATCAACAGGACATTGATTGGGATATGCTCTCTCCGGTGTGAGAAGCTAATATTTTGGGCGTTGATCCTTCGTCAGTTCAAAATAGCCTGTTTTACGCCGACAATGGGTTGATTGCGGAAACATCTTCTTCTTGCTTTTGCTGACTGTTAGCAAACTTCGATTTATGTTTAATTTCTATCCATTATTGCATGATGATATTGTCAAGTTACTGAAATTGTGGAAAATTATGCTTTCAGCAAATGGATATGGCTGATTAAACCTGTGCTGGGTTGGTAGGCCTGCAACAGGGATTCCTTTAACACATTCATGTACAGAATGAATATTCCATATTTTGTTACCAAGTTGTATGTCATTTACGGAAAGTAACCTTTTCACACTTAAACGAAAATCCAAGCACGAATGTCTTCATTTTTCAAATGCATAAAAGGTATTCTTCAAGTTAAAAAAAAAAAAAAAAATGTTGTGATTGTTTATTTAAATTGGATCACACTGATGTGTTAGTAAGAATGACCCCATGAGGTTATTATCCTTAAGCATACTGAAAGTAGTACTGAATTCTCCTCTTTGCTGTAAAGTGCTATTATGGTCACTTTGAAGATTTAATTTACTGTAGGTCCATTCAAATGTTAGTGAGAAGTAACTAATCAACTTTGGGTCAATTGAATGAATATTGTTTTGCTTTTAATGGAGCAAACTTTTCAGTTTTGAAATTGATCAGAAATATGACCATGTAAACATTTCAAGAAAATAAGGTTATTTTTGAGGGGAAAAAAATATTTTAAAAAATGTAGTTATTGTCAGAAATGAAATTGCAGAAATTTCTACCCGAGAAACAACTCAGACCTTTTGGTAAATAAAATTCAAATATAACGCCCCTGAGCTCTGGGACTATCTGACTCTGACTCTGCAACTGAACCAGGCGGCATCAGCTCACGTGTCCTAAAAACTTGCTCTGGTGCTCTTGCATTTCCTCTCACTACCCTTTTAACCCTGTCATTTACCCTAGGTCATCTTCCATCTGCTTTGAAATCAGCCAACATTACAGATATTATAAAAAGGTGCAAAAACCGATCCCCTCAACTGCAGACCAATTGGCTTACTTCCAATGATCAGGAAGGGCATGGAATCAATCATCGAAGTTGACATTTAAAAAATCATTCCTTTTCTCCAACAGCCTCATCTCAGATCATCAATTTGGATTCTGACCTGGTCACTCTAACTTGGACATGCTGCATTTTACACTCCCAACAATGGATGGAAGTGCTCGATCTCGGACATGCGATCACGGGTGTCTCTCTGAACACATCTCGAGCATTTGATAGCCTGGCACCCTGTGTTGATGTCCAAACTCTCTCCTTATGGCATCCAAGGCCAAGTCATCTCATGGATAATTGACTTGCTCCACTCTCATAGACAGTGTGCAGCTCAGAATGGGATTCTCTCATCTTCTCTCCCTGTCAAGGCTGGAGTTCCCTAAGGCAGTTTCTTGGGCCCAGTCTTGTACCTCATCTTCATAAATTATTTTTCTGATTCCTTGGAAAATCCTGCCTATCTCTTTGCTGATGATTCCACCCTCTGCCGTCTCTTTTCTCATCCTGCAGACAGGCAGGCAGCAGCCTTTTCCCTTTCTGCAGACCATGATATAATTAGGAGCTCGTCCAACACATGGAATATGTCTTTCAACACGAACAAATCCCACACACCCACCCTGTCTCTTCAAAATGACTGTCTGGCAAACCCTCATATCTACCTCATAAACAAACCACTTGAAGAGGTTAAGTCATTCAAACCTTTGGGCCTCTCCATCAGACATGATCTTTCTTGGCAGACCACATTTCCAAGATGGCCTTGAAAGCCAGCCACCAACTGGGCATCCTCAGTCTTGCAAGGTCGTTCCTTGGCCAATCTGTACTTTTGACAATTTACAAGATGGAGTACTGCTCTCCCCCTTTGGGCTGGTTCCCATGCCTCACACCTTGCCCTTCTTGATGCCATGGAAAGCAAGACTCAAAATCATTGGGATCTACTGCAACAAAGCTGAGTGTCTAGGCCTGTTACTTTGGTGGCCTCTCTGTATGCTACCATCTCCTTTTTGTTCTTGCACCCAATGTCCTCTATTGGCTCTGTATATCCCAGGTTTCTGCAGGGCACACATGGTCTGTCAGTAACTTTCTTCTTTTTAAATTCCCAAAAGCCAGGCTCGCTGCACAACAACAACAACAACAACAACATGCATTTTAAAGGCCATTTTCCCTGCTAGAGCGGGGGTTAGCCTTGCGGTCCCCATGACAATCTTCTCCATTTTGCCCTATTTTCTGCATCTCTCCTTGTTAACCCCCTTGCCCGCATTTCTTCTTCCACCATCTTTAGCCAAGTCTTTCTCGGTCTTCCCCGTCTTCTATTTCCTTCTACATTCATTTCCATCACTCTTCTCAACCAGTCACTTTCATCCTTCCTCAACACATGACCAAACCATCTCAACCTGTTCCTCTTCACAGCATCAATCACAGGCTCTATTCCCATCATCTTTCGCAATTCATCATTTGTCTTCCTCTCTCTCAACCATACTCCGCACATCCGTCGAACCATTCGCATTTCCACCCTTTCCAACCTTCGTTGCTGCTCGCTGCACACCTCCACTCATTTATTCCTTGTTTCTCTCACCTGTGGAACCAACTTCCCCAGTCTGTTCAGTTACATTCTTCCCTCCAGGGCTTCAAGACAGCTGTTCGCCCCTACATCAATTTCCCCTCCCCACCCCCCATACATTCTCAATCATATATTCTACCCCAAAAGACCCCAATCCCAAGCACTCCCTTGTGATTTTTTTCCCCAGGTTTCTTCCACCCCCTCCCCTCCCCACCCTTCACCTCTTTTAGTTTGTTGTTTGACTTGTTCCTTTTCTGTTTCAATCCTGCTTTCCCCTTCCTCTTCTTGCTGTGTTTCATTTCAGTTTGTGTGCAGCTTGATCACCCCGATGTGTCCTCTTTCCCCTCTCGCCCCTCCCCCTTGATCTCACACTCACTTCTATTCTGCTTTTGGTGTTTCCCCTCTTCATTTTGTTCCCTTCCATTTTGCTAAAGCTATTCTACACGCCTCAATCATGTATGCAAAAATACCTCATCTGAATGGAGCCCGGTGGATAATCCTGACAATGGTTAAATGGATCAGGTACAGGTACTTGGGATAATAAAAGCATATCTGTGGTGTGAAATAACGTGTTTGTTTGTAATTTCCTCAGTATTGTATAAAAGTGTATTACCTGCTGAATTTTTTTTTTTTCCCCCATAAATTGGTTGTAAATCCACTATGTTCTTTCCACTTTTAACTCTCTATCAATCTGCCTGACTGGATGACTTTTGAACACGACTAAAGTTGTTCACCCACCAATCAGAAAAGTTATAGGATTGAAGGTGAAAACTTGGAGTCCGAGACTGATGAATGGTTCATTGCTGATCCGAATGGCCAATGAACCAAGCAGTCAGTAAGATAAAGGAATTTAGCTGATCTCTCTCTCTATCTCTCTCCCTCTCTCCCACTCACTTCCTCCCTCTCACTTCCTCCCTCTCACTTCCTCCCTCTCACTTCCTCTCTCTCCCTCTCTTTCTCTTTCTCTTTCTCTTTCTTTCTCTTTCGCTCTTTCGCTCTTTCTCTCTTTCACTCTTTCACTCTTTCACTCTTTCACTCTTTCACTCTTTCACTCTTTCTCTCTTTCTCTCTTTCTTGCTTTCTCTCTTGCTTTCTTGCTTGCTTTCTTGCTTGCTTTCTTTTTCTCTCCTTTCTTTCTTTCTTTCTTTCTTTCTCTTTTGCTGGAGACATGCTTGTATCCCAAAGTTGTATTTTTTTTTTCTTTTTCAGTTTGTGAATACCCGGTATCTTGCTGACAATGAGTTGGTGCCCAAAGAACCTGAAGAAACAGTGTCATGGAGTTCGGGCCCAAAACCAGTAAGAGTCCTCTGGAGATAATCGACTATAATGAACCAAATTTGAAGTGTGGGTCCGACTGAATATGCAGATGTTATTACTCCTTTGTGGTGAATGTTATTACTCCTTTGAGGCAGACTAAATTTTGGGTTTTCCTCTTCCTCCCTCCTCCCCACCCTAGCCTCCCTCGCCCCCATTCCCCATCTCCCACCCCTCCCCTCTCCCAAAATATATTGCTTTTGAAGTTGGCAGAAAGAAGTATGAATAAATTTTGGCAAATCCATCAAGTATAAAGACATTTAAAAAAGGTTAAAATGAAACTTCTGACTTGATCACAGTCTGTGGAAAAATAAATAAATAAATAAAACGCAAAGCTGCACACGGCCAAACATGGTGTCAGCTACTATACCGCTTCCCACTCTGTCAACATGAAAGCTATAACTGCTTTTGCGCCAGCTCTGCTCATCCTCCCATCTATCCATACCCCTCTCACCCTTTCCTTCCCCCCTGGTTGGGAATTGATCCACAAATTCATTTTGGCTCACTGACTGTCTCTGCTGAAAAATTCCATTTTATTCAAGAAGACTGAAGAAAAATCCAAGCATTGCAACAAAGCAAAACATGGACTTCAGCCTAAAGACAAAAGTACAGTATAGTACATCATAATACAAAGCTTGTCAGAATAATACACATTAAGGCCAAAATGCATGGTTTTTCTTGAAATGCATGAATGCTGACACTCGTGGCCAAAATGGTCATAAAAAATGGTGACCACGAACCCTAGTGCCACTAGTACTTTTGCTGCAAGGGTCCTGTTCAACAGGGGGTGCTTGCCATATATCCATTCCATTAGTGAGGTTTATGAAATGCAGTTGAGAATGAGGATAAAAATTTATTTAATGCAACTGCGAAAACGTCGAACCATTTACTGCAGAGCACTGTCATCTGCGACACTGTTGCCCACAGTGCCACATGAAAGCTTTACAGTATAGGTTCTCAAAGTGGTCCCTACCGCTCCCCAGTGGGCGCTGGGAACTTTCAGGGGGGCGCTCGAAGGTCCACGTCAATTCGGCAAATTGGCCATCCAATCAACGACCACATTCTTTCCCCCTTCGCATGGTTTTTATGATCACATATTCGCTGATGTCGTGTAGGTATTTTCTTGTCCATACATGCTCATGCAACAAACATGATAGTGCATGACACCAGCGAAATGCTATGGGCCGCCAATGCGGCCAATAGTACAACACTAATTTTTGTCACGTGGTGCCATTTCAACCAATCGGCTTGCAAGAATCTTTTTATGCGGGATATAATACACTCTATTCGTGCTGGACTATTCAACGTGCCTGGTTCAACGTTACAGCCTGGCCTTGCCAGCACAGACATTGGGCAAGGTATGAACAGTCGGTGTTAGCGCTGGTGTTAGTCTTTCGACATTTTGGCGTGTTAATTTCGTTATTCAAAAAAGCTTCACGTCCGGTCGGCTTCAAGATGTCGGCCTCAAAGAAAAAGTGTCGTCAGTATTCCGTTGAATACATCAAGTATGGATTCATTCCATCTCCGACGAACAAACAGTTACCGATGTGTTTGTTGTGTGGTATCACGCTGTCCAATGAAGCAATGAAACCATCTCGACTGAGCAAGCACCTGAGTAATAAGCACAGTGATAAGGCTCGCGCAGAGGTCAGCTATTTCCAATCGCTGAAAGAGAAATTTGAGAAGCGATCCGCGGTAACGACTATGTTCAAAGCCAGCCAAAAGCTCATGGATAAAGGACCGGAAACGTCGTATTAGCTGTCATTGCTCATCGCCAGATCTGGAAAACCGTATTCAATCGGCGAACTGTTGATCAAACCAGTTGTTGGGGAAGTGATAAAAACCATTATGGGCCAGGATCCGAAACCAGTTCTCTCGTCGATTGCGCTCAGCAATGAATCCGTGGCCAGGCGGATTGATGAAATGTCATCAGATGTAGAAGATAAGCTGTGTAGTGAGCTGAGAAGCACACACTTCACCATCCAGCTGGATGAGTCCACTTTGCGTGACAGTGAAGCTCTGTTACTCTGCTACGTTCACTTCATCCGTGATCAGGAAATGGTGGAAGAAATGTTTGCCCGCTCTCTCCAGACCGATACGAAGGGTTCTTCCATCTTCCAAACGTTGGAGAAGTACTTTACTGATAAGAACATACCGATGGAGAACATTCTCGCTTGCGCGACGGACTGGGCTCCAGCGATGGTTGGTCGCCAGCATGGTTTTATTGCGCTTCTGAAGAACCAGGTACCGTCCGTGTTCACCATTCACTGTGTCGTGTACCGCCAGCATCTTGTAGCAAAAGCTCTCAGCACCAGACTTCATACATCACTCCAAACAGTAATCAAAGCAGTGAATAAAATCAAGGTGTCGTCTCTGCATGATCGGCTGTTTCGTCAGCTTTGCCAGGAGAATGATGAGGCATTCAAGCGGCTCCTGTTGCACACCGAAGTTCGATTGTTGTCTAAAGGCGCTTGTTTGACCCGTTTCCTCAACAATGGTCGAGTTTCTGTCGGAAATTGATACGTAGCTATCGGAGAAAGTGAATGTGATTGAGCATGATGTGGCTTACCTCACGGACATATTCAGTGTACTGAATGATGTCAACAAACAACTCCAGGGTGACCATATGATGCTGATTAAAGCAAAGAAAGTGATCGGCGCGTTCGTAACCAAGGCGACTCTGCACAGGGAAACCCTCGGCCTTAGAGATATGTACCACTTTCCCCGGTTGGCAAAGGAAACTGCTGTTTCTGATGAAGAGCTGCTCGTTTATTGTAATCACCTTGAGAAGATTCGTGGAGATATGGAACAGCGTTTCAGAGACATGCTAGAACGGTCGGTGCCAGCATGGGTGATCAACCCATTCAAATGTGACATTCAAGATGTGAAGCACGAATTACAGGACGAGATGAGGCGAAGGCAAGATTCTCGCAGCATGAATACGGCAAATTCTGGATTCTGGAGTGGGGCGAATACCCCGCAATGTGTACAGAGGCAGAACTGCTGTTGATGGTGTTCCCCACATCATACCTCGTTGAGAGAGGGTTCAGCGCCGTGATGGTGCTGCTGACCAAGTATCGAAATCGCCTTGACATTATCAAGAGGGGCGATCTGCGTCTCTACCTCACTGAGATGGAGCCAAACGTTCGTAATCTCGCAGTGAGTCACCAGGCCCACCCTTCACACTAACGGTATTTGGGCCTGTGATAACAGATTCCCTGTTTGCCTCACCTGGGCCTGTTCTGCTGAAACATTGTAGGTCGTGCAAAATAAAATAAAAAGTAAAGTAAAATAAAGTAAAATATTATTCAGAAAATATTTGGCTTCTGTTATTTTTGCTTCCTATGTACATAAATTCTGGGTGTCCGACCACGAACGATAGGACAAGGGGGGCTTTGGGCCGGTCCAAGAGGGCAGAAGGGGGCGGTCGTACAAAAAAGTTTGAGAACCACTGCTTTACAGCCTTTTGAATGCCTGGTATCCCATTGAGATCATGTGGTTACATTAACTGTCAGGAGTACCATGATAACCGTCATGGGCGCATCCAGTATCTCTATCATTTACTCCACATTTTTGTCATAGTGATTTGCCAAAAAGTGTCAATTGCTTTGTTTGAGCACTGTTTTGTTGGCTTCCCGGTGGTCGATCAAATGTCTATAATAGGCACAGGATTAACATTACCTTATTTGTAAAAGTAATATCCACACTTCTAACTTCTCTGTATCCACTTCATCCTCCATGATGGTCATTGATTTGCAAGTGATGGAAGAAAAGTATCTTTAGTTTTGTATTTCTGTTTCAAAAAAAGGAATTTTTTTTTTTCTTTGCAACCGCATGTCCGATCAATGCAAAACATTAAACATGGAAGAAACTCCCATTGTAAAATCTTTTATTGATAAATCTGATGTCATGGTAAATGGTATGCCAGCCATATTGGACAAAGGAAATAAATTGGACATAGGTAGTCTTCTCAGAAAGTGCTCGATGGGAAAAAAAAATTGAAACTTGACGTGTCATAAACTCCCCATGGGGTCGAGTATATCGGGTGATAACGATGACATCGGTGAAGTGGTATTCCAGCCATAATTGGTGGAATCAAAATCCTTATCCAAAAAATCTGACACTTCATATACATCTGATCTACACTTAGACACGAGGGAGTAATTAAATTTTGGCATCGTTTGTGAAGTCCTCTGGTAGCCATATTGGATTGACAATAGAAATGTAAAAAAAATCTTCTGCAGTACCGCTTAACAGATAGATGTGGAACTTCATACACATGATCAACTAGCCATGGGGAATATAGTTTAATTTTTTGTCCCCCGTCGCACCATGGAGCGAAAGGGGGACTATGGTTTTCCCGTGCGTGCATACGTGTGTGCGTGCGTGCGTAAGCGAAGGACCGAATTCCAATTTGGTGTGTGGGTGCAACCCACGTCAAAATCCAAGATGGCCGCCGCCATGTATGTCTGAACCTTGTGAGCGGAATATCTTGAAAAATAAGCGAAGTACCAACTTCTAATCTGGTGTGTGGGTGTATCTAGGCATGAGGAAGAACACTATTGAAAATTGGGTCGCCACGTCAAAATCCAAGATGGCCGCCTTGCGTCTTCCACTTTGTCAACTCGCATCACTTCACCGACGGGGGACCTAGGCGTAACGCTCGTTTTTTTTCCTATTCCCCTTCATTGATGCAATTTTGCCTTGATGTGCACAAAAGTGGTTGTTAAATATCCTAATAAATATTCAATAAAGCTACGGCTAATGGCTGTGTGTGACATAATAGAGTACATGGATAATGGCAATGTGTGTGACATAATTGGGTGCATGGATAATGGCAATGTGTGGGCCATAACAGTAGCGTGTTCAGATAACGATGGTAGTCAGAATGAGCGTGAAAGGCAAGACTACTGAGTACTGATTTAGTTTATATTGCACTTTTGGATGTCTACCTATGTTGCCAAATGACAATGCTGTGCAACAACAAGCAATAAAAGTACTTTGGAAATGGGTAGCCACACACACTCTGCAGCAGGTTACATAGCATGGTAATCAAATGGTTTTCGACACTGTGCCGATAGCAACTAGTCATGACCCACATTGCAGTGCTAAACATCCAAATTACAATCACATCTTATGATAGTCACACGGAGGGAGCATCAGCTTATGGTGGTCAAAAAATATCTCTCAACAACATCGGTGCCACTTGTGCTTCGGATAGTGAAATGATTTTTCACAAATTGAGTATATTGATGCTAAAGGACGTACAGTATTGCGATTCACATTGTATTACGAGTGAGCAGCAAGGATGCTCATGATTGGTATGTAACTATCACACTGTCAGGATTGATTCCAAGTGCGCGAGCCTGACAGACTAGTGCCCTCAATAGTTGTAATGACCGGAAATGAAAAGTGCCTGCACTGTGGGTTAATTCGATGCTATTTGTTGGACCTTGGTATTGCAGCAAAACCTTGAAGACACAATTGGTTAATTCGCACAAATAATCCCTGGAGCAACTGTAGATAAGATTTGCTTTCAAAAATTTTTGGAAAATGTATGTTTGACTTTATAATGTCGTGATTGCAATTTAGAGAGGCATAGCACCAGTAGTCCTCTTGGTCGTGAAACTGTGAAAGGATGTCAGACTGAACTGAAAATATATCGAAGGGATCGTGGAGCATCCAACAATCGGTCTATGTGGTGAGATATTGGCTGTGGTGATGTAGCCAACTCCACCCCTCGCCCCCTCCCCAACCCTCTCCTTCTCTTTTGCAAATTTTGCCATTGGTGCCACCTGTTTGTCTGACTTTATGAATGCAAAAATATTATTTGCTTTGGGTTTTGCTTGATTCATCAGAGTGTTTGCTTTTACTTTTGTGCATGCTGTCATCTCACGGATGTGTAAAACTTTGGTGTGTACACAGAGCCCTGCGCTACAGGCTGATATGGCGACTCCAAGCAGCATGCCCGTAGTAACAGAAACTTCATTGCAAGACACCGCAATGCGTCGACAGAAATTGCATGATCTCATGGCGCAGATGCAAGGGACTTTCAACTTCATGCAGGTCTCTTTTGAATGTTATGGAATTGACTTGTTCGGATGTTTTGAGCCTTGTGACATGTTCCCGCTAGTCTCTTCAGCATATGATTACCAACTTATTGTACTTCACATGTTGCAAAGCTGGGTGGCAGACAGGATCAAAGGCATGAGAGATTTGCCTGTCTTGTTTCGAATTGGTGGCAATCCATCCATTGTCGACTTAGAAGAAACGACTGATGATAAACATTTTGAGAATTAGAAATGAAATCAACAGAATTTAGATCAAAGGATGCTAATCACTGTGGGAAGCAAGGAGAAGCTGATGTTTCGTCAGTTAACCTTTCTTCACAATCGACAAAGGGGTAATGCTTCAAAACTCCGAGGAAGCATTATCGACACTAGCCTTTACAAGCAAGACTAGTTCTTCATTCTATATAAGATTCCATGCGCACAGTAGGTACATCGAACCTTGAATCCATAATAAATCTGTGTACATTTTTCCAAACGACATAATAAATATACTGCTCGAAAAGTATAATTATCTATCCTATCGCCGAATGCGGTCACAAATGACTACAGTACAGAAACGAAAGTACAGTACAGTACAGAGCGGCTCTGTAGCCTACTGTAATAGACTGGTGAGTTGTGTCAGCAAACTCATTACATGTGTTTGCACTTGATCCTACAATGGCAGAGAGCAGTACTGCGGATGAGCGTGAGTTTCTACCATTAGAGAAGTGAAAGAGTCCTGTCTGGGCCTACTTTGGTTTTCCTGCACGATGCAGGCAGTTTGTCGAGAAAGACAAGAAAAAAAAGGCAGAACATCAACTGCAAGTTGGGCAGCCATGTGTTGTACAAAGGTAACATGCCCAACAGGCTGGTCCACCTACAGTGCAAGCACAAACCTGAATATGATGCGGTTTCATCAAAAGCCTCAACTGCTGCTGTAGCGCCATCTCAACCGGCGCTGGCAGGTCAGCGTCTTATGGATGCCTTTTGGAATCTCAAACCATTTCCATGGAGTTTGTCACAGTGGCAGTCGTTGACTGACTTGGAATGTTATTGTATTGCAGAGCATATGCTTCCTTTTGCTGACGTGACTGATCCTGGATTTTGACACATGCTCCGCATGTTTGGGCCCAGGGTTTGTTCCCCCTGATGGAACGATCACTCGCCACTACATTCCCGAGCTTTACAAGTGCATGAAGGCAATAGTTGCAGATTCCATGGCTTCAGGAATGCAGCACTTCGCCATCACCACCGATGCTGGAGCTCATGGGCAAACCACATTTTAAAGTAAGTACATTAGCCTTACTGTCCACTACAGCAATGAGCTCTCATCTCCTGGACATTGCTGAATGTTCTGCCGAGCACACCGCAGCAAATCCAGTCACAGGCCTTGAAGAAGCACTTGCTCACTGGAAGTTCAATTTGACCAGCCTCAGTGTGGTCACAACCGACAATGTTAGAACCATTGCTGCAGCCGTTGATATTCTGGATTGGCAGCGAATAAGCTGTTTGGCTCACACTTCATTTGGCAGTCCAAAAAGCCATGGCTGTTCCAGAGATGGCCGGAACTTTGGGTCGAGCCAAGCGGTTGGTGCGTCACTTTCATAATTTCATCAAATCCACCAATTTTCTCCACTAGAAGCAGAAAGACATGAGACATTGAGCAGAATCTGATCCAGGCAAGTTGCATTGTCATACTTAATATTTGCTTTCAGTTTTTAACCTTTCCCCCCACGCTCTACACCTCTCTATCTATCTCTTATACACTCAATCCAAGACTGTAATTTTCTTTATCATAGGATGTTGCAACGTGATGGAACTCCTCTTATTATATGCTGGAGCAGATCTCAAAGCAACGGCAGCCTCTCTGCGCCACTCTTCTTCACATCTGGAATTCCGAGCTAATGCCAAGTGAAGTGGAAATTGGTGCCCTGGAAACGTTCCTCGATGTGATTAAGCTGATTGAACAAATCACAGAAGTGATCGGAGCCTAGAAGTGGGTGACGCTTTCAGCTGTGCGGCCGATTCTTCACAAGCTCGCTCACAAACACTTTGTAGACGCTCTCTCAGACAATGGTTTCAAGAGATCATTGAAGGCCATCCTCACTGACCTGCAGAGGCGATATCGATATACAGATCCTTCTGTTAAAGACCTCATTGACAGACCTTGTTTTCTTGATCCGCGTTTTAGTCAGGTTCCTTGTGTCCATAATCTGACGCTCGCTGGAATATTTTGGAGAGTTGCCAACCCTAACATTTTTGGAAAGTTTAAACAATGCCAAAACAGAAAATCCATATTTCAGATTTTTTTTTTATGTACATAACATGGTCAAATAGGTCGTTTTGGGGCAAAAAGCCAATTTTTCGAATTTTAGCTCTGAAAATTCAAAATTACTCGCAAGGAAGTAACTGATGATGCATAACTGTTAACTAGAGGACTGTTCTTGATACAGATTATATATATCTGCACTTTGAGTAATGGTTGCCATGGAAACTGCTTTAAATTTGTTCAAATTAACGTTTTTAATGCATTGCTTTCAGTACTTGAATCAAGTAACGCATGATAGAATATAGTGATCAGTGACAGTCCGAATATGAATTGAGTGCAACTTGGCTTAAAGGTTGTCATGCCAAAAGCTATGTTTGGGATAAAACTCTTATTTCTGTATTGAAATAATAGTAGTAACATGATTATTGCATGATGCCGAGAACGTTCCGATAAGCCGATAGGCCGGAGCAGTTGCATTATTCGTAAAACAAACAACACTCAATCATTGAGCCAGACTGTTGTCCAATGCTGGTTTAGAGTTTCAACTATCTACTCGATGCTACGTATTCTACTTTAGAAGAACGACTCTATTGTCATCGTTAAAACAGCTGCCAAGTAATTATGCTAATTTGCCAAAAGCAGGTATGGCATCACTGACTCCAATGTCACTCATCATTGCCATCGTCATCATCGCTATCGTGGTCCTGCCTTTCAATGTTTGAGTCCTCGTCATTCTCACACGAAGTGCTGCACATGCAAAGATCAGTGCATGTTCGGTTCTTGGCCTGGCAGGAACATCTCTGTGATGAACATTCAGTCTTGCACTGGCACCTTACCATCTCGATAATTGCCTTTGGTGCAGGGAGAATGTCTGTGGTAGTCGGTTTGAGTTGATCACACGTGTCCTTGTGGTATCCATTCTTCAATGGATCGAGAAATGTTTGCTGAGAAATGGCTGATTGACCCCACACATATGCCTGGATATGTACCCGCATGATATGCTGTCTCAGAGCACCTGCTTCCTTGACTTAAGGCCGTACATGATGGTTTGGCTTACAGTTAATACTGATCTGTCCACAACTGATGTCCGTGCTTCTGATTGCATCGCTTCCACTGGACCAAGCATTATCCAACATACCACTGACCTAAGCTCGCTGGGAACGTCCTGTTCACTGCTAGAAACTCGTATATATTCATCCTGCTGATCTTTGCTTGAGAAATTCTCGATACTCTTGCGAACCAGCAAAGCTGCTTTGTATATGGCATCCATATGGTCCATGGTATCGTCATTTGTAATGCTAGCATTGACCATATCCTCCTCGCATGTCTCCAGTGAATATAGAAAAGCAGACTTCCGTCTGTTCTTTGGGAGCACTGACCTCAAATTTGGTAATGCCTGTAAGATTCTATCCTTCAGCCATTTCCTGCTGATTGTGGGCACGTGATGTACTAAGGCATCTATACCACCTAGAAGGTTAACATAAGTTGTCTCGATTTCCTCCATACATAGTTGAGTTTGCTGCTTGGTTAGGATGTCTACCAAGTTGATCAGTTCAATTAAACTCGCAACTTGTGTCATTGATGCTCTTTCCTTCCCTCCTTTGGCATCGTGATCTCGTAGGACATGGAAGACATTTTTCGTCCAGCAAGATCTGTGGTACATAACGTCTATTGCATGTGCATCAGTTGGTGCTATAGCAGTGTTCAATCGAGTCATAAACACAGGGTTCTGAGCAACCTCAACAGCGTCTTTCAGAGATTTGCCCGCACTGTCACTCCGAACAACGTAAATAGGTTTACCATCGTTCCTCTGGCAAAAGAAACACAAAGCCTTGTCATAGGGTTCTGTGGAAGACCGAGTGAATGGTGTGGAGGAGCTTGATGACTCCACACATACATCGGACCTTTTTCTCTTGCGACCTGGCCCTTTGTCGATATGCGATCCTGATGAAAGTGCCTGATCATAACGAACCCTGGCCCAATGAATTTGATCCTTGTTAGTTAAGTTAGAATAGCTTTTTCGGTGCCAGACAGCATTCTTCATTTGCAACAGTTCAGCTGACGTCCCGTCTAGTCGTTTATGAATCTGTACATAATCAGCGTCCTGTAAAGTGGATCGCTCCTGTATTGTCTCTATCAAACGGCGGAATGACTCGACTTTTGGTTGCAACACCAAGGCTCCTTTCTGGGAAGAATCATCTTGGCACAGAACGCATTTTGACCAGTTCGTTGATTCTTTCACCTGGCAGGGATCCGCGCCACTCAGTGGTACCTCATCCATCCTGTCGTTGGTCCTGCAAATATAATAAAAATTCATTAGCTCAAAACAGAAAATCCATGTTTCAGATTTTTACCCCAAAAGCGTTTTTACCCCAAAACTACTGTTACCATGGCAGCCAACAGTTAAAAGGCAACATTTCATTATCTTATAAAATCCATTGTTAGCTATTTAAGTGTAATCCATCATCAGTTGGTTATCTTGTATTGTTTAAGAATTCTTTAAATTTAGAAAAAAGTGATTTTCACCCCAAATCTGCTGTTTCCATGGCAACCAACAGATTGAAAAAAATCTGAAACATCATTTTTTAAATTTAAATAGATCCTAAACTTCTCAAAAATCTATAGGTTTGCTACTCTCCAAGAAATTCCGGCGGAATTACACAAGGAACCTGACTATTTCAAGGCATTGTCTTTCTTACCCGAGCCAGACAGGAAATTTTTTTTTTCTGCTGTAGAAGAGCAAGTCAAGGAACTTGTGCCCACTCTAGGCAGACCATAGACCAAGAGCCTCCACAAAAGCAGCATTAGCAGGGTGGTCTCATGTCAATTTTCGAGGACATATCCCGTAGTACATCTCAGTTCAGTTGATAAATCCTCAGCAGGCAGATCCCAAAGAAATCCAGAAGTACCAATGTATCGATGGAGATCCCGAGCAGAAACCTCTTCTTTTGTGGAAGAACGACCGTAAACAGCTTCCACTTCTCTCCAAGATGGCACAAAAGTACTTATGCATTCCTGCCACCTGTCTCATTAGAGAGGGCCTCAAGTTCTGCAGGCCACATTGTTAATGCCAAACGAGCCTGCCTGCTCCCAGAGAATGTGAACATATGCGTTTTTCTAGCTAAAAATCTCGACTATCTTTATAAATGGAGTACGGACACAACGTAAGTCTATGGCTATTCAATTTGTTCTTATTACCCTTGCCAGAGGAGAGGGCATTGCATTTGAGTCCGTTTGTTTGTCTGTTTGTCCGCACATGACATCATAGGTCACGTGGTATGGGCGCCATCTTGGAAAACCCCCAAAAATTGCACCTATGTATCTCTGAAAGTGCTGCATAGAAAAAGACGAGACATGGCTCATTGTAAATCATTCTCCATGGGAAATAAAATATGTTAATGATGATGTAATAGGCTCCTCCATTATGACGTCATAATTCGACAAGAATAAAACTTCATCCGATCAAGATGAAATTTTTTGAGTGTCATCTATGGATAAATTGGTGGGGAAAAAAAAAATGATGATTTCATCGGTCACGTGGTTCGGCCACCATATTTGTTTGAACACAAAAGCCTTTAAAACCACTAAAAACACGTCCTGGCGAGAGTCTGCAATCTCTGATTGCTCTTTCTTGTTGAGATTGTTATTGTATGCTGCATGGTTCTCAAGGCGCTAACTACGTTATATTATCGTGAATCAATCTTGTTATGGGTTTTTCCATTATCGCCCAGGCCTAGTATGAATACATGCAGATTTGAGGTTTAAATATTTGCTCTCTAATTGTTTCATCTTGAAATATACAGAGAATCATATCACCAAAAGATAATGGTTGTGGAAATGTGGTTAAATAAAAAATGTTGTGTGGTTGATCTAAGGTGCAAGGCAGTGAAAGGTGCATTAATTTGTGAAATTATTTTCCAGCCTTGCATTGGAGAGGTTTTTTTTTGCATTGGTTAAATTGACATTCACTGAAGTTAATGAAAGAGTCTGATGGGATAGTCTGGAGGTCTGCACCCTCATCACTGAGCTGTCTAGTCTGGGTTCTAATCTCTGCAAAGCTATAAGCTGCCATCCTGGTGTGTGCACTGTCTTTGGTGTAAAGCATCATTTTGTGTCGCGTCCAGCTGATGGATGTTGAACTGTATGTTCCCTATGCTTGCATTAGTTTGTGCTCATTGAAGATCCCATGGTGCCCTTCACGTAGAGTAGGCGATTTATCGTCGGCACGCTGGCCAAATTGCAAATTCTTGCCACCTTTAGTTTAGCGACGTACTTGACCAGCTGGTTTACGAAAGTGTTGGTGCAGAAATTATTCCCTTGCTGATCCCACAGCAAAATGGGAAGAAGAAGAAGAAGAATAAGAAGTAGTAGTGGTAATAGTAGTAATAGTAGTAGTAGTAGTAATAGTAGTAGTAGTAGTAGTAGTAGTAATAGTAGTAGTAGTAGTAGTAGTAGTGAAAGTAGTAATAGTAGTAGTAGTAGTAGTAGTAGTAGTAATAGTAGTAGTAGTAGTAGTAATAGCAGTAGTAGTAATAGCAGTAGTAATAATAGTAATAGTAGTGGTAGTAGTAGTAATAGTAGTGGTAGTAATAGTAGTGGTAGTAATAGTAGTGGTAGTAATAGTAGTAGTAGTAATAGTGGTAGTAGTAGTAATAATAATAGTAGTTGTAGTAATAGTACGAATAGTACTAATAGTAGTAGTAGTAATAGTAGTAGTAATAGTAATAGTGGTAGTAGTAGTAGTGGTAGTAATAGTAGTGGTAGTAGTGGTAGTAGTAGTAGTAGTGGTAGTAGTAGTAGTAGTAGTAGTAATAGTAGTAATAGTAGTAGTAGTTATTTGTTAGTAATAGTGGTAATAGTAGTAATAGTGGTAGTAGTCGTGGTAGTAGTAGTAGTAGTAGTGGTGGTAGTAGTAGTAGTAGTAGTAGTAGTAGTAGTAGTAGTAGTAGTAGTAATAATAGTGGTAGTAGTCATAATAATAATAATAATAGTAGTGGTAGTAATAGTAGTAGTAGTAGTAGTAGTAATGATAGTAGTAATAATAGTAATAATAGTAGTAATAGTAGTAGTAATAGTATACTAATGGCACCATTGTATGTACTATTACTTGATTGTTGTATGCATTGGTGGAATATGATTTTTATTGTTTTCCAATGAATCAGGAATCGATGCTAGAGTATGATTCATCGTTGGATTCGGCGACCATTGCAGCACGGCAAATGTCACCTGTTGATCTCTTGGAAAGTACATCAATCACACCTACCATTGGTATGTGTGTTGCGTTTATTTAAAGATTTGTTTTTTCTGTTTGGTTGAAATGTGGTGAGTCTTGGGTATGGCATTTGAGGATGAGATTTGAGTGCAGAAAGGAGGGGGGAGGATATATAGTTTACAGTACCTTGCCAGCAGAGAATTGTGGCCTGCCACCACAAAATGAGTCGGAGGTTGCACGGAGTATTTTATATTGCAGGCAAAAAATGTGACTTGTGGTCACAAGATGGTCAATTTCAGGTGTTATGCAGTTTTGATTGGAGAAACTTTTCTCTTTTAGCTGCAAGTTTTAATGCTGTACATCTTCATAAACATTGCTTTTAGCTTGATTTGCATAGGGTGTAAGGGCGGGGCGTCTGAATGGGATTTGCGGCATAACGGAGAAATGTCTGCCTTTTAAGGGAACAAGGAAATTATCACACCCATTTTGTTACAATTAGCTGTTTGACCATGTATCGTATAATCGCTGGATAGCTGAAATCATGAGGCAATCCCATTAAGGCAGTTTCATGAATATTATTACAGGATTGGCACACGCGCCGGGCTCGCGAGGCAGGTACTCAGACTCGCCACTACTACAGACTCTGAGGTCCCCAGGCCATGGATAACTCCACTGACCGGAGGGTTGTCAACCAAGCACAGATGCTGGCAAAAGTAATTACACCGAGCAGGGTCCTTTCATCCACAATCGCGTTACCTGCTCGTTGGTACAACTACCTGAGCTAGGGTCCACTCCCTCAACATTCATTCGTATTCCAACTACTACGGCCACGCGAACCGTGGCTGAATGTTAGCTAAACTCTATCAAAGCGAAACAGTGAGGCAGAACTCCGGTCTATTTATTACGTACACACTACATCAGATCAATGAAAGAAAGGACACAAACAAACAGGTCTGAAACGTGACAAAATATAAGCGTGCATTTACAGCAAACACTTTATTTCACAATTAGGCAATCGTCAAAGCACGTATTTACAAGCAAGCAGGCAGAAGACAGACTTACCTCTAAAACTTATTCCCCCCTTAAAAGACTTACACACACACACACACACACACACACACACACACGCACACGCACACGCACACGCACACGCACACGCACAAACACAAAAACAAACAAACACTACCATCATTCATTCTGGGAATGAAGGAGATGAGAAGGAGAAGGAGCAGAACGATCCCAAATATGTGGGGGAGGGATAGAGGTAAAGGATGGAGAGGATGGGTGTGGAGTGTCTGAGTGCTACGTTGTGATAGCGTAGGCTTAGATGAAGGGTGTGAGGTGAACAATGCCTCGCCCAAGTGGGGGCAGAGGGTAATCATTGATAACTCTCCTAGGAATGCTGAGTTCCTTTATGCGTCAAAAGTAGACGGTTAGCGGGTTTTTTGAGAAAGCAAGAAAAAGATAGCATGGGTATAGGTGCAACCGTGTGGTGCACTGGGGACCTCGGCGTCACCATGCCCTCACCACGCTTTCCCCCTCGCTTTGCTCTGGACCCAATGCCATTTTGTCCTGGACCCGAGCACATTTTGTCCCGGCAGGTGATCCCTCAAGCAGACAGTTTTCTTCTTGACGCATACCCGTCCTTCCCCTCGTATGCCCAGCAGTGAGGGAGCATCCCCGCTCCCTCCCTTGCACTAACATCAGTGGGTTTTTTTCGCCACGTGCAAACACTGGAATGACCAGGCGTTCATCCATGATTTTGCCACTCCTTCAAGTGTGCAAATGTTCCTTTATACTGCATGTGTGTTTGCCAGAAAACATCTGTCCAATCTCAAGAATGAACTTTCAAACTCGTCCCTTTTTTTTTTTTTTTTTTGTATACAGAATCGAGGCTCGTGAAAGAGCTAAGACCTTTAAAACCTCTAAGGTTTTAGACCTTAGACCTAAGGTCGTGAAAGAGCTAAGAGCTTTTAAAGCTTTAAAAAGCTTTAAAACCTGGTGGCGTCTTGCCAAGTCTTTCTATGGAATATGCTCCCTTTCTATCTGGAATGTGCTCCCCTTCTATCTGGAATGTGCTCCCCTTCTGGAATCTGTTCCCTCACCTCAAACAGCACCACAGCTGACTAAGCTCGTGAGAAGGCCAAATGCCTCAATTCTATGTTTGCTTCAAAATCTTATGTGCCTAACCCCTCTCTTTGTACCCTTCCTAGACATACACAACTGCTGCTGGATTCTGTACTTTGCACCTGAGAAGGTGGAAACTTTCTGGTGTCCCTTGACTCTGACTGCAATTGGACTGGACGGCATCAGCTCGCGCGTCTTAAAAAAACTGCTCTGCTGCTCTTCCACTTCCTCTCTCTGCCGTTTTCACCCTGTCATCTATCTCAGGTCATCTTCTATCTGCTTGGAAATCAGTCAACATCATCGAGACCATCAAAAAAGGTGCAGAAACTGATCCCCTCAACTACAGACCAATTCGCTTATTTCCAATCATCAGTAAGGTCATGGAATCTATGTCTCCCTATGGAATCCAAGGCCAACTCCACCCTTTGATTACTGACTTCCTTCACTCTTGTAGCCATCGTGTGGCTCTCAACAAAACTCTCTTCTCTCCCTGTCAAGGCTGGAGTAGCCCAAGGCGCAGTGTTCTCAGTCCATGTTATTCCTCATCTTCATCAATGACCTCTCTGACTGGAAAATCCTCTTTTTCTCTTTAAACTCCTCTCTCTGCCATACCTCCTGCCTCTCTTCAGACCTTGCCAAAATCACTATCTGGTCAAACACATGGAATATGTCTTTCAATCGTGAAAAATCGCGCACGCTCTCTCTCCAAAAGAACAGCAGCAAGTCCTCCCGTATATTTTCTCAACCACCCTCTTGAAGAGGTTCATTCACTCAAACTCTCGGGTCTCACTATCAGCCATGATCTCTCTTTGGCAACCTGCATTTCAAAGTTGGCTTCCAAAGCGAGACACAGACTGGGCATCCTCAGTCATGCAAAGTCCTTCCTTGGCACACATGAAATATCCATCTACAAAGCTTTCATCCGCCGCTTGATGGAGAACTGCTTTCCCCTCTGGGTTGTGGCTCCCCTGCCTCACATCTTGCTCAGCTTGAGGCTGTGGAAACCAAGCTTTTCAAAATCGTTGGAATATCTCACAATGAAGCTGAGTCTATGGGCCTATCGCTTCGCCATTGTCGACAAGTCGGTGGTCTGTCTTCTTCCTGCTGTTAGCACTTCCCTTTTCTCCTGCTGTTCCCTTTGCTATGTTGTGTCCTAGCTCGTCCACCAGCCTAGACCTTGTGTATATAAAAAAATGAATAAATGGGGAGGCATCACACTCAGAATACAGACTAACCTCAAAACGCGCCCCCTCCCCTCCCCCTTAATCCCCTGGACAAAGGGCCAAGGTCTTCCTACCATATAAACAAATTAAATAACTCATTCTGGGGAATCATGCATACATGAATGCTCTTCCCCAGGTGCATTTCCAAAACTGTAACTATATTAATCAAGTGGTAACCACAGTTGTTAAAACTGTACTGACCCGTTTTGAAGTATTACATCAACATTCACGAATAGATTTTGCCGATTGCTACAATGAATGTGGTTGTGGTGCAGATTTTAGGATCACAACTGTGGTGGTCAACGATGCCATCCCGGCTCTGAAAGAAGTCTTAAGTTGTAATGTGCAATCCAATTTCAGAGAGGAGGAAGGGCATGGCTTGCTTGCCGATTACTTTGATGAGCAGTGATGGTTGGTAATGGCACTGAAAAAGAAAAAAGTGATCTCTCTTGCATTGATGATGGAAGTTCTCATTCTCCTACAAATAACATCATTACCCTTGCCAGAGGAGAGGGCATTGCATTTGGGTGTTTGTCTGTCTGTCTGCACAGAGTGACTATGTCCATTAATTATCTTACTAGAATTCACCAAATGTCCGTCCGTCTGTCTGTCTGTCCGTCCGTCTGTCCATCCGTTCGAAGGTACCGCAAAAACGGCTGAACCGATCGCAACGGTGGGTAATCGTTTTGGGTGGGTAATCCTGGGATCTCCTGGAGTAAAATAGGCTATATTGTTTTTCCAATTTCAGCTTTGGCCTCCAGCATTTTCTGGTTTGGACTCCCGCATAACGTTATTTTCCCGGGTGCCGCACAAACGGCTGCACCGATCGGACTCGGTGACCTCGAACAAAGACCTTTTATAAGGACATGGGTTGAATCCCTGCTTGAGAGAATGCCAACCCTCTCCCCGCCATCACGGCCATCTCTCCAACTCACAATCCCACAAGATATGCGGAAAGGACGACCCAAAACCAATTGTCTTCTTTTTGATTCGTATATAAACATCATTAAAAGTAAATAATGACCTTGGCCAAAGTTCAAACGATGTGGGTTTAATCTCTACATGAGAGAATTCCACATAGCTATTTGGGCGGGGGAAAAGCCAACAGATCGCTGTCACCATTGATCTTGCCGAGGCCGTAACACCTATCGGCTCAAAATCCTTTTATCTGTTGACTTGGTTGTTTTTACAATGAAGGAAACTTTAACAATGTTGTTAAAAGTTTATTTTGTGATTAATTTGTGATTGGAGATATGTTGTTTGGAATGAAAAAGAGATCGAGTTCAAGCGAATGATGACATGCCGTGATTCTTTCTACTTTCTGAACGTGAACTTCGTGGATCGCCATGTGCAGATTCGCCACGGACCCACGATCGATGTTTCTATACGTGAACGTACCCGTTTGTTTGCGACCGAGTACGTTTTTTATGGAAGTCCTTCACGAACGTCCATGTCTGATGTGCGACTGAAGGTGCTGCAGGAATGTGGAATTTATTGGTTTTGTACTCTCGTCCACGCGCCGCCTCTCCCGTCGGCTGTTTCAATCTCCGATGCCAAACAAACAGGGGAACGAGGAGACGAGGCCGGCATGAAACCACTTGCGCCGAGGTCCAGAATGCAGATCGTCCACACACACACTCGCAGGCAGGCTCCAGACCAAGAGGCAGTCCAACAACGAGATAAACCAGAACAAGAATGGCAAAATGCTGGCTTGCTAGTCGTTTTATCGGCCGTCTCGTGACGTCACCTGTCTCTCCCTGCCAATCAGTGCATCGCTTCTTGCCCTCTTGAATGTTCTTATCGCGTCCGTCCCTTCCCATTGGCCGAGTGCTTGGCGCCCTTCTTCTCATGCCATCGGTCGGTGGCTAACCAGTCTGTCGCGTCCTTCACCTTCCTTCCACCAATCGGTGGCTAGCTTCTTGCCCCTGCCTCGTCTCCCTTTTGGTGGTGTTTATTGCCTGGCTTACTTGATGTTTCCTCACCATGCCGGCGTACTGCGTGGCCACTTCCTGCCTGTTCTTCTGGTAAGTTTTATTGTTATTGTGGCAGAGGGGAGATTTGAGTAGTGTTTGTGTGGTGTAACTAATGGGCCTAACTCATGTCTATGGTGCGTTGCCATACGGGAAACATGGATGATCACAGGTTTGACACACCGGGGAATTAGCTTAATCCCTATTCTACTTATCACAAAGCTATCCTTGTATGACCACAAATATACTCTTAATCCGAACAAACCGCCTAAACAGAACTTATTACATGTGGGGTTCCCCATCACGACAACCGGAGCATGATACCTACACCGATCTACCTGAATCTATATCTGTCACTAGCCCACCGACATAAGAATACTTTTGTACTTTTTGGTTGTATTTTAAAGTTTATTTTCTGTATGCTGTCGCGTCGGAGGCTCGCAAATACGATATGCCTCAGCACTGGGATCCTTGATCCCGCGAACAGCCGAAAGGGTGGTAAACCAAACTCTGTTTAAATAAGAATTCCCCAGCACTCGGATTTACCTTGCAATTTCCCCAGGTTATTCCCAATTAAACCTAATTCGGTGGCAGAACACGTGCGCGACGCAAAATACCGTGAAACGCATCTTACCCTTGTAAAGGTTTATTTAAAATAAAATTAGAGATATGGGGAGAAGAGGTGGACAGGACATGAGGAACGGGACAAACCCAGTAACATGACAGACACGCACAGGAAGAGGGGATTATACAAACTTGTACAGAATTGAAGAAGTAAATAATCATACCCACCGAGGCGCCACAGAAACCGGACTCTTACAGACGAAGGGGAAACAAACGAGGACTTTCACCAGCCCACTGCGGATGTCGCTGGCGGCACAACATCAGGCGGTCGAGGGCGTCAATATCCCAGTGTTTGTGCTCCACTGGTCTCGCGATTTTCTGGCCTGTCCACCGCAGTTCAAAACGCCAGCACCGAGGATGAAGACCAGTGAGAGCGAGAGCATGCGCACCTGCAACTCTGCCATTTGTTTCTTCATTCATTAATTCTCCTATTCTTACTTCTGAGTCTGCAATTGCCTTCCTGCTTCCATACCGTCTCGAGGCAGGCAAGTTAGACTGTTATGCTGAGTAAGGGTCAGTGAAGAAACACACAAGATAGACTTTTGTAAACCGCCATTAGGTGACATGACAGTTGATTTATAAATATAAATAATCAGAATTGAGAACGGTGGAGTACCACCTGAGTTTATATTTGAAGTTGTTTGATGTTGGACCATCCCCATCCCTTTTGTTTTCACGGATTTTTTTTCATTTGCCTGCCTCGCATCATGAAATCAATATTTTGCATCAAAAATTTTATTTCATTGGCATAGTTTGTAAATATATTTTTTAATGGATTGAAATTTGTTTGTTATTGGTTTGTGATTTGAAGCAAAATTAAAGTTGATGCCTCCAAACTTGCTTTCTTCCTATTTATATAAAACTAGAACAGCACTTGTTGGACCACATATCTCCGCGCCTCCGTTTAAATCTACGTTAAACGGTCTACGTTTTTTATTTTTTATTTTTTTTATTTTACTGATGGGCAGGATCTGCATCCGGACCTGAACCAATATCTTAATCGGCTTGTCCAAAGCTTGTTTAAACCTGGTATAATCATATATATATATATGCCACCATATATATATATATATATATATATATATATATATATATATATATATATATATATATATATATATATACACAAAGATGAACTGATTGGATTTTGGCATCAAGATTATGTCATGTCAGGTACAAATGTGATACTTTAGAACAACTGATGGGATTTAAATCAAACTTGGTACAAGTATGTATCCTGATGATGTGGGCGGAGGCATATCGGTCGACGTGACGCCAAAGTCTTTCTGGTTTTATTTTGTTTCACTTGCTTGCATTTTAATTTTAAAAATTTTGTTGTAACACCAGATCTTCATTCTCCAACAGAGACTCGTGGGAGGCAACCTGACATTCCCCAGCAACCAGCAAACCAGGTGAGTTTTGAACTGTGGCTTTCTGAAGAAAACAGAGGCAACGAACAGAATGGTGGTTAAAGTTTTTGGGTTAATTCAATTGCCTTTGCTTTTCTGAATAAGAAATTCGGTGGACATTCAAAAAATTTGTTTTTTGGTAATTATTTATTTATGTGTAACTTCATAGCATTTTGTCAATGCTATACAAAAAAAGGCTTCACCTAATGCTTTCCTTTTCTTGGACTCATCAGCTTGCCTTGTGCATTTTAAGGAACATTAACGATGAGAATGCATTTTATTCTACTACTGATATTTTGGTCTTGCTCTTTATTTATGTCTTGTGTCAGCCGTCACTCGATCCTACAACAGCAAACGACGTCTACGTAGCACCGCAACCACACTACCAATCAGCACCCAGCCCGAAGGATGTGTCACAGGCACCTCACAACATTGTACAGGTGAACACTTCTGCATGTTTTTATTTATTTTCCATTTTTGACAATTTCTATTTTGGGGGATATGAGGGGACTTCATTCACACATCTCTGATATAAACTTGAGCAAATGGCAAAAACTGAGAATTGCTCTGTTCATTGTCAAAAATTTCACCTCTTAATTAAAAAAAATAAAGCATTACATTTGTGGAGGCAGCCATGATTTCATTTGGTGGCCGCATGATTGGCTGTGCAAAGCATGTGATATTTCGCACCCAATCAGCAACCCACAATGGCAAGATATGGCCGCCTTCACAAATTTTAGTTTTTAGAAATGCAGTCATTGGAATTTGATTTTAAAATGAGTGTAGATAGCTTGGCTTTGGAAGTCTGCTCTTCTGCTATATTTGGTTGTGCAACAGAGGGGGTGTAGTTGTGTGTTGGACATTGCACATCCATCACATGTTGACTCCTTGTGTGCTGGTATAGGCACCAATCACGCTAGCCAGTGACCCAGTCGCCACCCAGTCTCACGTGTTCTCGCCATCGGCGGTGAAGCCCCTTGGTACCGGTGGAATAAACGTCAACGCTGCACCTTTCCAGTCCATGCAGACGGTGAGATTCATTCAAGATATGAAAACGAGGTGCTTTGATTTGTGGGTTATTTAACCACACGCTCACTGCCAAGAAGCACAACATGTTGCGCTTATCCCAAGGAATGGAGTTTGTCACAGTATAAATTGTAAGTACCATGTTGTAGCGAATACGTTTGTTTAAAAAAAATAAATGTAAACTGTAAAGGCCAAACAGTAGTAAAGATGTTGGGAACATGTACCATGCTGACATGACACAAAGTTGTGGCAAGCCATTTTAAAATATTGAAACACACACAAGGGAAAGGCTCTCACATCGTGGTGATACGTCGGCGCTGTGTTCTTATTTGGATGAATTACATTGGTCGAAGAATGATTTTTGTGTTTCTTTTGTATCGTTCAATCCTGAAAACTTGTGTGTGTGCGTGTGTGTGCGGTTCAGCCGATACACAGTCTACACACTCAGCAGGTGTTTACCACCGCGTCACTATCTCACACAAACGACACAGATGCCATCAAGCAGCCCATGCAGTTTGCTCCACAGCAATACCAACCGAGCTACAGCCCTCAACCATCAACTGCCCTTACCCCACAGCCTTCACTGGAGCAAGACTCTTTTCAGACAGGTGCCCTGCTCTGCACTTTTCTTCCTCCTCATTTGTGCAATTCCTGATTTGGAATTTTTTTTCTACATGTACATGCAAGCATCTTGCCATTGGATTGTGTATACAAGGTTGCCCTCTGTCGATAGTCCTTTATCGTTGATATCGGTGGCCATAATAAAATGCTTTGCCTGGAGGGAATCGGATCAAAAGTCTTTGGCTTTTGTAACAAAGGCCCTATTTGGTGCGTAATTGGCACTGAACTTCAACTGCACTAGTCTCTTAGGTGTTCCTTATTGGTGATAATTGTACGTAGTCCATGCATAGTTGCCAAGTGTATGGATTTTGGCAGGAGTCTCCCACTTTTTGTTTGTTTTTGAACGGTCCAATAATAAAGGAAAATACCGCTTTCACAAAATGTCGCATCAAAGTGTTTGATCGATTTTCGTATTGCGTAACGAGGTTTGTCGGCCTTCTAGCGGTTTTTCTCAATGCTGCATGAAAAATATCCATGGTCTCAGCATTTGATTGGCCAGGCAGCTCCTGTTCAAGGTACGCGCCATCAATTGACAAATGCCGTCGCATTTACGAGCATTATTGACCCGCCAAATGTAGGACGTTTCTCATTGCTTGACTGACACGATGTAACGTAGGGCAAATGAGAACAGCACTCGGTAGAGCACATACTTCCGCCAGGCAGAAAAGATTATGTTTTGTATCCCACTGATAGGCCGGATCTGAATCTGGACCTTAACCAAAATGTAATCTGCTTGTTCTCGTCACCTAACTCATCCACCTAGTTTTGTCATAACTCCTCGTCCACAACTTTTTGCAATATCGAGCTATGTATCGTTCTTGACCCCATCGCTCAATGGTGAAGAATCGCTTGAAAATTAAAAATAAATTCTCCTATCTAGATTCGGATCCGGATCTTCACCAAAATTGAAACAATTCTTCTTTGTTACGCACTCAACCTGTCCACCAATATTTGTCCAAATACGTTCACGACGTTTTGAGATATCCTGCTCACAGACAGGGGTGAAAACATAACCCCCGTCCACTTTCTGTGGCAGAGGTAAACAACTAACCAATGAGAACCGCACCTGCACTGTGTTAGCCGTATGCACAGTATATGCACAAATCTTAGTGGGAGGTCCCAAGCATCCCAGTGACATGAGGTAATTGCAGTAGATTTAACTAAGGTCTGTATTGGAGTGTAGGGCAAGGTCCTACACTCAGAGTTTATCTTTAAATTGAAGTTTATATTTTATTCATTACAACATGTATTTCCGTTAGTTGTTAAATCCAATGTTAGGTCCAAAACATTTCATGAGTTACATGTTAATAAACAATCAACTTGAAATAATCATGAAAACATGATTTGCCCCTGTTGGACTTGGACAAAATGGGGGCTTATGGATTGGGTCTCGTCCGACTGACCTTTCGTCCATGCGTGCGTGCATGTATCCACAACCATATCTCGATGTATGAACCGACTTTGTTCATACTTCGCACAAGGACAATACATGATGGTACACACATGCACGTCATTTTGTTTCGCGATGCGATCAAAGATGGCCGACAGGTGGCCATTTTAGTTGTCAAAAAAACAACCCGGTGCTGAACACGTCTTCAACCTTTTCTTGGACATTTACCGATGTTGTTCAAACTTGGCACACAGATAATGAATGATAGCTTACGTATGTACGTTATTTATTTTTGAGATCAGATCCAAGATGGCCGACTGGCGACCATTTTGTTACTTAAACATGTCCCCCCAACCAATTTCTCGGACATGCCTCGACCAATTTTGTTCAAACTTGGCACAAAGACAAACATGAGAGTATGCAGATGCATATGTGGAAGGTTTTGTTTTGTAATCCGACCAAAGATGGCCGACTGACGGCCTTTAACTCCGTACAGTAAAATTGCTAAAACCACGGGGGCTATGACATTTTATGTCTTTTTCTTCTTATTCTGCTTTAATTTTGCATAAAAGATTGTCTTTTAATGTAAAATTTAAGGTTAAAGTTACAAAATTTCCCTACTGTGGGAACGGGAACACCCACCTCACTGACTCCCCCCCCCCCCCCTCCTTTGGTCGCATCGCTCCCCTCACACCATGGATCATTTCTATCCTACCGCTTTTCTTCTCTGAATCTTGGCAACTATATCATTGGGACGGAGCGTTATACGACAACACTGAAATCACATAGGTGTTGGTGCAAATGTTACGTGTTTCACATAGGTGCCGACAAAGTCGCCGGAGGCATTATGTTTTCGGGTTGTCCGTCTGTCCGTACAGACAAAACCTTGTTTTTCTCAGCAACCATATGGCCGATTGAGATGAAAAGTTCATTGTCGGAGTGACACCCATGCAGAATGTTTTTATGATAATTGTGACCTCATAGGTCATGTGGTATAGCAGCCATCTTGGATTAACGGCAAATAATTAAAAATTATTTCTCGGAAACCGCTGAATGGAAAAATTTGAAACTTGCCACATTGTCAAGTACTCCCAATGGCGAACAAAAGCATGATAATGATGACATCATCGGTGAAGTGGTATACCAGACAAAAATGTTTTCATCGAATTCCTTTTCCTAAAAGTCAGAAATTGCATGCACATGATCTATGACCGAATTGTATTGAAATATTAAATTTATGACTTCATAGGTCACATGGTTTGGCAGCCATATTGGATTGAAGGAAAATATGAAATTATATCGGAAACCGCTCACCCTTTTGATGTGAAATTTTACCAATATCATCTATCAGCACTGCTGCATATAGTTTCAAAATGATGGTCATAGGTCACGTGGTTAGGCAGCCATCTTGGATAGAAAAATGAACTTTATCCGATCAACACGAAACTTCACAAACGTGATCCCCTACCCATACCTATCCAGAGTGATGGCATCTACCCGTTGTAGGACTATGCGGAGGCATATTGGCGACAGTCGCATTGTTCTAGTTTTATTTTTATTTTTTGGGGTATACAAGATCGAGGCTCGTGTAAGTGCCTACATTAATCATTAAAAAACAAACGGTCACATAAAACATATAATAAAGGGAGCCGGAGGCGAGATGGGGAGAGAGAGGGAAGCACACAAGCACAATAATGGTAGAAAACGGGGACATTGCGAGATCTGTGGGAGGAAGTGGGTTTGAGGGGGAGGGGGCAGGGGAAAATGGGGGTAGGGGGTGGGAGAGGTTTAAAACTAATGGACACTGCAAGGACTTCCAGGAAAGAAGTCGGTATTTCAAAAAGGTGGATCTGGGGTTAATTAACGGAGGTAGAAAAGATCAAGGTGTTGGAATGGGGTAAGATAAGACATGGTGGTGAACAGCTGTTTTTAAAGACCTGGAGGGAGGAATGAGACTGAAGAGAGTGTGGGAGTTTGTTCCAGAGGCGGGAGAAAAGAGGAATAAAAGGGTGAAGGTGAGCAGAGAGTCTTGATTTTGGCTGTTTCATCAGAAGAGGGTTGCTGGCAGATCCTGTGCGACCTGAAGGAATATTTGGGGGACAGAGCTGGGGGAGCTAGGCCAGAGAGGAGTCGGCAGAGGACAGAAAGACCACCAACCTGCCTGCGGTGAGCGAGTGAAAGGCCCTCAGAATCAGCTTCATCACTGGAGATACCAATGATTCTGAAAGCTTTGGTTTCTACAGCGTGAGGCAGGAGCACCAGCCCAGAGGGGAGAGCAGTATTCCATTGAACTGCGGAAGAAAACCTTGTATGTGGTGAGGAGCTCAGGTGTGCCAAGGAAGGACTTCACATGATTGAGGATGCCCAATCGGTGACTGGCTTTGGAGGCCAGTTTGGAAATGTGGTTTTCCCAGGAAAGATCATGGCAGATCGTGAGACCCAAAAGCTTGAGTGACAGATGGGAGGATTATCCAGTCGGTCTTTTCGGAGAGTCATGGTGAGAGTGTGAGATTCGTCAGGATTGAAAGACATGTTCCATTTGTTTGACCAGTTTGTGATTTTGTCCAGGTCTACGGAGAGTGAGGAGGCTGCAGACTGCCGATCTGAAGGATGAAGTATGGAGCGGCAGAGTGGAGTCATCAGCAAAGAGATGGAGAGGATTTTCCAGAGAGTCAGTGAGATCATTGATGAAGACCAGAAAAAGCACAGGGCCCAGAACACTACCTTGGGGAACTCCAGCCTGAACAGGAAGGGGAGATGAGAGAATTCCATTCAGGTCCACACATTGACTGCGACCAGCGAGGAAGTCTGCAAGCCATGCGTGGAGGTTTCCATGGATACCAGAGGAGGAGAGTTTGGTGAGCAGAGCGGGGTGCCAGGTCGTATTGAAGGCACGAGATGTGTCAAGGGAGACGGCTCTGATTTCCTGTCTGGCATTGAGGACCTCTATCCATTGTGGGGACAGCATAAGCAGCATGTCCAGAGTAGAGTGACCTGGTCTGAAATCAAATTGATGATCCGAGATCAAGCCATTGGATTAGAGGAAGGATTTGATATCCGAAGCAATGATGGATTCCATGACTTTGCCGATAATTGGGAGCAGGCTGATTGGTCTGTAGTTGCAAGGATCTGTTTTTTCACCTTTTTTGTGTAAAGCGTTAATGTTGACTGATTTCCAAGCTGATGGCAGATGACCTTGAACAAAAGAGAGGGTGAGATAGAGCTGGAGAGCAGGAGTTTAGGACCCGTGGGCTGATGCCGTCAGGTCCAGTTGCAGAATCAGAGTCGAGGGTTGACAGAAACTTTTCCACCTTGTCAGGAGGAAAGGACACAGAGTCCAGGAGCAGCTGTGTACGACTGGGTAAGGTGGGTACAAAGAGAGACGGGTTTGGGACACAAGATTTTGAGGCAGAGTTTAGGCATTCAACTTTTTCACGTGTGGTGTCAGCTGTATGGCCATTTGAGGTAAGGGATGGGATGGAGGGGAACAAACACCAGAAACAGATTTGACCAGATGCCATCAGGGTTTGGAGGAGGGAGACAGGTTTGAGAGTTCAGTCTTGAGATTAGAGAGACGGCGGTTCCTTGCTCTCCTGAGGGTAGACACACACTTGCTCCGAGATTTGTGAGAGGAACTGAGATTACCTACAGTTGGATTTGCCTTCCATGAGGCAGAGGCAAGTTGTTTCAGGGCAACTGCCTCACCACAAGATTCAGTGTATCATGGAGTAGATTAAAGACCATAGAGTAGTAGGCTAAAGGTAGATTTCATTTTGAAGCACCTTTAAAATATTGTTTCGAATCCCGTGTCTGTCGACGTACTAAGGGGGGAAGGGAGGGTTAAGATCCCGTTTCCCCACAGACACCGGGTCCACGGGCCGTCGACCGTGACGAAGCTCGCGCGTGGCGGGTTGCGAAGCAACTCCAATCGCCAATCCCCCAACCACGGGTCGAAGTGTTATCGACCGTGATCCGAATCCCTTCGTGACCGGGAAGACGGGTATTGAACCCCTCGCAATCCCACACCTTGTTCAATCAAGCGCACCGAGCGAATCGTGCGGTGTGGGTCGCGGTTTTACACTGCGTGATCCACGGACCTAATCGACCAGCCGAATTCGGTTCGAATGATGCTGGGTCAATGGGGGAAAAGACGCACACGGGCACGTCGGGAGGAAATACAATGTACACGTCTTTATTTACAACAAGCGTTACGCCTCGGTCCCCCGTCGGGGAAGTGATGTGAGTTGACAAAGTGGAAGACGCAGGAAACATGCTATGCTATGATAGGATATTTCGCTCACAAGGTTCAGACGTACATGGTGGCGTTCATCTTGGATTTTGACGTGGCAACCCAATTTTCAATAGCGTTCTTCCTTATGCCAAGGTACACCCACACACCAGATTAGAAGTTGGGATTTCGCTTGTTTTTCAAGATATTCCGCGCACAAGGTTCAGACATACATGGCGGCAGCCATCTTGGATTTTGATGTGACGACCCAATTTTCAATAGCGTTCTTCCTTATGCGTAGATACACCCACACACCAGATTAGAAGTTAGCAGTTCGTTTATTTTTCAAGATATTTCGCTCACAAGGTTCAGACATATATATGGTGGTGGCCATCTTGGATTTTGACGTGGCGACCCACTTTTCAATAGCGTTCTTCCTTATGCCTAGGTACACCCACACACCCGATTAGAAGTTGGTTCTTCGCTTATTTTTCAAGATATTTCGCTCAAGGTTCAGACATATATATGGTGGTGGCCATCTTGGATTTTGACGAGGCGAGCCAATTTTCAATAGCGTTCTTCCTTTTGCATAGATACACCCACACACCAGATTAGAAGTTGGTACTTCGCTTATTTTTCAAGATATTCTGCTCACAAGGTTCAGACATACATGGCGGCGGCCATCTTGGATTTTGACGTGGCGACCCAATTTTCAATAGGTTTCTTCCTTGTGCCTAGATACACCCACACCAGATTAGAAGTTGGTACTTCACTTATTTTTCAAGATATTTCGCTCACAAGGTTCAGACATATATATGGTGGCGGCCATCTTGGATTTTGACGTGGCGACCCAATTTTCAATAGCGTTCTTCCTTATGCCTAGATACACCCACACACCAGATTAGAAGTTGGTACTTCGCTTATTTTTCAAGATATTCCGCTCACAAGGTTCAGACATACATGGCGGCGGTCATCTTGGATTTTGACGTGGTGACCCAATTTTCAATGGGGTTCTTCCTTATGCCGAGATACACCCACACACCAGATTAAAAGTTGGTACTTCGCTTATTTTTCAAGATAATCCGCTCACAAGGTTCAGACATACATGGCATCAGACATACATGGTGGCTGCCATCTTGGATTTTGACGTGGGTTTCACCCACACACCAAATTCGAAGGCGGTCCTTCGCTTACGCATGCACGCATGGACAGACACACGGACGAAGGGGAAAACCATCGTCCCCTTACGCTCCACAGTGTGACGGGGGACAAAAAGCACAGAAAAAGGACGAGAAGCAGACTTAACATAAATCCTTACCTAACTATTCCCAACACGGGCACCTGGCACACTCGCACACAGGGTGAATCACACACTGGTTAGACTCTTACCGGAAGGACATGCGGACGCTGATTTGGGCAGTTCCTGTGCGTGGCGTATGGATCGCTATGGAGGATCAGCACAGAAGATGACCAGCCCGGAGAATGATCAGCACGGAGGAAGAACCAGCTCAGAGGAAGGTCAGCACGGAAAAACCACCAGCCCGGGCTATGATCGGTATGGACTTTTATCGGGGGGAATGCCCTTCTGGAAGGTTCCATGGCCTACCATTGGCATGCGGTAATTCAGCCCCGCCTCCTTCTGGGAGGTTCCACGGCCTACCATTGGGGTGCTGTCATTCATTCAGCCCTGCCTCCCTCTAGGAGGTTCCACGGCCTACCATTGGTTGATGTTAGTCACGTGTGGCCGTTCATTCAGCCCCGCCTCCCTCTGGAAGGTTCCATGCGGACCGTTCTCGCCCACCCATGAACCAACATCTTTCCACAACACGAGGGGTTGGAATCCTGCCTAACAACGTATATATGCTTTAATTACTACACAATGGGAAGGGAGCTAATCTTTACTACTCTGGAGGCATATCCCCAAAAGTGGCCTAGAAAAGGTGGTAGGGGTACACTCATGTTACAAGCTGGCAACAATGTTTTTCTGAAAGCCCAGACCTCTAGGAACCCAAAAAGTCTTGTTGCCAGCTTGGGAAATGGTTTGGACCAGATTTGTGGCCATTTTTCAAAATGGCCTCCTACATTTTTGGTGTTTTCTAATATTTGAGCTCTAGAACTTATATCTGGCTGTCTTAAAGGTCTCTAGGGTTATGACCTTATAACATATAGTCATACAACAATCCTCACCCAAATTGGGGTGCATGGCATATCTATAAGTGGTTTTATTGAAGCAAAAAGGCAAAAATATGCCTGAAAAACGCCTTCATTTTGATTTTTCCAAATCACTAAATTGCATACTGTGAAGTTGTTCTTTGGTCAATTTCTTTCAAAATAGTTTTAAAATTTGCCCAGATCCCTCCTCTTCATTAGCAAATCTTCAGGAATATACCCAAGTTCTCAGAAAATATGTTTTATGCATGATCAGCTACCCCTACCCCCTAAATCACAAAACGTGCCAATTTTCAATATTTCCAGATTCCAACCAATATCATTGTTGTATGACTTTTTCTCATCATGATAGGTCCAAATTAACTTACTCTATGTGATTAGGTGTTAATAAAAATTGAATTTCACACTTTAGTGAAAATCCAAGATGGCTGCCAAATGGCCATAGAATATTTGGTGGCGCGAGACCATAAGACTGCAATTTCATTCAGAGGCACTTCTAAAATGTTCCATTTATACTAAATATATGAGGCACTACTATTCTATAGGTCACATGTATGTGAAAGAGTCTTGATGAGTTGAAGATGTATTATTTTAGAGGGGGACTTTATGTAAAATTTATGTTTTATAACATTTGAATTTCAGGAAAGTAGTGTGGATTTGGAAGTGCCTTGTTTGCGGAGTATATTAGTTCCAACATAGCTGACAAACAAGGCACTTACATAAATGAAGACATAGAAGATTGTAAAATATAAGCTATATTATTTAATGTAAAACAAAAATAAACATACATAACTTGTATACATAATGCAAACATTATTATGTTACACTGATCCAAACAATACAAACGTCAATGCAATGCTTGCACCTTTAAACTAAACAAATATTTGGCACTGAATTAACAAAGTCATACCCAACAAGCTAATCTGGCTATTCATACATAAGTGACAGAATGTGGGATACAGTCATATCATAGACTAGTAATACATTGGTGGAACAGAGCTGAAGCAAGACTAGTTACATTACGTCAAATACAGCCAGCATAGTAACAATATGACATTATGGAATATACTCAAGTTTCCATGCATGTCGTCTAATCACTATCAGAGTCATTGAGGGGGTTCCTGCATAAGTCTGCACATTTGCATGCCAATGTGCACCGCAATCCATTTTTCCTACAGTTGCACCTGCCAGTTAGACATGGACGGGCCTTTGAGGTACATGCACACGTCGCAATTTTGACACATTCTGCTGTGAGCCCTTCCTTGGTCATGAGACGGGGCATCAGCTGGTTGTCCTCAAGGTACCAGCCGGATGTTGTTGGATTGGGGATTCCTGGATTTGGCACATTGGCATTTCGCCACACAAGGGCTTGATGATGTGCCCTTAAAATGTGCTGGTGCAATGCATCCTCTGTTGGTGGCATGTTCTCTGGCTTTTTACCAACTTTTCTGAATTGGGAACATCTCAGCGCCTGGATTTCCTTTGCGTCTCCTTTCGGGTTGTAAAGACGGCAGACAAACTCCTCAGCCTTTGCACAAATCTCTTCACTTGGAACATGTGCAACCCCTAGCTGGGAGAGTAGGTGAGGAACTTCACAAAATATTTTCCATGCTGCCTTCTTTGATATGCCTGCGAGTTGACTGGTGCTGTCACATCCTGTAATGGCATGGAAAGCTAGAAGACTGTCCCTGACATCATCAGTGCAATCAATTTTGTGGCCAGCAATGTAGCGCCTGTATTTAGAGGTCCCTGATTTCATCCATACCTCTTCTGGCATTTGGGGCTGGAAGGCCATCAAAAGCAATAATACATCGGTATCACTACTGGTGATGACGATCCTCTCATATCCTCTAGCCTTTGCTTCCAGAGCATGAAGAATCATACGCGTGTCTGCCTCCTCTTGTGATGAACAGAGATGCTCCATGTTCCTGCCTGTGGAAGAGGCAGCCATGCCATTGTTTCCACCACTAACCACCAATTCCTGTGTGGCTTCATGTTCATGTTCAAGTAGTTCTTCCTTGAGAAGCTTTGTAAGAGCCACTTTGTTGTCATTGACATCCATGAAAGATTTCCATTGCTGTGGTAGCTTGAGATCTCTGTTGCTTATTTCACATCTAATGCCACGACCCTTTCCAACCCGCCTCTTTCTTGTTGCATCTTTGATTGAGTGCTTTTCATAGCAGTCAAAGACCACATCCACACGGTTACAGGGCTCCTTGAAGTTGTTTGACACTGCAGCTACGACCCTCTTGGCATAGTCTCCAAATGTCTTTGTGTCCTTTGGCTTTCCCAATGCCTGAACTAAGGCCATTCCATCAACAATTGTGCATGTTGGTGTGTTAGATGCTGGGGCATTTGCCTGAGACACACCATCTTTCTCTAGAAGAGGTAGCAACTGTGACTTGTTTGTTTGTCTGAGGGTCCCATCAGTATTGGCTAGAGCTAAAGGTACATGGCAAAGTTCTTGTGTGAGAAGTGAATCTATGTCAATATCTCTGCCTGCCTCCATGACAACAATCAGTCGTTGAAACAGATCGCGATCTGCTTTGACAATAGCAGTACCCTTTTTCTTCTTGTCCTTGGACACCTCAACAGCAAACATGGATGCAAATGTCTTCAACTTTTGTTTTGGGATGCTTGTGTGTAGGCTGGTCTTTTTCTCAATGAAACGCTCAGTCACAAAGGTACGGGCCACTTGATGTCCAACCTTCTCCGCACATAGCAGGTCCTTTTTAATTGCGGCATTTGCAATATCCCCAGTAGTGAGACATACAAGTTTCTCAGACTCTTTGTTGAAGACCTCAAATCTCTGAAACATCGACATCAGGCTTTGAACATCAGATTCAGATGAGATGTACTCATGGTCATGGTATTTCTGTCTCGTAATCACACAGTCTTTAAAGCGTTCGAGACCAACATCTGTGGGCTTGGTTGTCTTTTCATTTTTTCTGTTGCCTTGGCAAATGAGGCATGTGCTCCAGTCGATGTCCAGTGCAACTGATTCTCTCTTCCGTCTCCCGCCTATCACAGCTACAGGTTCCATCTTCATTCATATCTGGAAAGAGACAAAGACTATGTCTACCACAACACTGAAAGCTATTTACAGCACATGCAACAAGCAATATGTTATAGTACATTGTTAACACAACAATTATGTTAAAATGATGATTCGGGCAGGACCTGAGGAAGGATACAAAGGAAAGCATCATTATTGCAATATATTATGTCTCAAAAATGTGTTGGTATCAAATGGTAGACTGCATTACCTTAACTTAACGTCATAATGTGAAATATTATATTTTATTGGCCATTTGGCAGCCATCTTGGATTTTCACTAAAGTGTGAAATTCAATTTTTATTAACACCTAATCACATAGAGTAAGTTAATTTGGACCTATCATGATGAGAAAAAGTCATACAACAATGATATTGGTTGGAATCTGGAAATATTGAAAATTGGCACGTTTTGTGATTTAGGGGGTAGGGGTAGCTGATCATGCATAAAACATATTTTCTGAGAACTTGGGTATATTCCTGAAGATTTGCTAATGAAGAGGAGGGATCTGGGCAAATTTTAAAACTATTTTGAAAGAAATTGACCAAAGAACAACTTCACAGTATGCAATTTAGTGATTTGGAAAAATCAAAATGAAGGCGTTTTTCAGGCATATTTTTGCCTTTTTGCTTCAATAAAACCACTTATAGATATGCCATGCACCCCAATTTGGGTGAGGATTGTTGTATGACTATATGTTATAAGGTCATAACCCTAGAGACCTTTAAGACAGCCAGATATAAGTTCTAGAGCTCAAATATTAGAAAACACCAAAAATGTAGGCGGCCATTTTGAAAAATAGCCACAAATCTGGTCCAAACCATTTCCCAAGCTGGCAACAAGACTTTTTGGGTTCCTAGAGGTCTGGGCTTTCAGAAAAACATTGTTGCCAGCTTGTAACATGAGTGTACCCCTACTGTCACATTTCCTGGAAGTGCCTCCAGACTATACCTTTAATAAGAAATAACTGAGTAATGCAGTCCATATGTTGTCGAGTAATTAACTAGAGGGGGTTTCTTTTATTGCTCAACCGTAAGAATATAGACGGTGCCAATATACTTGTCTATGAATGAGTTGAAGGTGCAACCCTTTAATATATCTAATGTATGTCAGGGGTCACGCTTAATTTTTTTTTTTTTGTGGTGTGCCAGGCCACCTAAACAGATTATTATTATTTTTTTTGTTTTTTTGTGGCCCACCTGCATTTTTGGTAACCCGACCATTCATAAAAAAAATGAATTCATAGAAATCAGTATCCACGTTTAAATTACTATTTCTCATGACCCGTACATATCAAATTTCATCACTTTTCATACCAGCAACCTCGTAACTTGTAATCACAGAACACTGCCATCGGCTATTCAATCATCTACCTACTAACTTAAAGCAAAATAGTATGAGGACAATTTTAATGTTTGCTGAAGAAGAATTTCCTCACATATTAATCCATTTATTGTTTCCCCAAAGCGATCCTTCGCTTTACACAACTTTCAGCCACTGACGTGATAATTGTAGTCATGAAATGATAGGAAATCCGAAATTCACATCTTTGAGATGGTGCCTCAGCACCACGTGATCATTGGAGCAGCACCATGTGATCAAATGGGTCATTCTCATCTCTCCTAAAATTAGACAGCAATCAGAAGTCATGCACTGTACACTGATTTCTGGCACTATATCGCTCTGCATTTGGGCATTGGGTAATCTCGTGCCTGTGCCGCATACATGCTTTATATAATTCTATCATGCGGCTAACGATGCGTGCATATTGTAAGGTCGCGGCCTTGCTTCTGTACCCAAAGGCGGCGTTAGGGGCATGCAAACAAAGCTTGGTCTAGCACATGTTTAGGGGTGTGTTCCATTACCAAGCAGCTTGTAGAGCGCTTGCTAAGTGGCTTAAGCACTCGAGCAAGCACTCCAACGACACGGTTGATGAAGAACGACGGGCTTGCCAAGCGATAGCGAGCTGATTGGTAATGGGACACCTGGATCAGCTTTTTGCGTGAGTTTGTGTTTGCAGCTGACGGCGTCGGGTGAGATTAGGGGGGTTACCCTTATTGTCCCCCGTCGCACAGCGGAGTGAAAGGGGGACTATGGTTTTCCCCTCCGTCCGTGTGTGCGTCCGTTCCTGCGGGCGTGTGTGCGTGCGTAAGCGAAGGACCGAATTCTAATTTGGTGTGTGGGTGCAACTAGGCATATGGAAGAACCCTATTGAAAATTAGGTCACCATGTCAAAATCCAAGATGGCTGTCACCATATCTAAACCTTGTGAGCGCGATATCTTGAAAGTAAATGTCTGAACCTTGTGAGCGGAATATCTTGGAAAAATGAATCAACTACTAACTTCTAATCTGGTGTGTGGGTGTATCGAGGCATAAGGAAGAACGCTATTGAAAATTGGGTCGCCACGTCAAAATCCAAGATGGCCACCGCCATGTATGTCTGGACCTTGTGAGCGGAATATCTTGAAAAATAAGCGAAGTACCAACTTCTAATCTGGTGTGTCGGTGTATCTCGGCATAAGGAAGAACGCTATTGAAAATTTGGGTCGCCACGTCAAAATACAAGATGGCCGCCACCATATATATGTCTGAACCTTGAACGGAATGTCTTGAAAAATAAACCAACTACTTCTAATCTGGTGCGCGACTGTATCTAGGCATAAGAAGAACGCTATTGAAAATTGGGTCGCCACGTCAAAATCCAAGATGGCCGCCACCATATATGTCTGAACGTTGTGAGCGGAATATCTTGAAAAATAAGCGAAGTACCAACTTCTAATCTGGTGTGTGGGTGTATCTACGCATAAGGAAGAACGCTATTGAAAATTTGGGTCGCCACGTCAAAATACAAGATGGCCGCCACCACATATGTGTCTGAACCTTGAGCGGAATGTCTTGAAAAATAAACCAACTACTCACTTCTAATCTGGTGCGCGACTGTATCTAGGCATAAGAACGCTATTGAAAATTGGGTCGCCACGTTAAAATCCAAGATGGCCGCCACCATATATGTCTGAACCTTGTGAGCGCAATATCTTGGAAAAATACACGAACTACTAGCTTTTAATCTGGTGTGTGGGTGTGTCTCCAACCCACTCGCAAATATTATCGACTCCATGTTTTCTGCGTCTCCCACTTTGTAAACTCACATCACTTGACCGAGGGGGGACCGAGGCGTAACGCTTGTTCTAATCACATAAAATAATTTGAAATCTATCTCCAGGAGCGCTCATAGGGGATCACGTTATTCTTTTCATTACTGCCAATTATTGTTAATATTATTTTAATATAGACATTAACAGAGACAAACTGAGGACATTTCAATAAAACAGAATTAAAAAGAACCACAAAGCTTTTATTTGGGCGTCTTCAAAGAAGAAGAACACAATCTCGTCTCCCAGTCACAGATGTTGATGAAGAGGATTCTGCAATGGCCGTGGTGTCCCCACCCCAGACTCTACAACCTCCAATTGGACTGCTGAACACTGAAAAGACTCGTCCTACCTTGGGCATTGGAAGGTGATGATCTCAGCAGAGAGCGTCCAATCGGAATTGGTCTTGTTGATAAGTGGCTGAGATAGGTTCTTCTTCAATGTCTCAACCACCTTGGGCGAATATCGCATGAGGAGAATGCAAAAAAAAAAGCTTTTTATTTTTAATTCTGTTTTATGGAAATGTCCTTAATATGTCTCTGTTGGTCTATATTAAGGTTTTGTAGCACTAATCATCTTTTTACTATTATTATTATTTATATTATTATTTTGGAAATACGGTACTGTAATAATAATATTATTATTACGCTATTATCATTATTCTTATTACTTTTGCCATTTGAGGTGGTCTTAGAAGAATTCCACAAAGGCGTGGAATGACACTCGAGTTGCTACATATTACACACCTTCCCGAGGTGGAAAATAGCAGTAAAACATGGGAATTCCTCCAGATTATTTGCAGTCAAGTCGAAAGCAACGTATGCTAAGTGAGTGTGAAAATAAGATGGAGGGAGTCCTCTTAGTCGTGATACAATTGAAGGTTCTAAAGCATCACTCATAATACCCTCTCCCACCGGAAGTGGCACTACACGGTACACGCTTACGGAGATAATTTGTGTCGGTCCACCTTCGGAACTCCAAGTGAGGAGAGTATTTGAAGTCGCTACAACCTTTGCCATATGACCCTTAGTCCCTTTGGCAAGTTTTGTTGGTTGAGATTGCATAATGATAAGTAACGAGTGAATATGTCGATGAAAAAGATATTTCGAACAATTTGACACAAGTGGCCACACGGGCCACCCAGGAGCAGGTTTTGGTGGCCCGACAGAGTTTTCGGTGGCATTTGGCACCTGGGCCACATTTTATTTAGATCCCTGTATGTATGCAGTATATATATTTGAAGATCATTCAAATGGTGATAATCGCAGGAGGAAGGTTACAAATGGAATTGCAGACCTCTGTACTGTCCATTACATTTATTTATTATTTTACTGTACGTTATGTCATTATTTATTATTTTACTGTACGTTATATCATTATTTATTATTTTACTGTACGGTATATCATTATTTATTATTTTACTGTATGTTATATCATTATTTATTATTTTACTGTACGTTATATCATTATTTATTATTTTACTGTATGTTATATCATTATTTATTATTTTACTGTATGTTATATCATTATTTATTATTTTACTGTACGTTATATCATTATTTATTATTTTACTGTACGTTATATCATTATTTATTATTTTACTGTACGTTATATCATTATTTATTATTTTACTGTACTTTATATCATTATTTATTATTTTACTGCATGTTATATCATTATTTATTATTTTACTGTACGCTATATCATTATTTATTATTTTACTGTACGTTATATCATTATTTATTATTTTACTGTACGTTATATCATTATTTATTATTTTACTGTACGTTATATCATTATTTATTATTTTACTGTACGTTATATCATTATTTATTATTTTACTGTATGTTATATCATTATTTATTATTTTACTGTACGTTATATCATTATTTATTATTTTACTGTATGTTATATCATTATTTATTATTTTACTGTACGTTATATCATTATTTATTATTTTACTGTACGTTATATCATTATTTATTATTTTACTGTATGTTATATCATTATTTATTATTTTACTGTACGTTATATCATTATTTATTATTTTACTGTATGTTATATCATTATTTATTATTTTACTGTACGTTATATCATTATTTATTATTTTACTGTATGTTATATCATTATTTATTATTTTACTGTACGTTATATCATTATTTATTATTTTACTGTACGTTATATCATTATTTATTATTTTACTGTATGTTATATCATTATTTATTATTTTACTGTACGTTATATCATTATTTATTATTTTACTGTACGTTATATCATTATTTATTATTTTACTGTATGTTATATCATTATTTATTATTTTACTGTATGTTATATCATTATTTATTATTTTACTGTACGTTATATCATTATTTATTATTTTACTGTACGTTATATCATTATTTATTATTTTACTGTATGTTATATCATTATTTATTATTTTACTGTACGTTATATCATTATTTATCATTTTACTGTACGTTATATCATTATTTATTATTTTACTGTACGTTATATCATTATTTATTATTTTACTGTACGTTATATCATTATTTATTATTTTACTGTACGTTATATCATTATTTATTATTTTACTGTACGTTATATCATTATTTATTATTTTACTGTATGTTATATCATTATTTATTATTTTACTGTACGTTATATCATTATTTATTATTTTACTGTATGTTATATCATTATTTATTATTTTACTGTACGTTATATCATTATTTATTATTTTACTGTACGTTATATCATTATTTATCATTTTACTGTACGTTATATCATTATTTATTATTTTACTGTATGTTATATCATTATTTATTATTTTACTGTATGTTATATCATTATTTATTATTTTACTGTACGTTATATCATTATTTATTATTTTACTGTACGTTATATCATTATTTATTATTTTACTGTATGTTATATCATTATTTATTATTTTACTGTACGTTATATCATTATTTATTATTTTACTGTACGTTATATCATTATTTATCATTTTACTGTACGTTATATCATTATTTATTATTTTACTGTACGTTATATCATTATTTATTATTTTACTGTACGTAATATCATTATTTATTATTTTACTGTACGTTATATCATTATTTATTATTTTACTGTACGTAATATCATTATTTATTATTTTACTGTATGTTGTATCATTATTTATTATTTTACTGTATGTTATATCATTATTTATTATTTTACTGTATGTTATATCATTATTTATTATTTTACTGTACGTTATATCATTATTTATTATTTTACTGTACGGTATATCATTATTTATTATTTTACTGTATGTTATATCATTATTTATTATTTTACTGTACGTTATATCATTATTTATTATTTTACTGTATGTTATATCATTATTTATTATTTTACTGTATGTTATATCATTATTTATTATTTTACTGTACGTTATATCATTATTTATTATTTTACTGTACGTTATATCATTATTTATTATTTTACTGTACTTTATATCATTATTTATTATTTTACTGCATGTTATATCATTATTTATTATTTTACTGTACGTTATATCATTATTTATTATTTTACTGTACGTTATATCATTATTTATTATTTTACTGTACGTTATATCATTATTTATTATTTTACTGTACGTTATATCATTATTTATTATTTTACTGTACGTTATATCATTATTTATTATTTTACTGTATGTTATATCATTATTTATTATTTTACTGTACGTTATATCATTATTTATTATTTTACTGTATGTTATATCATTATTTATTATTTTACTGTACGTTATATCATTATTTATTATTTTACTGTACGTTATATCATTATTTATTATTTTACTGTATGTTATATCATTATTTATTATTTTACTGTACGTTATATCATTATTTATTATTTTACTGTATGTTATATCATTATTTATTATTTTACTGTACGTTATATCATTATTTATTATTTTACTGTATGTTATATCATTATTTATTATTTTACTGTACGTTATATCATTATTTATTATTTTACTGTACGTTATATCATTATTTATTATTTTACTGTATGTTATATCATTATTTATTATTTTACTGTACGTTATATCATTATTTATTATTTTACTATATGTTATATCATTATTTATTATTTTACTGTACGTTATATCATTATTTATTATTTTACTGTATGTTATATCATTATTTATTATTTTACTGTACGTTATATCATTATTTATTATTTTACTGTACGTTATATCATTATTTATTATTTTACTGTATGTTATATCATTATTTATTATTTTACTGTACGTTATATCATTATTTATTATTTTACTGTACGTTATATCATTATTTATTATTTTACTGTATGTTATATCATTATTTATTATTTTACTGTATGTTATATCATTATTTATTATTTTACTGTACGTTATATCATTATTTATTATTTTACTGTACGTTATATCATTATTTATTATTTTACTGTATGTTATATCATTATTTATTATTTTACTGTACGTTATATCATTATTTATCATTTTACTGTACGTTATATCATTATTTATTATTTTACTGTACGTTATATCATTATTTATTATTTTACTGTACGTTATATCATTATTTATTATTTTACTGTACGTTATATCATTATTTATTATTTTACTGTACGTAATATCATTATTTATTATTTTACTGTACGTTATATCATTATTTATTATTTTACTGTATGTTATATCATTATTTATTATTTTACTGTACGTTATATCATTATTTATTATTTTACTGTATGTTATATCATTATTTATTATTTTACTGTATGTTATATCATTATTTATTATTTTACTGTATGTTATATCATTATTTATTATTTTACTGTATGTTATATCATTATTTATTATTTTACTGTACGTTATATCATTATTTATTATTTTACTGTACGTTATATCATTATTTATTATTTTACTGTATGTTATATCATTATTTATTATTTTACTGTATGTTATATCATTATTTATTATTTTACTGTACGTTATATCATTATTTATTATTTTACTGTACGTTATATCATTATTTATTATTTTACTGTACGTTATATCATTATTTATTATTTTACTGTACGTTATATCATTATTTATTATTTTACTGTATGTTATATCATTATTTATTATTTTACTGTACGTTATATCATTATTTATTATTTTACTGTATGTTATATCATTATTTATTATTTTACTGTATGTTATATCATTATTTATTATTTTACTGTATGTTATATCATTATTTATTATTTTACTGTATGTTATATCATTATTTATTATTTTACTGTACGTTATATCATTATTTATTATTTTACTGTACGTTATATCATTATTTATTATTTTACTGTATGTTATATCATTATTTATTATTTTACTGTATGTTATATCATTATTTATTATTTTACTGTATGTTATATCATTATTTATTATTTTACTGTACGTTATATCATTATTTATTATTTTACTGTACGTTATATCATTATTTATTATTTTACTGTACTTTATATCATTATTTATTATTTTACTGCATGTTATATCATTATTTATTATTTTACTGTACGTTATATCATTATTTATTATTTTACTGTACGTTATATCATTATTTATTATTTTACTGTACGTTATATCATTATTTATTATTTTACTGTACGTTATATCATTATTTATTATTTTACTGTACGTTATATCATTATTTATTATTTTACTGTATGTTATATCATTATTTATTATTTTACTGTACGTTATATCATTATTTATTATTTTACTGTATGTTATATCATTATTTATTATTTTACTGTACGTTATATCATTATTTATTATTTTACTGTACGTTATATCATTATTTATTATTTTACTGTATGTTATATCATTATTTATTATTTTACTGTACGTTATATCATTATTTATTATTTTACTGTATGTTATATCATTATTTATTATTTTACTGTACGTTATATCATTATTTATTATTTTACTGTATGTTATATCATTATTTATTATTTTACTGTACGTTATATCATTATTTATTATTTTACTGTACGTTATATCATTATTTATTATTTTACTGTATGTTATATCATTATTTATTATTTTACTGTACGTTATATCATTATTTATTATTTTACTGTACGTTATATCATTATTTATTATTTTACTGTATGTTATATCATTATTTATTATTTTACTGTATGTTATATCATTATTTATTATTTTACTGTACGTTATATCATTATTTATTATTTTACTGTACGTTATATCATTATTTATTATTTTACTGTATGTTATATCATTATTTATTATTTTACTGTACGTTATATCATTATTTATCATTTTACTGTACGTTATATCATTATTTATTATTTTACTGTACGTTATATCATTATTTATTATTTTACTGTACGTTATATCATTATTTATTATTTTACTGTACGTTATATCATTATTTATTATTTTACTGTACGTAATATCATTATTTATTATTTTACTGTACGTTATATCATTATTTATTATTTTACTGTATGTTATATCATTATTTATTATTTTACTGTACGTTATATCATTATTTATTATTTTACTGTACGTTATATCATTATTTATTATTTTACTGTATGTTATATCATTATTTATTATTTTACTGTACGTTATATCATTATTTATTATTTTACTGTACGTTATATCATTATTTATCATTTTACTGTACGTTATATCATTATTTATTATTTTACTGTACGTTATATCATTATTTATTATTTTACTGTACGTAATATCATTATTTATTATTTTACTGTACGTTATATCATTATTTATTATTTTACTGTATGTAATATCATTATTTATTATTTTACTGTATGTTATATCATTATTTATTATTTTACTGTATGTTATATCATTATTTATTATTTTACTGTATGTTATATCATTATTTATTATTTTACTGTACGTTATATCATTATTTATTATTTTACTGTACGTTATATCATTATTTATTATTTTACTGTATGTTATATCATTATTTATTATTTTACTGTACGTTATATCATTATTTATCATTTTACTGTACGTTATATCATTATTTATTATTTTACTGTACGTTATATCATTATTTATTTTTTTACTGTACGTTATATCATTATTTATTATTTTACTGTATGTTATATCATTATTTATTATTGTACTGTACGTTATCTTGCGTGAATGATACCTTTATTTAGGATCTCTTGAAAACCGGTGAATTGCTGAACCTTTCCGCGAAACTAATAGTTTTGATCTGAGATCTTTTTGCCAGAAACCTGTAGATCTACCTTTGAGGCAGAAACGTGTCGATCTACCTTTGAGGCAGAAACGTGTAGATCTACCTTTGAGGCAGAAACGTGTAGATCTGCCTTTGAGGCAGAAACCTGTACATCTACCTTTGAGGCAGAAACTTGTAAATTGTTCGGCGTTGCAAATAAGTTGTTACTGAAGTGTTAAGGGAGCATTACACTGAACACAGTAAAAACAACACAAAATCACAGTAATGCACTTTTTGATAAAATGTCTTGATTGAAAATATGCAAAACTATATATGTACATGTTGCTTGATATATGAACATTACATTGGTATACATTACATAGCATTATATTATGCATGGTTACCATGGTAACCAGATGCATACAAATGATGAATTACCACTTTTCAGCTTATATCTTCTCTATGACAAGTCCATTTACGTTCAAACTTGGTACATATATACAATACTAGGAAACAAACATTTTAATTGATGCATTTGTATAATTGGCATTTCGTGTTGCCATGGCAACCATTAATCGTCCAATGAGAATTGACATCCTTTAAATTAAAAACCCAAGGTCATAATACAATACAACTCTATTAATATCTTTGTTGGGTCATTATCAATATCTGTGCCAAATTTGAAGTGAAAAGAATTAAGAATTCCAAAGTTATAGGGGAAAATGTAAACTAATATTATGTAAACACACATTTGCTGTAAGTGGCCATTGAAATCAGGATTCCGTTTCCTATACATTGAAATTACAATTGCGTACAATGTTTTTCCATTATTTCATGAATCTGGAGTTCACTTTGCAAGTTTTTTCAAATTTGCAAGTTTGCAACTTTGCAAATAATGCCCCCTTAAAGAAATCGTTTTGCACTGCACATTTGCCTCTCTATGACAGAAGCTGGAAGATTGTATGACCAAGTTATTCATTCAGCTGTTACTATAACTTATAAAGATTATTGATATATTATTATTATTGTTATTATTATTATCCTTCTCATTTATTAAAAATGTTTTTCCTTTGCTTTCTTTCTTTCTTTCTTCCTACCAGTTGGGAACAATGCAGTGTACCAGGCTCAACCCGATGGCCTAGGAGTCTCCAATCAACCCATGCCAGGATTGGGTTTCAGTCGGGCACAGATTTACTATAACAGCCGTGCGCCGTCCCGGGGGGTGAATCGCGGCATGCGCGGTGCCACCAATGGTTACCGACAGACCAATGGTTTCAGGGGTGGAAGGGGAGGGACTTTCAATGGTGAGCTTGAATTTGTCACATGTTGATCCATTGGATGAGACATTATTGAGCATGTAGCATGGGTTTAGGTGAAAGTCTTTTCCAGTCCTGTACAATTCGCTGCACGTTGCTGAGCATTATCAAAACAACAAAGCTGCGTTTGCGTGGATATATTTTACAGTTGTATTTGTTAACGATGCCGTAGGTGCTTTCGATGGATACCATGGCGGATACCCGAGTGCATCGAGTACCGGCTATGGGCAAGGCACGTTTGGCGCCAGAGAATATGGCATGAATTACCACCAGAGAGTAAGTGTTCCCTGGTCATCGGGCGTCGTAACAGAGCCTCGTCGTACATAGACATCCCATCAGCATTCGATTGGCAAAGCTCCTGACTGATCGGCTTCTGCACATTTTGCTCTCTTATTTTTCAGGACGGTAATTTCCAGCAAAGCTTTAAGCGAGGCAATGGGCCTGCTAGTCTGCGCGCTCCTCCTCGCGGAGGTAACTGACTTGTTTACCGTCAATCTCAGATGAAGCGCCAACATACAGAGACGACATAATAAACCACACCATATATGGCTCTGAGTAAAACCACCGTCGCATGTTTATTTATTTTAATTTTATTTTTAAACACTTTAATTTTTCCCAATCCTGAGCTATCCACGCAGATAATCTTCCATGTTATTTTAAGGCTGTTGTTTTTACGATTTAAAAAAAACAAACCTTTTGCATGTTCTTTTGCTTCGTGCTTGCTTAGTTGGTCGTGCATGGTTTTGTATGCCTATGTGTCATTTGCACTCGAGGACGCCGGCCTGAAACGCTGTTGGTATTGCGGGATATGCGGCTGCTCTGCTGATTCTAGCCAAGGGGAATGGATCTCTGGTGACTATCATTTTTATTCACGGTTTACTTCATTCAGTGTTATCCTCGAGTTTTGTCTCTCTTTGTGCTGATGTTTGGAAGTGTTCCAATAAAGGATTTGATTTCTAGTGTAGCATGTCATTGTCCTGTTTTGCCGACCATACGCATCGCTTGCCTGTTGCTTGCGACTAACACTTGCTTCCTTTTTGCTTTCTCCCGCCCCCGGATCCCAGTTTGTTCGGTACCCTCGCGTTTGATGCCAAGTTACTATCTCCAGGCCATAGTAAATGCAGCCCTGGAGGTCGTGCACACGGTGGTTTTAATTACCTGGTAGCTGCTCCGACAGGAACGCATTGTTGGATTTTGCGAGGTTGGGCTTTTCGCCTTGGCTCGACCTCCTCCAACTCTACACCTGTTTCTTTCTTTTGTCACATGGTGCTTTACCTGTTGTGACAAAACGGATCTGTAGGAGGGAAATGTACAAGTAAAATTGGTCCAAACGCATATCGATGGAGTGGTACCTTCATGACGATGTGCTTTTCAATCGTTCTCGAATCTAGACACTCATTCATCATCAAAAAGCCTGATGTGGTGTCCTATTTTATCAATTATTTAACATGTTTTTTTTTTTTTGCACATTGTTGATCTATCTGTTCAGTTTCTTACAGTACTGTGCATTATTTGATGCTGAAAATGGTCTCCCCAGGCCAATATTTTGTTGTCGCACTGCTCCTCAACACCAGCGTTTACTGTTTCTGGGGCGCTGCGGTGGTTTGGCTTTTAAGACTGGTGTGTCTTTCCTTCTCTGCAGGCCACGGTGGGTCACCCCCTATTAAAAACCGTTTGAACGGTGGGCTGCCTCCACCGCAGGGCCCAATGATCTTGCCTGTCCACAATGCCAAGTGAAGGTCCTCAAGTGTTTCTTTCCCTAAGCATATGACCTACTCCATTTTTCCAATGTAACTATCTTCAATCTTGGCTTTACAGTGAACTTTGGGTGGGTGACATGAAAGTTCCACACAAAAGACTCCATGCCCAACAAAATGCACATGTGTGGCTGGCACACGAGCCCATTCCCCCTCACACCACTCCTTTCACTCAATTTTGCAATGAACCTTCTCCTCGATCTGCACTGATTGCATGCGATGCGATGCGATGTTATCCACTGCAGCACAGTCAAAATACATCAGCAATTAAACTTCCGTTTTCCTTTTCTTTCTTTTGTAAAAGTCGAATTTAGTAACCAACTGTTGTGCTTTTACCTCCTCTGCCAATACAGTTTGCTGAAACCTGGTTGACTTTGTTTCATCCCCTCCCCCCACCCCCCCTTTTTTTCTCTCCCTCTCTATAAACGTTGTCCAAATATGGGTGCATTGTTGTTCCATCGGGTTTTTAATTGTGCACTTTGAGAATTATTCTATATATAATGGAGCCAAGTGTGTATGTATGTCTGCTCTATACCCACTGGTTGGACAGCCGACCTAATGCCACCCATAATTAATTGTAACCTGGAAAAAAAAAGAATTAATGTCCACAATTTTGGTGAGCCACCTCTTCAGAAGTGTGTCATATTCACAATTAGTGTAGCAGAATAGCAAACCTGTTGTGCATTTTGTGATACAAGCACCAAATTTGGCACAAATGTACATTAATATGTTGCGAACATTTTCAGATATTGGGCCACTTGAAATTCCGTAATTTTTTTTTTCAAATTTTTTCAAATTTCGTAATTTCAAATTTTTCGGGTGACACCGTCACAATTTCGGTCTTCGAGGCCGGCCGATATAGTGGGGCGGCTTAGCCCAAATATTCAAAAGAATTGTGCATTTTGTGATACAAGCACCAAATTTGGCACAAATGTACATTAATATGTTGCGAACATTGTGTGGTCAGCAATGAAGATGAGAGTCTGAATTACATGTATGCAAAAGACCTTGTGAACCAGTGAAGCAAATACACAGGTAAGCATGAATTAAATCTAGGGCATGATATAATTTCCATGATGTTTACCTCTACACTCAATGGTGGAAGGAGGTAATGTTTTGATCCCAGCTTGTCTGTATGTCTGTTTGTCTGTTAGTCCACAAAATTCCAGACAAAGCTTGTAGTAGTGGTAGTTGTAGTGGTAGTGGTGATAACAGAAATTGTTATATAGAACTGAACTTATATTATTATTATATGCAGAAAATAACTTCATTTCTATATGCCCTGCAGTGGACAGGTTAATTGGTTTATGCACTGAAGGGGTCACCCTGGTGTGCACTGCTGTGTTCTGCCTCACTGAGTTGTTCAGGTATGATGTACTCAGCACAAGCTTCCGGTCGGCCCGGAGGTGGGGGTGCGGGGCCTGTCACGGAACGTCAAAACAAACGGCCTGCCGGGGCCGCCCAAAAGTCGGGCGTGAGGGGCGCGTCCACTAATGGAACGCCTCTCGCTTCCCAGATCGAGGGCCACGTGGTCAGGAGAACCTCGTCCCTTCCGGTCACACTTTGCCTATCGGCCGGCCTCGAAGACCGAAATTGTGACGGTGTCACCCGAAAAATTTGAAATTACGAAATTTGAAAAAATTTGAAAAAAAAAATTACGGAATTTCAAGTGGCCCAATATCTGAAAATGTTCGCAACATATTAATGTACATTTGTGCCAAATTTGGTGCTTGTTTCACAAAATGCACAATTCTTTTGAATATTTGGGCTAAGCCGCCCCACTAAATGGCCATGCCCTCCATATAAGTTTTCTGTTCATTGTAAAACAACCGAAGCGACTGTTTAAAGGATCATCAAATATACAAAGGCTGGAGCTGATATGTGTCAAAAGTTTTGTGAAGGCGACAGTACGTATAGGCCTTGGGCTTCAGGCCTCTGATCTCAGCCTATGGGCCAATGCAGTTGGAATTATCTGAGCTATATAACCACGATGTATTATTCATGAACACCGGTGTGTTTTTGCTTCATGTAGCTAACCCAGATTATTTTTTATTTAAGGGAACGATCGAAGCAGCGGTCTGTTGCCCATACACCGCCCAAAAGAAGGGACGTGTCAGAAGAACTTGTACACCCGGAACAAGATCGTCTGTAGGGTGGGTAATCGGCTAGTTTTGGTAATGATTGATGGACAATGAAACTCAGTGAAAGACGCCTCCGGATATTTGGGTTTTTTTTTTTTTTTTTTTTTTTTTTTTTTTTGTATACAAGATCGAGGCTCGTGAAAGAGCGAACATTAATCACACAAAAAGACAAACCGACACATAAAACATATAACATCGGGAGCGGTAGACAAGATGGGGAGAGAGGGGGAAGGACACAAACACAACATTTGAGAGCAGGGACCGAGAGACATGGAGACATCGAGAGATCTGAGAGAGGGCGAGGGCTTTGGGGGGGGGGGGGAGCATGGGAAGGGGGCGTTGGGAGAGGTATAAAACATATGGACACTGCCAGGACTTCCAGGAAAGAAGTTGGAATTTCAAACAAGTTGGATCTGGGGTGAATTCGCGGGGGTAGAAAAGATCAAGGTTTTGGATGGGGGAAGATAAGAGATGGTGGTGAACAGCTGTTTTAAGGACCTGGAGGGAGGAGTGGGATTGAAGGGAGTGGGAGTTTGTTCCAGAGGCGGGAGAAAAGAGGAATGAAAGAGTGAAGGTGAGCAGAGAGCCGAGATTTCGGCAGTTTAACCATCAGAGGGTTGCTGGCAGATCTTGTTCGACCTGTAGGAATATTTGGGGGACAGAGCACAGAGAGAGCTGGGGGTGCAAGGCCGGAGAGGAGTCGGTAGAAGACAAAAAGACCACCTACCTGCCTGCGGTGAGTGAGTGAAAGGCCCTCAGAGATAGCTTCATCGCGGGAGATTCCAATAATTCTGAAAGCTTTGGTTTCAACAGCGTTAAGCCGAGCTAGGTGTGAGGCAGGAGCACCGGCCCATAGGGGAGAACAGTATTCCATTGAGCTGCGGATGAAAGCCTTGTATGTGGTGAGGAGCTCAGGTGTGCCGAGGAAGGACTTCGCACGACGGAGGATGCCCAGTCGGCGACTGGCTTTGGAGGCCAGCTTGGAAATGTGGTTTTCCCAAGAAAGATCATGGCAGATAGTGAGACCCAAAAGCTTGAGCGACAGAACTTCTTGGAGAGGATTGTTGAGAAAGTAGATGGGAGGGTTGTCCAGTCGATCTTTTCGGAGAGACATAGTAAGAGTGTGAGATTTGTCAGGATTGAAAGACATGTTCCACTTGTTTGACCAGTCTGTGATTTTGTCCAAGTCTTCAGAGAGTGATTTTAAATATGAGAAGTGCAATTAGGTTGTGTACTTGTAGATATGAGGTTCATTGGTGAGACTGGCCTGGTTTGATTAGGCGTATAATGGATTTTATCAATGAAAATCAGATGAGTCCGCTCATTGCCACGGAAAGCGAGATGCAGATGACATTCCGAACATTAGACCATTGTCGGAGCAACAAGTAATTTTTGCCTTGCTCTGATCGGCTAGCGCTCAATGTGAGCCACACCTCGCTTCCCGCAGGTGCTAAAGCTACCGTTGTCTGCTTCCGTGTGATGCAATGCCCTGCCCGTGGCGCACCAATCTGAGCTTGTAGTCGAGGCTGAGAATGAAACCCATACTCCATAAGTGCGTACCTCTGCACCATCCTTTCTTACTTCTGACTCGCCCATAAAAATCCTTTCTATTAATACAGGGGAAACCTTTTTGGACTTCTTGCATATGTTCATTTCCTTATCCTCTTTGCTAGGCATTGCCATGTTCTCTTATTGTTCCAGGAATCTCGATTCTTTTTTAATATGGTACTCTGCTTCACCCTAAAAAAATTTGAACATAAAATGGAGACTATTTGTAAAACGTCGAGTGTGTGAATGAAAGTAATTCTCGAAGAGTTCACACCTAGGGCATTTGGGTATACAAAGCTCATCCATAATAGCCGGCGAAGCCGCTGTTGTGAATGAACGCGTACGTATTATGTTGAAAAGCCAGATTTTGCTGGATCCTTTGACGCAACAAATCGCTCCATGGAGGCCGCCATCTTGCGGATGCGGAAGTATGCATAAAAAATTGCGAAAAAGTTCAATAGGAGTTTGTTTCACCCGTCTTTGTTTGATTCACAATCTTATGCACCTCTAATTTGTAATTAAAATAGTTTAAGACCAACCTCGTTCCCCGGGCCCACACGGGCCCTGGTTATCTTCAACAAAAATCTTCACCAAACACCGGAACCAATGAGATTCGAGCATTTGAACAAATATTTTTAAAAAGCTTATTACCGCATTTTGGAGGCTGAAAACAGCGTCAAATATTCTAAAATTGACGAAAAATTATTTTTTAGAAATCTCGCAGCCGTAGGGGATAGTTTTTCACGGCCAGAAATATCCGAAGTTGAGACCAAGAAGTAAATTTTATAAATTTTAATCTCATCCAGAATGCAAATGGTGTCATTTTGAACGAGGTACGGTACCTACTACACCTACCTACTACCAACTACCTAACCTACTGATGCCATAGTGATGGGTAAAATAGTGGCAAGAGGCTTTGGCTTCGCCGGCTCATTGCGGCTTTGCAGTAGGGTCATATTAATAAGTGTGTATGTCAGTCCATCTCCTCCATAACTCCAAAACCATGAATCTTAGGGGTCCCAAACTTTGAATGCAGACTAATCGAACTCCATGAATGAAAAGAACGTGTTTGGGTGTGTTAAAACACCCTTTTGGAAGACGATTAACGGGGTGCTCATAACAAAACAAAAAAAAACCTAGATAAGCCTTACCAAAATGGTGGTGCACCATCTTGGTCAACCCTCTGTGACGTTGCTGGTTTCTTAAGCCGCCATTTTGTTTTGGCCTATTGAAAGGAACCTTGGTTTGAAAACACTATCTACTCTCACAGACTAATTAAAGCGTATGGTCAAAATCTGGATTTGGATTTGAGGATCAAATCACATACACTCGAGTATCAAAATCTGGAGTAAAATCTGAAAGGTTTAACATTGGCGATTCTTCGAACTGTGTATTTATATAAGCAAGGCTGTTCTCCTCCTCCCACACCGTCATTTTAATTCACACCTCCATTGGATGGGGTGTTTTTTCAAGTTGCAAAAAAAATAACGTTTTATTATTCCCTGCGTTTTGGCAAAATACAACGCCCAGATCTTCAAACTCAAGAAGAAACTTTTTATTCAAACATTGAAAATGTTAGAGAAAGTCTGCTTATTATAATTCTTCTTCAAGGTCAGAAATCATTATAGAGAAACTCAGCCGTAGATTTTTTTATTATTATTATTTTATTTTTTGTATACAAGATCGAGGCTCGTAAAAGAGCTAACATTAATCACACAAAAGGTCAAACCGACACATAAAACACAAAAAATAAGGGGAGCGGAAGACAAGATGGGGAGAGAGGGGAAAGGACACAAACACAACATTTGAGAGCAGGGACATCGGGAGAAATGTGGGAGGGGGAGGGCTTGGGGGGACGTGGGAGAGGTATAAAACATATGAACACTGCAAGGACTTCCAGGAAAGAAGTTGGAATTTCAAAACAAAAGTGTATCTGGGGTGAATTAGCGGGGGTAGAAAAGATCAAGGTTTTGGATGGGGGAAGATAAGAGATGGTGGTGAACAGCTGTTTTATGGTGGTGAACAGCTGTTTTAAAGACCTGGAGGGAGGAGTGGGATTGAAGGGAGTGGGGGAGTTTGTTCCAGAGGCGGGAGAAAAGGGGAATGAAAGAGTGAAGGTGATCAGAGAGCCTAGATTTTGGCAGTTTAACCATAAGAGGGTTGCAGGCAGATCTTGTGCGACCTGAAGGAATATTGGGGGGACAGAGAGCTGGGGGAGCAAGGCCGGAGAGGAGTTGGTAGAAGACAGAAAGACCACCAACCTGCCTGCGGTGAGTCAGTGAAAGGCCCTCAGAGTTAACTGCATCGCAGGAGATTCCAATGATTCTGAAAGCTTTGGTTTCAACAGCGTGAAGTCGAGCTAGGTGTGAGGCAGGAGCACCAGCCCAGAGGGGGGAACAGTATTCCATTGATCTGCGGATGAAAGCCTTGTATGTGGTGAGGAGCTCAGGTGTGCCAAGGAAGGACTTCGCATGACGGACGATGCCCAGTCGGCGACTGGCTTTGGAGGCCAGCTTGGAAATGTGGTTTTCCCAAGAAAGATCATGGCAGATAGTGAGATCCAAAAACTTGAGCGACAGAACTTCTTGGAGAGGATTGTTGAGAAAGTAGATGGGAGGGTTTTCCAGTCGGTCCTTTCGGAGAGACATTGTAAGAGTGTGAGATTTGTTAGGATTGAAAGACATGTTCCACTTGCTTGACCAGTCTGTGATTTTGTCCAGGTCTGCAGAGAGTGAGGAGGCTGCAGACTGCCGATCTGAGGGATGAGAAATGGAGCGGCAGATAGTGGAGTCATCAGCAAAGCGATAGAGAGGATTTTCCAGAGAATCGGAGAGATAATTGATGAAGACCAGAAAAAGCATAGGGCCCAGCACACTACCTTGGGGAACTCCAGCCAGAACAGGAAGGGGCAATGAGAGAGATCCATTCAGGGTCACACGTTGCCTACGACCAGAAACGAAGTCCACAAGCCATGCATGCAGATTTCCATGGATACCATCGGAGGAGAGTTTGGTGATCAGAGCGGTGTGCCAGACCGTATCGAAGGCACGTGATATGTCAAGTGAGACAGCTCTGATTTCCTGTTTGGCATTGAGGACCTGCATCCATTGTTGAGACAGCAGAAGCAACATGTCCAGAGTAGAATGACCTGGTCTGAATCCAAATTGATGATCAGAGATCAAGCCATTGGAGAAGAGGAAGGATCTGATATCCGAAGCAATGATGGATTCCATGACTTTGCTGATAATTGGAAGGAGGCTGATTGGTCCATAGTTGCAAGGATCTGTTTTTGCACCTTTTTTGTGTAAAGCGGTAATGTTTGCTGATTTCCAAGATGCTGGCAGATGACCTTGAGCAAAATAGAGGGTGAAATGAACAGAGAGAGGGTAAGATAGAGCGGCAGAGCAGGATTTTAGGACCCGTGGGCTGATGCCGTCTGGTCCAGTTGCAGAATCAGAGTTGAGGTTTGACAAAAACTTCACCTTGTCAGGAGAGAAGGACACAGAGTCCAGAAGCAGCTGGGTTCAACTGGGTACAGTGGGAACAGAGAGAGATGGGTTTGGGACACAAGATTTTGAGGCAAATACAGAGTTGAGGCATTCGGCTTTGTCACATGTGGTGTCAGCTGTGTAGCCATTTGAGGTAAGGGAGGGGATGGAGGGGGAACAAACACCAGAAACGGATTTTACCAGACGCCACCAGGATTTTGAGGAAGGAGACAGGTTTGAGAGTTCAATCTTGAGTGTGGAGAGATAGTACTTCCTGGCACTCCTGAGGGTAGACACACACTTGTTCTGAGCTTGGTGGAAGGAACTGAGATTGCCTTCCAAGAGGCAAAGGCAAGTTGTTTCAGGGCAACTGCCTCACCACAAGATTCAGTGTACCATGGACGGGAGGAAGGGTAAGACAACTCAAGACGAGATGGGATAAATCTGTGCATGAGAGAGCAGTTTGCTTTGGAAAAATTCCCAGGAAGAATTGATGTCAGAGGCAGTAGAGATGAGAGACCAGTCCAGATGATTGATGGCTGCTTGCAGACCGTGCTAGTCAGCCTGAGTGAAATGCCAGACTCGTCGGCGCTGAGGAGGCTCTGAGAATGGCCAAAGAGATGTCCACTTTAACAAGCACATGATCAGAAGAACCGATTGGAGCAGAAGAAGAGCAACAGACATTTGCAGGGAAGTTTGTCAAAACCAAGTCTGGAAGAGAAGATACTCCATTGACTGAGATCCGGGTCGGGAAATTGACAGATTGTGTCAGTCCCAATGAGTCGCAGAAGTCCTTTGCTGAGGTGCCATGGCTGGTGAGAGATGAACCCACACCCAGCCAGCTGGCATGATGACAGTTGAAGTCGCCACATATGAGGAAGAGAGAGTTTGGATGAGTTGATAGAAGTTGGTCCATGTTGTCGACAGCGAAATATAAATGGAGTCAACACTGTTTGAAGGACGGTACAGAACACATATGAACAAAAGGTGGGAGCGGAGAGGAAGCCGTAGCCAGAGGTACTCCTGGGGGTGGGGTGGACAGAGGGCAGTGCAAGGAGAGTGAGGAAGAGAGTTTTTGATAAAGATAGCAACCCCACCTCCAGGACGAGGCTCAGGTCTATCATACCGGAGGAGGGAGTAACCTGGGAGAGATACCAAGGAATCAGAGACATCATGAAGGAGGAAAGTTTCTGTTAAGAAGATCACGTCTGGTTTGTCAGAAGCAACCTGTATGGAGAGATCAGTTAAGTTTGAATGAAGGCCCCAGATGTTTGAGGTCCATACCGTTAATGAAGAGGAAGGGGGAGCATCGGATGCAGAACAGGGGGGAGGAGGGGTAGGGTAAGATGTGGAAGAGGTAGGGAGAGCTGTTTGAAGGTGTGTCAGAGATTTCAGAATAGCTCTGAGAAAGGGAAGGATGGGGCGGACAAAAGGATTGATGGTGATTGGGTGAGGCACAATGAGGTGTTATTTGAGGAGGGGGAAGAGCGAAGCAGGAGGTTATGGGAGATGGAGGTGAGAGTTGGAAGGGGGAAGAAGCGGGGCGGATGCTTTGAGGAGTGGTGAGAGAGGGGAAATGGAGAAGAAATGAGGGTGGGTAGATTTGAAGGGGAGGGGGGAGTTTATGAGGGGAGGGGTTAGGGGGGAGTTTAGGAGGGAAGGGACAAGGGGAAGGATTTGAAAGGGATGGGGGAGATTTGGAGGGGAGGGGTGAGTCTAGGAGGGGAGGGGCGAGGGGTGTGGGGGGAGTTCAGTAGGGAAGGGGCAAGGGGGGAGATTTGAAAGGGATGGGTGATGGGGAGGATTTTGCGGGGAGGGGCAAGGGGGAAGATTTGGAGGGGAGGGGTGATGGGGAAGTTTTGGAGGGGAGGGGTGATGGGGAAGTTTTGGAGGGGAGGGATGATGGGGAAGTTTTGGAGGGGAGGGGTGAGATTGGATTTTGGAAAGTGTACGATTAATGGGAAACGAACAGTTATTGTAAAATGAGTTTCTTGTGACCTTCGAGTTAAAAATACGTTTAAGGACGCTGGATGGGGGGTGGAGTGCAGGTGAGTTTAGGGAATGTAGAAAAGAGGCACTGTAAGAGATGGAATTTTTTGGGGGGATGAATATATTTGGTGAGCAAGTCGAAAGCAACCTTTTAAAGAAGAAGAAGAAAAACTTGTTATAATATACGACAGAATACAGTACTTCAGGGGAAAGTTTAAACATTTATTAATTGAGCAGTGAAAACTATCGGGGGAAATGGGGGAGAAACACGTGGTCGAAGAACGAACGAACGAATAAGAACAACGAATGAACGAATAAGAACAGAGAAGGAAATGTTTTTTTTTGGGGGGGGGGGGGGGGGTTTAAGTTGAGATTTTAAAAAAGGAAGTGAAATGGGGTGAAAAGACTGGGAAAACTGAGAGAACGAAAGTTATTGGAGCACAAAAGGCGGACCGCTGAGAGAAAAACAAAGCCTCAAGGTCAGACATGGTAGCCTACCAGTACAAGGCCTCAAAAGACACGACACGAATTAACACGATTTTCTATACAGGTATAAAAGATTTACACTGAGAATCTTCCTAGGGACACACTTCAGGTACACACACCATAAAATAAATACAGTTTTAACGAAAATACAAATGGGAACAATGACAACTTTGATTTCAATGGAGAGCGTGGACAGCTGCGAATAAACGAAACCTCGCCGGCAAGACCGGAAGCGGAAGCAAATGGACTACAAAATGGAAATGTTTCATGATATTTGTTATATTACCGGTATATCACCTTTATCTATCAATATTGTTGAAATGAAGATCAAATAGCTGTATGTTGAAATATGTTGAAAAAGTCAAAACTTTACATGGGGTGTACTTACTTTTTCACGTGACTGTATATTATATGTAATATCATATTACAAAATACTCAGCAGCATAGTACTCTGTTTACATTGAAGCCAAGATGGAAAGGATTAGGTCCTTAGTGGTGCAGGTTGTTGAAGAACAATTGGTGGCAAACCTTCTTTGCAGCCTGTTCTTCCTCTGACCCATCACTCACCACTCACGTAAACCACTTTTTGACCAAAACGGGAGGTGATGCGCTCGAAACAACTTTCTTTGCCTGCTGGAATTGCAATTTATGAACATCAGGGGATAAAATAAACAAGTATTGGTGAACTTTAAAAAAGGCATAAGGTAAGTAAAAAAAAAAGTTGCAGTTTTAATATGCTGAACATGATTTTGAATAGGAAGTTTATTGATGCAACAACATTTTGGCTTTTGTCGTCAAATTTTCAACAAACCTTTATTGTGAAAACAGTAATGAAAACACTTTACATTTATTATGTAATGTTTTATTATTTATGATGTTCACTGGGCACTACAAAGGAGGCAACAGCAACATGTAGCCTCATTTATAGTGCAGTTATTTCTTCGTATGTGTGAGCATAGTCCTTTTCCGGTGTTAGTCTTGCGTTGAGTAGAATAATGAGAGTTAGGTCCTTTCATTGCCTTATGCCGCTTTTGGCGCAAATTACCACGAGGTCGGGCCTGGCCGAAGGAAGGCGGAGGAGAAGCTGACGGTAAGCGCGAGCCACCAATCAGGCCTCAGAGGGTGTGGCGTCACAGGGCGTGGTTGGAACATTCGATCGGGCTAAGAGAGTTGGCAATAAAACCGATTGCGCGAAGCCCCCACCTCAGTTTTGAGGGGAGAGGCGCTTGAACAAGTTATCAGCCCATATGCGCAGTTTTGAGAGAAGAGTTGAGAGTTCGGTCAGAGCGAGATCGGAGAAAGACGCGCATGAACCAAGTATAAAGCGCTCGTATTAACGTGACACTCGGTTGAGCTCAAGGCCGAGCTGCTATTGCATTGAGTTGCTTGAGTGATAGCACACTGGTGACGACGCGCTGTGAACAGCCGCGAGAGACGAGTACATTCCCTCCCACCTGTCTGCCTGCTCCCATTGTTCGAGAGATGCGCTACGAGGACCCTTCCACCGCCTGCTTGCCATCATCGTGGGGCGTGTTGTGACCGAGGAGAGCCGGACGGGGCCGTTCCTGGACGACCAAGTCGGCGCGTTTGGCCTGAACATCAACCTGTCTGCATTTCCCCCTTTTGTGAGTGTGACGGGCCCGAGTCTGGGAATTAAGAATAAGACTGCTTAAGTTCTGCTCTGTGTCTCTGCCTTTTACCAAATTGTACATACTTGTGGGAATAATAATTAAACCTGTGTTCTTCCTTCCATTCGATTGTTCTTGTGATTTCCATCATTGACTAAGCGTGGTACGAATAGAACTGCTCTAATCTGGTTCCAATACCTAGATAACTGCACGGACCATGTGGTACTCAATCCGCTCGGTGTACCCAAATTACACGTGGCTTGTGCGAGGCTTGCTTCCCCGGCGGCGCAGGGATTTAGGTACGAGCGAGGATTGTCCCGAAACCCTACCTTGCATTTATCCGGGAGGGGCGTTTCAAGTCTCTCGGTTCCACCAGGCCCAGAAAGAACAAGGGGCTTAATCTCCCTTTGGTAAGGGTAGGAAGGGCGGTGGGAGAACCGTAACTATTGGTGTCAGGAGTGGGATTGGACCTGGAGTGCACTTCACGCACTCAAAATTACGAGCGGCCGAAATTTAGTTTAAGAATCCCAATTTAATTCGTACCATGGCTAGCCAAGGCGGTCGAATGCCAGTGGGGGTAGAAGATGAAGTAAAGGAAAAATTGATGACTCAGGACCTGCAGAGACAGTTGGTAGTGGAAGCTGAAAAGGGTGCGGCAGCTGGTAAAGACAATGGCGGCGCCTCGCAGATGTCAGCGGAAGCCGAGCCCGCTGTACCAACGGTTCTAGACATGCAATTATTCATGACAATGCCTGGCATACATGACAGAGTCAATAAGGGACAGGAAAGAAGAGAGAAGGAACATTTAAAAAAAAAATGGGGGATCGATTGGCTAATCAAATGGACGCCATAATAAAAGAATCCATATGTGATATGGAAAAATTGGGGGAGGAAATTGGGCGCAGTTCGAGCGGGAAGGTCGCAGTGGTACGCGCCGGGGTGAAGCAGGGTGAGGAAGGTGTGGGGAGCGAGCTTGAGCGAGGCGCAGCTAAATTGACCTGGGGTATGGAAATAGCGACACAGGGTGTAAAAGAACCGACGGTCGCCGAATTGGACAGGGAAAATTCATGCGCGCCGACGGTCGAGGTAGAAAAGGAAATAATTGAACTCGAAGAAATAATCGAAATTGAAGAGACGGGAGAGAAAGTAAATAAATCGCAGAGGGTAGAAATGGAACCTGCCCAAAGTTTGTATTTGCATCGTGATGTCGGCCTTGCTAACCAAATTGAAAGTTTGCAGGTTCAGCCGGAAAAAGAGGTCCCCAAGGTGAGTTGTAATAATGGCGCGAATGTGTTTGGCGCGAAAGGGTTTTTGGCGCGAAAGGGTTTTTGGCGCGCTTGGGAGAGCGACGAAACCCGGGCAGTCGTGGAAGGTCCATTGTGCGGTGTACGAGGACGACTGGCGCGCGAGTGAGAGAGAAGTGTGCTCCGGAGCGCGGGTGTGAGAGAGAAAAGTGTGCGATGATTGGGTGTGTACCAGGAGAGTGCACACCCGTGGGTGTTACGGAGTATGTAACGAGAGAGTGCGTGCCAGGGTGTGCGACGATGAAGTGTGTGGAAGGTGCGAGTGCGCTTGGGTGGTGTGTACCAGAGAGTCCAGAGTGTGAGGGAGAAGGCACACTGGACTGTGTGCGATGATTGGGTGTGTGCAGGAGTGCACACCCGTGGGTGTTACTGACTGTGCGATGATTGGGTGTGTGCAGGAGTGCACACCCGTGGGTGTTACCGACTGTGTGCGGGAAGAGGGTGTAACGGATTGTGTGGAAGGTATGAGTGCGCCTAGGTGTGCAGGTGCGAGTACGGTGTGCGAAGGAGAATGCACACCGGAGGATGTGGACGGAGAGTGTGTAAAAGAATGTATGGGAGGCGCGGGGATGCCTGGGTGTGTGAGTGCAGAGTGGGTCGCAAGGCGTGAGAACGCGGCTCAATCATCGACACCGACCGGGGTAGCGTTTAGCGCGATGGATAGCCGACGTGAGCCCTCGGTGAGTTGTGTGCAGGAGGGACCGGCTGGGATCAGTGCCGCGGCGGTTTCACAAGAACCGCCGTGCCCGACCCGTGCCGGCTTTCGCACTATGGTTGGTGGCGGCAAAGGCAATCGGCAAGGTTCAAGGGGAGGTAGGAGATTTTGGAGCCGTGCACCCTGTCGGGTGCGGTGCTCCGACCAGGGCCGGTTGGGCCATCGTGCGTGGGACCGCGAGGCCCCGTGCAGGGATGGGCCCCTGCACCTTGCCCATCCATGCCTCCTCCCCTGGATCGAAAATGCCCGACGGACATCCCATACAGGCGACCAACCAATTGCTCGGCCCGCCGAGGCCCGATCCGTAATGACAATGTATTTCCACATGGAGAGGCTCAAGTGTAGTGGACGGATGAGAGTAGTGTTGGGGAATGGTACCCTGCGTGGAGGAATGGTGGTGCCACCATTCATCACTCAGGGCTCATGAGCATTAGATTAGGGGGATGGCAGTGGAAGCTAGCCGAGGGAGGGCTAGGATAATGGTAGGGATTTAGAAGACTGTAGAGGACAAGATTTAAGTAGGGACATTGTACCTATAGTGGGGACGTAGGTAGCTTAGATGGTTGATAATGACGAAGGGAGTGCTTCGTGTAAAGGGATGATGGGGAAGCACGAGTCTGGGGAAAAGCAGCTAGATGGATGATGCTGTGTGTGTAAGGAATTGTGATGAGACAAATGGAATTGTGTTTGAGGTGTATGGAAAGTAGTGTGCGAGGAAAGAGGTGTGTGAGCACAAAAGGTGCGAGATATTTGGTGTGTGGAAATAATTGGTGTGTGAGAATATTTGGTGTGGAATAAAAGGTGTGGAATGCATGGTGCGAAGGAGTGAATGGGGGGAGATGGACCCATTCACGAAAGCCCGGGGTGGGTAGTGAAGTCAGGTAGTGGGTTTGGGTAAATTGTTTGGATATTGACACCTGTGGTGCAGGTAGTGGCAAGTAGTGCTTTGGAGGGTGCATGAGTATGTGGACTGGCTAGGCGTGTGGTTTAATTGGTGCGTATGGTTATTGGGGCACTCCGCCGCTGGTAGTTTGTCAGCCAGGTGAGGCCGCAGGTAGGCTCTGGGAGCCAGTTAGGGTAGTTGTGAGTAGTGTTGTGTTGGGCCCGAGGATCCCAGGAGAGGACCCGGGTTGCCCAATGCCAAGGTGGGCATCAGGGGGTAAAGAGCCAGGAGGGGCCTTCCCCAGTTTAGGTAGTCACAAGGAGCAGGTGAGCTCGGGTGGTGACTTCAGTGGCGGAGGTGCGCAGGTAGTTAGACCTGCTAATGGAGCCACACGACCCAGCCCCGAAATTGTGCAAGGGCATAGTATGAAAATTTGTTGGGAGTGAGACCCAAATTTTGGAGGGCACCACAGAGTGGACAATGGGAATTCGGGTTTTTAGAACCACATAATTTAAAGATGGCCGATTGGCAGGGTACGACCCCGGGTAGTTTAAATGAGTAAATGTCATTAGTGTAGTTAGGAAGAGAAATCCCTTTGCGCCATCCACAGCCATTCACCAAGGGAGACGGAACCCCACACCAAGGCCCTGTGAACGTTTGAGTAAGTGTAAGACGCATCATGACGTAAGAGGACATTGTGTTTGTTCCATCCCTTCCTTCTGGGAGGGATTGGGAGACGAATTTGGATTAGAGGGGGATATGGGAGACAAGACGTAGAGACGAATTTGTAAATATAAGGGGGGCTAGGTAGTGTAAGCCGACGTTGGGGGGGTACGGATGGCTAGGGACGAGTCTGCTCGCTGCTCCGCGCCCCTCCCGTTGCATCACCTTGTATTTTTGTGTACCTTTGCGCCCTTTCCACTTTGCTGGTTGTGCTGTCTCTCCCCCCACCCCAGGACCAATTTTGGAGGTGGAGTTGTGCAGCACCATCGACCTGTGCAGCACCCCTGCTGCACTTTGTACATCTGTGCAGCCAAGCGCAGCATTTGCTGCCATATCCTTTCTTGTAACTTTGCTGCACATGTGCACACTTTGCTGCCACAAACACTTTGCTGCACATTATACACTTATGGACCACAAGCTTTGTGGGCTTGCACCTTGCTGCAGCCTTACCTTGCATCTTCGGACCACTTGTTTTGAGTGGCATTAATATCACGCAGTCAGACCACATAAGGTTGGCCCTGCCTGGCAAAGACAAAACAATAAATGCATTTGTTGTACATTTTTATTATGGTGTGCTAGGGATGAGAAGATTTGTATGTTTATGCACACAGAAGATGCAAGAAGAAGATGCAAGATGCAAGAAGCAAGCAGCAAGTGTTGTGAATTTTTGAATGTGTCTTCTGTTCTTGCTGTGCTTTCTCTCCCCTCCAATCTTCTTTCCAAAAAGGACAGGTCCTGGGTCATAGAATTGTAAATAAGTAAGTTTTCTGTGCTTGTAAATATAAGATGCTGCCCACCGGCTATGTGTGTAGTTTGAAAAAATTCCGCAATTCGGTTAATTGTGGGCGTGATTCTGTTAGATTAGCTACTCAACGCAATAGGGGGGGGGACATATTTAGTGTTTTAAAACTGTCGCACACACGGGTTAGAGTAAATGCTAGGGGGAACCACATCTATATGTCACATGTAAAAGTAAAAGTTAATTTTCCAGATCATTCTCAAAACCGGTCGTTCCATTTTTGTTGGGTTCGACTCGAGGACGAGTCTGACGAGGGAGAGGGGTAGTGTTGCGGTTTTGAGTTTTGTACAATAAAGATTAAATTTCCCCCTCATGGTTAGTCACACAGCAACATGTAGCCTCATTTGTAGTGCAGTTACTTCTTAGTATGTGTGAGCATAGTCCTTTTCCGGTGTTAGTCTTGCGTTGGGTAGAATGATGAGAGTTAGGTCCTTTCATTGCCTTATGCCGCTTTTGGCGCAAATTACCACGAGGTCGGGCCGGGCAAGTCGATCAAGGCTGAAGGAAGGCGGAGGAAAAGCTGACGGTAAGCGCGAGCCGCCAATCAGGGCTCAGAGGGTGTGGCTGTGGCACTGCGTCACAGGGCGTGGTTGGAACATTCCATCGGGTTAAGAGGGTTGGCAATAAAACCGATTGCGTGAAGCCCCCACCTCAGTTTTGAGGGGAGAGGTGCTTGAACAAGTTATCAGCCCATATGCGCAGTTTTGAGAGAAGAGTTGAGAGTTCGGTCAGAGCGAGATCGGAGAAAGACGCATGAACCAAGTATAAAGCGCTCCTATTAACGTGACGCTCGGTTGAGCTTAAGGCCGAGCCGCTATTGCATTGAGTTGCTTGAGTGATAGCGCGCTGGTGACTCGACGCGCTGTGAACAGCCGCGAGAGACGAGTACATTCCCTCCCACCTGTCTGCCTGCTCCCATTGTTCGAGAGACACGCTACGAGGACCCTTCCACCGCCTGCTTGCCATCATCGCGGGGCGTGCTGTGACCGAGGAGAGCCGGACGGGGCCGTTCCTGGACGACCAAGTCGGCGCGTTTGGCCTGAACATCAACCTGCCTGCATTTCCCCCTTTTGTGAGTGTGACGGGCCCGAGTTTGGGAATTAAGAATAAGACTGCTTAAGTTCTGCTCTGTGTCTCTGCCTTCTTCCAAATTGTACATACTTGTGGGAATTATAATTAAACCTGTGTTCTTCCTTCCATTCGATTGTTCTTGTGATTTCCATCATTGACTAAGCGTGGTACGAATAGAACCGCTCTAATCGGGTCCCAATACCTAGATAACTGCACGGACTACGTGGTACTCAATCCGCTCAGTGTACCCAAATTACACGTGGCTTGTGCGAGGCTTGCTTTCCCGCTTCCGCGGCGGCACAGGGATTTAGGTACGAGCGAGGATTGTCCCGAAACCCTACCTTGCATTTATCCGGGAGGGGCGTTTCAAGTCTCTCGGTTCCGCCAGGCCCAGAAAGAACAAGGGGCTTAATCTCCCCTTGGTAAGGGTAGGAAGGGTGGCGGGAGAACTGTAACAATATTTATATTTTTATATACTAGGGCATGCCCGTACTATATATATATCTAAAATTATATCCCCCCCCTCTATTTACATGAAATGGTTTGGTCCAGCGAACGGCTTGCGTGAACGGAAAGCGAACGGCTTGCGAGTACGGTGACAATCCCCCCCCTCTATTTACATGAAATGGTTTGGTCCAAAGCGAACGGCTTGCGGAGTTTGGTAAATAAATCGCCATAGCTCGGTAACTACTTCTCCGATTAATATGAAACCTTGAAAAGGCACATCCTCGGATCCCCAGCAATATACCTGGCAAGATTCAAGTATATCGGACCGGTAGTTGTCGAGAAACAGCGGTCACAGACAAACACACACACACACACACACACACACACACACACACACACACACACACACACACACACACACAGAGAGATTACTGGAATTATAGATACTAGGGCATGCCCGTACTATATATATATCTAAAATTATATCCCCCCCCCTCTATTTACATGAAATGGTTTGGTCCAAAGCGAACGGCTTGCGAGTACGGTGACAATCCCCCCCCTCTATTTACATGAAATGGTTTGGTCCAAAGCGAACGGCTTGCGAGTACGGTGACAATCCCCCCCCTCTATTTACATGAAATGGTTTGGTCCAAAGCGAACGGCTTGCGAGTACGGTGACAATCCCCCCCCCCTCTATTTACATGAAATGGTTTGGTCCAAAGCGAACGGCTTGCGGAGTTTGGTAAAGAAATCGCCATAGCTCGGTAACTACTTGTCCGATTAATATGAAACCTTGAAAAGGCACATCCTCAGGTCCCCAGCAATATACCTGGCAAGTTTCAAGTATATCGGACCCGTGGTTGTCGAGAAACAGCGGTCACATACAAACATACAAACATACACACAGAGATTACTGGAATTATAGATAGATTATAGATAGATATATATATACACAAAGAATTAAGTTAAGCACCCCCCCCGTTTTTGTACAACCTCGCACATTACAAGTTTGTTGTCGTCAAAACAGTGTAATATACCCATGATATTGCTATATTTTCTGGAGAAGTGATATTATGGTCACATAAAAACAACAATCATGCCGTTTTCAATATTTTATTCTGAATAATTTAAGGTGAAATTTTTTGGGAATTTTAGGCATATTTTCACCTCAATTTAAGTATGGAGCTATAGGTCCATCACGGACAGTGTGGATGACGTTTATGTTTTCTAACGTACAGTCATTGTTCTGAGAAGACCTCTAGCGATCTTTGCGTCAATAACGTGTGTAGGACCCACGTGATCGGATCACTGACTCAACCCTACGTCTCATAGACCCTGTAAGCCGTCGTATGCGTTGCTGTGGCAGGTTGAACCCCCTCGAGCACGTTTGGGACATGTTGGGACGACAAATTGCGAAGATGGTCCCTCCAATAGCCAATCTGGATGAATTGGAACGTGCATTACATCGGGAATGGAACAACCTGCCACAGCAACGCATACGACGGCTTATAGGGTCTATGAGACGTAGGGTTGAGTCAGTGATCCGATCACGTGGGTCCTACACACGTTATTGACGCAAAGATCGCTAGAGGTCTTCTCAGAACAATGACTGTACGTTAGAAAACATAAACGTCATCCACACTGTCCGTGATGGACCTATAGCTCCATACTTAAATTGAGGTGAAAATATGCCTAAAATTCCCAAAAAATTTCACCTTAAATTATTCAGAATAAAATATTGAAAACGGCATGATTGTTATGTTTTTATGTGACCATAATATCACTTCTCCAGAAAATATAGCAATATCATGGGTATATTACACTGTTTTGACGACAACAAACTTGTAATGTGCGAGGTTGTAAAAAAACGGGGGGGGGGGGTGCTTAACTTAATTCTTTGTGTGTATATATATATATATATATATATATATATATATATATATATATATATATATATATTGTTACAGACGCGGTTGTGGATGTTGGTTTACCGAGCGGTTTGGTATGACCGCGTCTGCACAGTTTACCCGATTATACTCGAACGTTGGCCGAGTCGCGCTACGCTAAATCAATTGAGGAAAGGACACAACGGCTGGGTTAAAATGACACGACACCAGGGGTACAGTTCTCAAGACCTCCGGAGGAGGTTATAATATTTCGGAACGTTAGATTACAAGGACGAGAGAGACAGCATAGGAAGGTAGGCACTTAAATACGGTCTTATAGTAGCCCCGACAGACGACAGATAAACGGGACAAGACTGACTCACACGGGGATTGATGGCAAGGAAGGGCAGGTAGTCGAGGCTCAAGGTGCACCTTGGCTCAGGGGCAGAATCGACTCGGTCCGGTCCAAAGATGCGGGAGGTCTCTCTCAGCGCTAGGAGGTGACGTTCTTTCTCCAAGCTGGGGGCGCATCTGACGTCACGTCCGGTAAGTGGCTGCGTATATCCGGCGGGGAGTGACACGCCCTCGGCTCGTTAGCTCCGCCCCAGATGGAATCGGCCCGTTGCTTCTCATTGGGTGCGGGGGGTTACCGGGCTCCGCCCTTGACGAGGGGCCGACAGTCAGCCCCTTCGTGGTAACCCCGTCGGCGCACATGGGCAATGGCGGCTAACCGAGCCGGAGTGAGGACGCACACTCCCCGCGCGCTGTTGTTGTAGTTGTTGTTGTTGTTGTTGTTTCATGGGGAAGATGGGAGGAGGTATGGGGAGGTCCTAAACTCACTACTGGTGCCATACAATCACATTCTGGTGCAACGAAGAGTCAGAATTAATGGAAACGAGTCCTTAACTGACATAGACTAAGAATAACTAGCAAGATGTCCGAAAGTTGTCTACGTGAGATGCGGTGGGCCTGGGCACGACATTTAATGGGGGAAGAAGGGGAAGGTCGGTTCTACAGAGTGTTGTTTACAGACAATGGGACTAGGGAATGGGGGATTGGGGATAGTTGGGGAGTATTGGGGAAATAGGGGAATATTTACAAGCGGATATGGAGGCCAAATCCCATATCCGCAACATTGCACCCTTCTCTACCCTCGGGGCGTCCCGACCCGATAAATTTTTACCTACTTTAGTGTGGCACTCAGATGTAGTTCCCTCTACTATTAACTCTACCCTGAGTGCGACAGTTTTACAGATATTCACAAATGAGTAAATATGTCCCCCTGCGACGTTGCACCCTTCTCCTCACAGAAACACACCCACAGGATAACCGAATCGCGGAAAGAATTCGCAAACTAAACATACAGCCGGTAGGGAGCATTATTTACAAGACTACGCTGATATTTACACTACGATCCAGGACCTGTTTTTGGAGGAACACATGCAGATGTTATGCATAGAGAGAGCACGCATGCCAGCATCGATACACCAACCCACGAGTGCTCTGTGGCCTTACGGCCTTTAATAATGTGCAGAGCACCCCTTCCAAGCACCAAAAGCACCACCCCATCACACAGTCAGCACCATCCGGTGCACCAATAAAGTGTTTATAAATCACCGGTGGTGTCGCAGCCGGCCGATGTTCTGCCGCTGGTCTTGCCTTCGTGTGGTGCACTTGGCCTTCTGGCTTCTTTCAAAAATAAAGAAAGGCGCCAACCGCGTCCATTTCTTTATTGTGGCCGTCAGGGGGCCAACTATTAGTGGTTCACCTGTCTGGCATAGGTGCCACGTTGACCCATAGGTCCATCAACGGGTGGTGCTTGCCCGCAAAAGAACTCCGGTCCATGGTGGGCGGCCACAAACATTGCGGTCCATATGGTGTATCGATCCCGGCAGCAAGCAGCGAAAGTGCAGGCCCACAACTGCGGAGCCAGCACCTCTCTCTCCTCTCTCTCTGCCCCAAAGCCAGAACCTCGGAGGTGGGAGACAAAAGAAGAAAACAAGTGAGTAAGGTGGTAAGGGCGCAAAAGTGCATGCAACATTAGGTAATGCACACTAGGGGCACATGGGAACCAGGTGAGACAGGTACGTTCCTACCGTACGCCCCCCCCCCCCCACCAGGTAACCTACATTGCCCCTCCCTTACCCCTTACTGTATCCACAAAACACAACACTACCCATAAACATCTACTTTACCAATCAACAAAACGTCCCTACTGTCTTCCCCGTTCCTCCCATAAACCAAATTCGTCTTCTCTCCCTCCTAACCAATCAAATTTGCCATTTTCAACTCTCATCACAATTTGCCATCTCCAACTCAACATCAAAATTTGCCATCACCAATTCATCATCAGTCCCTCCTAAGGAGGGAGGGATGGAATCACCCCAATGTCTCATCCACGTCGTGATGCGTCTCACAAATCCAAACAGCAATTCTCCTTTCCTGCACACAGAACAAAGAAAACACAGGTGTGGAGTCATCATCACCACCTCAGGTAAGTGGCTGCGTATGGTGCGCCAGGTTCATCAATCCTAACTATTTCCTAAATGACTTTAACAACTTTACATTACCCGGGGTCTTTCCCTGCCAATCCATTGGCCAACTTACACTATGGGTTCTAAAAACCAATTCCCATTGACCAAACTGTGGTGCTTTTCAATTTGGGGTCTCACTCCCCCGATTCATCTCCCGGTGCCCTCGCACAATTTCTGGGCTGTGGCGTGTACCTCTCCCAGCGGGTCTACCCACCTGCACACCTCCACCACTGCAGTTGCCTCCGAGCTTACCTGCTCCTTACCCTAACCTAACTACCTGGGGAAGGCCCTCTGGCGCTCTCCCCACTCGGTGCCCTCTCTGGCACTGGGCTACCCGGGTCCGTCCTCCGGATCCTCGGGCCTCACTGACACTAACGGCTCCCAGAGCCCACCTGCGGCCTCACCTGGCCGACATCCTCACAGTGGTGGAGTGCCCAACCAACTACACACACTAACAGGCTACACGCCCAGCCATTTCCACAACACTAATGCACCCATCCACATATCATTCTTCCACTCGCACCACAGATGCCAATATCCAACCACAATTTACCTATACCCTCTACCTAACACTTACACTACCCACCCCGGGTATCCGTGATGGGGGTCCACTCTTCCCCCATTCACACCTTCGCACCATGCACACCACTCCGTACCACTTACTGCAACTCTCTCCACACACCTGTACTTGCACACCTGTGCTCTCACACCTGGTGCCACCTGCACCCTTCTCTCCCCAAGCGCATTCGCGCTGATCCACAACACTCACTACTCATCCACTGCTCCACACACCTGTCCAGTTGCACACCTGTGCAATCACACCTGTTCCATTCTCACCTGTTCAATCCTCACACACACGGCATCATCTCATCTAACTACTCCCCTCTGAAACTTGCGCTTCCCAGTCGTCCCTTTAACCTATTGCGCTCCCTCGTCATTATCATCCATACTAATCTACCTGCGTCCCCACTGCAGGTATCAGTCACTATCTAAACCTTAACGTTACCTAATGTCATCTTCGCTAGATCCCTACACACAATATAACCTAACCCACCCGGGCTAGTTTTCACTGCCATACACCCCATAAGCTATTGCGCATTTGCCCCCATATGGGAAGGGTGGCAGGGATGCCACCCTTACCCACCGGGCCCATCGCTAATCAATCCCCCAGTCCTCTGGCACTAATAAGCCCCCCTTATTCAGAGGTACTGGGTCCCGCCTCGGCATCTAGAGCCGAGGCAATCCACGGGGGCGCCTGCTCGCCGGTGTAAGGTCTTATCCGGTCGGCGTGGACGATCCGAGGGAGGGCTCGTGGCCCCATTTTGATCTTAATGACCACGTCACAGATTTGCGACAGGACGACTCCTGGGCCTTGCCAGGGCGAGGTGAGTTTTGGGCACCTTCCCTTCCGCCTCCGGGGATTAAAGAACCAAATCTTCATCCCCGGAGCGTAGTGACTCCCCTGGCTCTGGTCGTCATACCTGCGCTTCATCTTTTCCCCCGCCAGATGGAGTTGGCGGCGGGTGAAGGCATGGACTAGCTCCATGCCTTCCTCTAGGTGACGTGCGTACCCCTCCCTCGGCGGGTTAACCACTGTGTCTGGCACGGGACCGCATAGCAAGTCGGCGGGAGCCCGTAACTCCCGCCCATACATAAGCAACGCTGGACTGCATGCGGTGGCCCCGTGCTGGCTGGTTCGGTAGGCCATGAGCAAATAAGGGAGATGTTCGTCCCAGTCATCCTGACGGGTGGCGGTGAACAGTGCCAGTTGTTGGATTAGAGTTCGGTTGAATCTTTCCACCATCCCGTCAGATTGAGGTCTTAAAGGCGTTGTTCTGGTTTTCCGAATTGATAGGAGACTGCACACATCTTTTAGCAATTTGCTCTCAAAATTTCGTCCCTGATCGGTGTGCAACTCCTGTGGAATCCCATGCCGGCACACAAATCCTTCCACGAAGGCCTGCGCTACCACCCCTGCTTCTTGGTTGGGGAGGGCGTAGGCCTCCGGCCACTTGGTGAAGTAGTCCATCACAACGAGGATGTACTTATTACCTAGGCGGGTGCGGGGTAGTGGGCCTAGGATATCCATGGCCACCCGCTCTAGGGGGGCCCCCACCTGGTGTAATTGAAGGGGGGCCCTCATCCTCCGTGCTGGTCCCTTTTTGGCAGTACAGGCGTCGCATCTCCGACACCAGTCCTGTATGTCGCGCCCCATATTCACCCAATAAAACCTCCGGCGTACCCGCGATGTCGTCTTTGTCCTGCCCAAATGGCCGCCGGGGCGGGTACCATGCACCTGTTGCAATATATCGGTCTTAAATTTGTTTGGGACTACCACCAGCCAGGAGGTTTTATCAGAGGGAACCTCCACCCACTTGCGATACAAGATGTTATCCTTCAATTCCAGGGTTTTCCACTGAGCCCAATATGCCTTTGTTTGCGCCCCGAGGGGGGTGACCTCTTCCCCATTAGGTCTTTGCCCCAATTTGACCCAATTGAACACTGGCCCCAGGACAGGATCCTCCTGCTGGGCCGTGCTCCATGCCAAAGTTCCGAATTCCTCATCTGCGGTTAGTGGCAAAATTGGCCCTCTCACCCGGGTTGCCCGGACAACGAGGGTCGGGTCCGAATCGCCCAATTGTTCCCTCTCCTCGTGACTCGCACAAAATTTGCAGTTTTCCCCCAGACAAGGACGCCGAGAGAGTGCGTCCGCATTACCATGGGCCTTCCCGGCCCTATGGGCCACATCAAAATCGTACTGCTGCAACTTTTCCAACCACCTTGCAATTTGGCCCTCTGGTTCCTTGAACCGAAGGAGCCATTGCAAGGAGGAATGGTCAGTTCTAACCAAAAATTTCCGCCCGTACAAGTACGGGTGGAAATGGTTCATGGCAGCCAGCATAGCCAATAACTCTTTGCGAGTGACGCAATAATTTCTCTCGGGCCTACTTAAGGCCCGACTATAATAACCAATCACTCTTTCCACGCCCTCCTGTGTCTGAGACAAAACTGCGCCCAATCCTTCCTGGCTCGCATCCGTGTCCAGGGTAAATGCCCCGTTGCTAGTGGGGTACGCTAGAAGGGGTGTGGATGTCAGACACCCCTTCAATTTTTGGAAGGCCTCGTGGCACTCCCGTGTCCAATTAAATCGCGTCCCCTTCTCCGTAAGCCGGTGGAGGGGACGGGCCAACTCCGCAAATTTCGCCACAAAGCGCCGGTAGTAGGAGCAGAGTCCCAAAAATCCCCGCACCTCTTTGATGGTACGTGGTGCGGGCCACTCCTCTACCGCTTTAATTTTGTCTGGGTCCATTTTTACCCCCTCGCGGCCGATCACGTGACCTAGATAGGCCACCTCTCTTGCAAACAAAGTGCACTTACTCGGGTTCAGCTTCAACCCTGCCTGTCTGAGGCACCCGAACACCTGGTCCAAATTAGCTACTGCCTGGGGGAACGTTTGGGCATGTACCAGGACGTCATCCAGGTACACCAGGCATGATTGCCATGGCATGCCGCCTAGTACATGCTCCATCAATCTTTCAAAGGTGGCGGGGGCGTTACACAAACCAAACGGCATCACAGTAAACTGATACAGTCCCTTACCTGTGGAAAATGCCGTTTTCTCCTTCCCTGCCCTATCCATCTCCACCTGCCAATACCCACTCTTGAGGTCCAAAGTCGAGAACCAATTTGAGCCCGCAACGGCATCGAGGGTGTCATCAATTCTTGGCAGGGGATATGAGTCCTTGAGTGTCACGTTGTTTAGCTGGCGATAGTCCATGCAGAACCGCGTGGTCCCATCCTTCTTTTTGACCAGCACAACAGGTGACATCCAAGGACTTGCCGAGGGCTCGATCACGCCTGCGTCGAGCATTTTTTCAACCTGCTCGTCAGCTTCCGCCCTCTTGCTCCAAGGGAGCCGTCGGGCGGCCTGACGAATAGGCCGGGCCTCACCGGTGTGGATCTGATGTTTCACCAGGCCCGTACGTCCAATATCCTCGGTGGACAGGGAGAAGAGGTCCAAATGGGACCCAACCAGTTTGTGTAAGGCCTCCCTCTGGGTACCTCCCAACTCTACGCTACTACGATTTACCATCTCGCAAATGGGATCGGGCCAATTCCTACTTCTTATTGAAGGCTCCCCCCGGGGTCGGCTCGGCTGGACGTTCTCGCCCCTCACTGTCGCGACTTCCTCAACTGGGGTGCAGCCAGCTACCCTTGTGCCCCTTACTATAGTGCGTGGTTATGTACTCATATTTATTACTCGGACGGCCACTACCGGTCCGTCCGTTTTTACAAGGGTGCGGCCCACGATTAAACCCGGTATGGACTGCGCTGCCACCGGTTCGACCAGGCCGCAGGACTCCTGCCATGTTGGGCGAGCTGCCCACCGGGCCGGCACTATCGCCTCGGCCCTTGGGGGGATGGTCACGGCCTCGGAAGCCTCCAGCTCCGCTCTCTTGGCCGTGCTCACTCCCCCTAACGGCAGCTCTTCTACTCCCACCTGCAGGATCCCCCGGCACAAGTCGATTTTACAACCGCTGGCAGTCAAAAAATCCAACCCTATTAAACATGGGTCGCACACCTCCGCCACCCAAACATCTATCTCCCTCCTTACCGACCCTAACTTGAGGGTCACAGAACCACGCCCTATGATCGGGGCCGTTACCCCGGTAGCAAGTTGCAAACTATAATTTTGCAGGCGCTGGATCTTATCCCAGCCACCTGCACTCGAATCAAGGACCACAGGGCTGATGATCGTGGCGCTAGCTCCTGTGTCCACTACGGCGTCTACCCCCACGCCGGCAATTTTGCATCTAATTGTCAGGCTACCGGTTCCAATTTGGCCACAATAAATGACCTGTCGCGTCAATGAGGGCTCTCCTCCATCCTCTTCTGCCGAACACCGCCCTACGTGCCCGACACCTTCTAGTTTCCCGGGGTCTGGCGGGGGGGTGTCTGGGGTCGACTAACCCGCTCCCCCCTGGGCGGAGTTGAGGACCTCAACCGCCGGGGATCATCCCGGCGCGTGGCTCGACAGTGCCGCGCCAGGTGACCCAGACGGTTGCAAGTATAGCACCTCACCTGATAAGGTGCTTGCCTCCGGAATTCCAAATTTCCCCCCCTGTAGGTCCGAATTGGATTACCCGCTCGTGGTCCACCGCGGGCCACCTCCGGGGCCGCCTGCCATGGTCCAGGTCCCGCCAGGCGCTGGTCCACCAGCCTCCGGACCATGCCCGCCAGGTCAGGACTCACGTCGGGGGCGGGCCCCGGGGGTCCCACCTGGCGGACCGCCATTGCGAGACGCTCGCCCCCCCGGGCCAGGGGCCTCGCTGCTTCCCAACGGGCCGCAGCGTCAGCCGCCTGGCTCAGAGTCTGCGGGCGCCACATGGCGAGCTGTTGCCGGAGCTCAACATCCGGGAGGGCCTGGATAAAATGGTCCAGCGCCAGGCTTTCCCGGGAATCCGCTGCCATGCTAGCATGTGCGATCCCCACTGCGCGGCGAATGTCGTGGGCAAGTTCCCCGATGGCTTCCTGGGGCTTGCGTTTTCGCAGCGCGAGCTGAGCTTTAACAAGCTCGCTCTGCTGTTCAATGCCGAATCGATTAATTAGGGCGTCGCGGAGGGCTGGCAGGGTGAGAGCACCCGCTGGTAATGCCGTCAGCACCTCCGCCGCTGCGCCGCGCAATGCGGCCACCAGGTGTACTCCACCTTCGTCCTCACCCCAACCGTTGCCCTTACACACACAGTCAAACTGCGCCAGGTACGCGCGTAGATCACTCTTGCCGTCATACGGCGCGAGTGGGACCTTGTGGGACCACCTCGTATGCAAGTCGTTGCCCGCCTGCCGGACCCCGTGCGTCGCCCCTTGCGGGGTCAGCGCGGGGCCGAACCGGCCGGGCCCCCACAGTACATTACCCCCAAGGGGCTCTCGTGCCTCCCCTGTCCCTCTAACAACTACCCCTGTTGGTGTCGATGCATGGGTCACACTTCCGCAACCCGCTACCCATTCCATACCACCACAACCTTGCTCACCCACACCTCGCACCTCTCGTTCCATACCCTCCGGACCAGCCATACACCTCACTCTTGGCCTCTCACGAACATCCGGGTCTATCTCGACCCCCAAGCTTATTAAATCACCTGGCGCATCATACGCACGACCATATTGGTCACCACTTACACCGGGTCCTCTTTCTCTTCGCTTCTCCTCCATCACCTGCGAATCCCTCATCCGGTTAATGAGCACATCATCACGATCCGAACACAGACTTTGGACCAATTCTTTTACTTCCTCCTTTATCTCTTTCTTATCCTCTCTCCGTCGCTTCTTAATTTCGCTCACCCCTTCTTCCACTTCTTCTAATTTCTGCTTCACCTCCTTCATCTCCTCGTGCGCCCCTTTAAGTTCTTCCTCTAACTCCACTTTATTTTTTTTTATGTGCTCCCGCACCTCCCGCTCTTTAACCTCCATCACCTCTACCACCTTGTCCATTTTTCTCGTCAGGTCCTCATGTACCGTCTGACACTCTTTTTTAATTACCCCTACGTCCTTTTTCATCTCCTTCTGTGTCGATTTTAAACCCTCTATTACCGCTGTGTTCTTCTTTACCTGGTCCCCCAACTCCTTTTGTCCCACTGTCAGTTGTTCTACTCCCAGCGTCAACTCCTCTATACCACCTTGCAATTTTACAGTCCCCTTTCTCACCTCCTTCTCCATGCGCTCCTTACAGTGCCTCACCTCCTCGCGCACTCCTCCGACCTCCTCACTCACCCCTCTTCTGATCACCTCTCCCATCACTTGCATCTCCTGCCCAGATGCCACCCTCATCTGCTCCATTTCCTCCCTGTGAGCATCCAGTTTGGTTTCTACCCCCATTCTGACCCCCTCTATCTGCTGCCCCATTTGTTTAACTTCCCTTTCCGCTTGGTCCCTCATGTCCCTCAATTTGCCTTCCATACTGTTTTCTAACCCCTCTAACCCCTTTTTCATCCCTTCCATTTGATTCTCTTGAGCGGCCATTCTGTTTTCTACCCCCATTAACCCCTCCTGTATTTCCCCTAATCTATTGTCTAATCCCTCAAATTTGTTGTCTAGTCCCTCAAATTTGTTTCCTAATCCCTCTATTCTACTCCCTAACCCTCCGATCTGGGCCCCCATTTGGCCCTCCAATCGCTCACCCTGAGCATCCATCCGGTTCCCCATTACCCCCATTTGGCCCTCCAATCGCTCACCCATTTGTTCCATAAGGGCCCTCATTTGCAGGAGGAAAAGGTTCGAATCCACCAGCGGCGCTACCACGGTCGCGGGCGTGGTCGCCGTGGCCATGTGCGAGGCGCCATTTCGTGCGTCTGCTACCCTCACTGCTTCGCTCTCCTCATGTCCCTCAATTTGGTCCTGGATCGACCCTGCCTCACTCTCCTCTACCGGAACCCAGCCGTCTTGGTCTGCCATAGCGCGACTTTCAAAATTCGGGTTTTTATTTTCGTAAAACAAAATCAAATTTCGCCGTTATAATTTCGAGCGCGTGAAACGCGCTCCGGATCGAATTCCACTTCCCGACACCAAAATGTTACCCTAATGGTACAATTGGTGTTCCAAAATTTGGGCCTAACTGAATTTAGTCCCAGGTCCGAATCCAACTCCTCGACACCAAATGTTACAGACGCGGTTGTGGATGTTGGTTTACCGAGCGGTTTGGTATGACCGCGTCTGCACAGTTTACCCGATTATACTCGAACGTTGGCCGAGTCGCGCTACGCTAAATCAATTGAGGAAAGGACACAACGGCTGGGTTAAAATGACACGACACCAGGGGTACAGTTCTCAAGACCTCCGGAGGAGGTTATAATATTTCGGAACGTTAGATTACAAGGACGAGAGAGACAGCATAGGAAGGTAGGCACTTAAATACGGTCTTATAGTAGCCCCGACAGACGACAGATAAACGGGACAAGACTGACTCACACGGGGATTGATGGCAAGGAAGGGCAGGTAGTCGAGGCTCAAGGTGCACCTTGGCTCAGGGGCAGAATCGACTCGGTCCGGACCAAAGATGCGGGAGGTCTCTCTCAGCGCTAGGAGGTGACGTTCTTTCTCCAAGCTGGGGGCGCATCTGACGTCACGTCCGGTAAGTGGCTGCGTATATCCGGCGGGGAGTGACACGCCCTCGGCTCGTTAGCTCCGCCCCAGATGGAATCGGCCCGTTGCTTCTCATTGGGTGCGGGGGGTTACCGGGCTCCGCCCTTGACGAGGGGCCGACAGTCAACCCCTTCGTGGTAACCCCGTCGGCGCACATGGGCAATGGCGGCTAACCGAGCCGGAGTGAGGACGCACACTCCCCGCGCGCTGTTGTTGTAGTTGTTGTTGTTGTTGTAGTTGTTGTTGTTGTTGTTGTTTCATGGGGAAGATGGGAGGAGGTATGGGGAGGTCCTAAACTCACTACTGGTGCCATACAATCACATTCTGGTGCAACGAAGAGTCAGAATTAATGGAAACGAGTCCTTAACTGACATAGACTAAGAATAACTAGCAAGATGTCCGAAAGTTGTCTACGTGAGATGCGGTGGGCCTGGGCACGACATTTAATGGGGGAAGAAGGGGAAGGTCGGTTCTACAGAGTGTTGTTTACAGACAATGGGACTAGGGAATGGGGGATTGGGGATAGTTGGGGAGTATTGGGGAAATAGGGGAATATTTACAAGCGGATATGGTGGCCAAATCCCATATCCGCAACAATATATATATATATATATATATATATATATATATATATATTGTTGCGCATCCCTGGTTCTGTCGACGTACTAAGGAGGGGGGGGGGGGGGGAGGGGGTGGGGTGTGAAGACTCCGCTTCCCCCCCACAGACGCCAGATCCACAGGGTCGTCGATCGCGACTAAACTCGCGGTTAGGGTGGTCCTCAAATGTAAACTTTAATTTTTATAATGTGCTTTTCCATTTTTTTATTACACCTGTAGAGAGAACAAATTGGGTAAAATTTCATTTCATTTTGAAAACTTTTACCACTGTCACATGGCCCCTGCTAATCTGCTAATCGGCACTATTCAGAAATTATTTCGGTTTGTTTCAGTTATGATGGCGAGTGCAAGTACTTCAAGAAGAGCAACCAGAAAAAGAACCATGTGTGGCTGATAGGCTGCCATATTGAAAAACTACCAGAAACTCGGCTCCCATCTTGGCAAGAGACTCTGCAGCGATACTTTAAGCTACATCATGCTGAGAAATTGGACATAAGCAGTGCTGCAACAACTGTTGTTCGTGAGACATTATGCATCTGGGAGAAAGCACGGATCCCCACTGCAGATGAGGGGAATATCATTGCAAAACTAGAGAGAAAAGTAGAACAATACAGATCCATCCTGAAAGGAAAGAGCCGGCGATCTGTCCCTCAGATAAAGAAAGAAGAGCAGTTTCAAACCGGTCTACGTGACTTATTTGACATTGCTCATGTTGATGTCCTTGATCTGATCAAAATACCAGAGGACCGTGAATTCCTTAAGGCACAATGGGAGCCAGGTCGACGGGGCTTTATGGTTGGTGTTGACAAGGTGCTAGCTAAGCAGGAAAAGAGGAGTGGACACATCAACGCGACAAGGTGTTCACTGAAAGAGAGCAGCATGAAAAAGAGAAGCAAGCAGCCCGAGAGGAGACTCTTGAGCTCGCATCATCAACAGACAGCAGTGCTGAAGCCAGTGATCATGACGACTCTGCTGTTCTATCTGCTTCAAAGAGGCAGAGCCGAAAGCGTGCAAGTGGCATTGTTACACCGGACCTAACAGCAGCTCTCGACTGCACCAAGGTTAGCGATCGATCAGCTGTTCACATCTTGTCAGCAGCAGCCTCTGCTCTGGGACACGACCCTTCAGAGTTGGCCATCAACCGCACATCAATCAGGAAATCCAGGCAGATCCAACGGAAGACAATTGCAGGTGACATCCAGGCATCCTATGCTCCAAACACAAGTCTGGTGGTTCATTGGGATGGCAAGCTCCTTCCAGACGATGGGACTAAAAAAGGTGATCGACTTCCTGTCATTGTCAGTGACCCACAAGGAACTGGAAAGCTTCTGGGTGTGCCAAAGCTGCCAGCAGGAACTGGACTAGCAACAGCTGCTGCTGTTATGCAATGCCTCGAAGAATGGCATTTGCAAGACATGGTGGCAGGTATGAGCTTTGACACGCCAGCCAGCAACACTGGTTCAGCACTTGGTGCGTGCACTATTTTGCAGCAAAAGCTTGGACGACCACTATTACATTTTGCATGCCGGCATCACATTCTGGAACTAGTGGTAGAGGCAGCAATGGCAGCATTCAAACCATTTATTGGTCCATCAAAAGGACCTGAGATAGCCGTCTTCAAGCGTTTCCAGTCAAACTGGAATTCCATTGACCAAAGCAAGTTTAAGCAAATGATGCCTGATGACCTGGACTCTGTTGTTTCAGGTGTATTTTTAAGTTGCAAAGAAGATGTCGTTTCATTCTGCATCCAGAAACTGGAATCGGGCCAACTACGAGATGACTACCGTGAACTTCTTGAGTTGACTATTATTCTGTTTGGTGAGCGTCCTCCGAGAGGATTCAGGTCCATGCAGCCAGGAGCCATGCATCGGGCAAGATGGATGGCCCGTGTGATTTATGGAATCAAGATATACTTGTTCCGTGATCAGTTTCGACTGACCACAAAGGAACTCACTGGCATAAAGCGTTTTACAGCATTTGTTGGAGCAGTGTATACCAAAGCCTGGTTCAGCGCTCCATCTGCCATTGGTGCTCCCGCTGGAGACCTAGCTCTCTTAAAAGCACTCATTTTCTATCCTGATTCAGTGATTGCCGAAGCCACCAGCAAAAAGCTTTCCAATCACTTGTGGTACCTCAGCGAAGAACTGGCAGGACTTGCTCTGTTTGACGATAGTGTTGAGCTTGATGTCAAGCGAATGATAGTAGCTGCTCTTAAAGAAGAATGCCAAGAGAATCCTCAACCATGGGTACATGTGGATCTTACAGCAAAAGAAGCCATCGCTGCCAAGACTGTTGCAGATTTTGTTACTTGTGCCTCACTGCAAATTTTTACTGCATTCAAAGTCAATACTGACTTCCTAGAAAAGGACCCTGGTGAGTGGGCCGATGACCCATCATTTCAGTCATCACAGCAAGTCTTGCGCGGTATTGCCACTGTCAACGACTTTGCAGAACGTGGTGTAGCATTAATACAGGACTACAATCAAGTCTTGACAAAGGATGAGCAGCAGCACGAGTACCTGTTGCAAGTTGTTGAGTGGCATCGCCATCAGTTCCCCGACGCAAAGAAGTTAAGGAGGAAATAATTTACCACAGAACTTATTAATGAGGAATCAATGGTCTGGAGGACTCTTACTCTGTGTGTTTATGATGATTGTCATACATTCTTACTGATTTGGGATTACATCTGAGTGTTAGTTTATTAAAAACAATTTTGTGTGTCGATACTGAAACATTGTAATTTTCAACCCATGTGTGACAGTAGTAAATAAAGTCGTATAGAAACCATCTTTGGCACATTTCAGTTTTTCACAATAAGGAACAATGTTAACAACAAGCACCTGAAAAAAGTCCAATTTTATTTTTTGGTGTACATTTGAGGACCACCCTACTCGCGGTTGACGAGTTGTAAAGCAACTTCAAATGCCAATCCGCCAACCACGGGTGAAGGGTTGTTGGTCACTACCCAAATACCTTCAAGACCACGTGGTTAGAAAGACCGGGAAATTAACCCCCTTCTCACGATTTCACACCTTATTCCAATCGAGCGTGATTTCAAGACCTAATTAAAGTCAAATTCGGTTCGGACTATGCTGGGCCATTGGTGGAAAAGACGTACATGAACAGGATGAAAGGAAACAAAAAGGTACATGTCTTTTATTTATAATTCATAGAAAAAGGACGAGAAGCAGACATCAATTCTTACCTATCTAAATCATGACAGGCACCTCGCACACACACACTGGGAATGAAACACACAGGTTAAACTCATACCGAGCAACGTGCAGCAGCCGACTTGGGTTCGCCAGCTTCCTCAAACCAAACTCAAGGTTTCACTATCATTTGACTCACCTCATTTGCCTTTCAGGTCGTTATATAAACCGGCCTTTTGGTGAAAAGCAAGTACCTATTTTGGGGGACAACCCCTCATAGACCCTCTTAGACCTCGATTTTCTTCATGCCATAAAAACTTTGGGACATCATGGGTGATGAAGGTTGTGGTCGAGTTTAATCGGAATTGCATGTGTAGTTTCAGAGGAAAAAACAAATTCCTATTTGAGGGGGGGGGGGGTGTGGGGGGAGTGGGAGGGCATACCTGGATCCACTTTGACCCTCAGTGGAACCGCCTAGACCCAAAAAAAATTCATGCCATGAACAAACTTGAGTTGCAACACCAAATATCATTTGTACCAAGTCTGGTCACAATCCCATCAGCATTTCGGAGAAGTTGCTGCAAGTGTTTGTGGGCGGACTAACGACGCGCCATCGCATAAGCTCCCTGGAATTATGTTCCAGGTGAGCTAAAAATATTGTAAACCACAAACAGTCAAACACACCAATATGATTACCTTTTGAAACAGTCAATACTGCTGTTTATTACGAAATAGAAAGGGAGTAAACTCAGGGTGTGTTCAGTTACCAAGCATGCCAGCTAGCGCTTGCCAAGCCAGCTGTTCCTTATCATCGGTTTTGATGGAGTGCTTGTGTGCTTGTTGAATGCTTAGCCACTTGACGAGCAATCTACAAGAAACCTGGTAACTGAACACACCCCAATGTTATTGAGGCCAACCCAAAATCTCCTGTAATCTATATATCCCAGAGAGGAATGACCCTTGCTGCCACTCCCAGAGGGAATGGGTGTACCAGTATAAACAAATATACACACTTTTCATTGTTTATATACTGTATTGTACATTGTAATACAATGCTGTAAATATATGTAAAATAAATGAGAAAAAAATCACTGTTTAGTACAAAAAACAAAACCAATCTACTTGTGGATGGTGAAGAGGAAAGTGGTGGGTGGGAGAGGGGCGAGGAACCTGGTGGTGTTAGGGATATTTTTCAACAGTAGTATATAATAGATGAACCAAAAAATTCAATGTCAGAAGAGAGTCACAAATTTTTATTCCCGAGGAGGATAATACTTTCTGTCTTCAAGAAATACACAGCAAGAAAACAATGACCCTTATCAAACCAAGGAGAGCATGGTACAATTCACAAAAACACACAAGGAAGATTTACAACAAATCCTAGATCAAAGTCCAGAGTGAAAATCCTGGTACAGTTGGGATGCACAAAGAAATATCATACTAAACACCAGCATGCACAGTATACAGTTAACATACAGAATCAACCAGCCAAGTGAAGTATCCTGGCTATTTGGTCATTCGTTCTGATTTTTTATACAGTTTCAAGTGGGAGGAGCAAGTGGAGGGGGGGGGGGGGAGCGAAGAGAGGGGAGGAGAGCAGTAGGATTGGTTGGACAAAGTTTGGATGGGAGGGGACAAGTGGAGGGGGGAGGAGCGAAGAGAGGGGAGGAGAGCAATAGGATTGGTTGGGCAAAGTTTTGGTGGGAAGGAGTAGGTGTCGAGGGCGAGGTTGCCTCCCGCTGAGAGCAGGTTTGCATCCCAAATTCTTTCTGCTTTTCCATTGTCTCCTGCAAAACACCTGGAGCCCTGTCTCTCTAATCCCTTCAAGAACATCTGAAGGTCATTCTCAGTGAAGTGGATATAACAAAGACCACTTACTTTATTTTAACAATATTATCCTTAGCCACAACCAAATAATTACAGCGCCTCCATTATTATACCATATTACGAATTAACACACTAGCAACATAGGTTTTTTGATGTCATGTTAAAACTTCAAAATAAAACAGTCACTTCAATAGCTATGGCAATCCCCATCCTTTTTCAATCTGCAAACTCATCTTTTCCTTCACAAGTCAAATCCTACTGCAATCCCACAAAAGATTCCACTGAGAAGCCGAGAGCCAGAGAGGGCTAGCTAGCCTCCATTGATTTTATACTTCATTATTTCCGAACCGTTGTTCAGTTTAGCTTTGTTTTAAAACTCAATAACATTAAGTTGAGGATGGACTTCAGAACTACCATCCCCCAGAAGTCACGTAGGCAAAGGTGGGAGGGGACACACCCTACAAATATTTACATCTAATTTATTAAACAATGGTAGTTTGCCAGACCTCGAGCTGAAACGATTAAGCCTTGATAACCCAGCAAATCACCCCAAAGAACCCTGGTAGACATTGTGGCTACAGTTGTATTATTTAATTATTTACCAAGAAACAATATATTTTCTCCAATAAGACAAACTCGATCCAACCTTACATTATTTGGAAAAACCCTATTTGTAATATTATTTCCCTCAGTCATTTATGACAATATGTGCTCCGCCATTGCCTCCACTAATAATTTTTACTCTTCTCGAGCCACGATTCTGGGCAGTGCCGGAGATAACTTGCCAACTCGCGAGATCTCGGAGACAGTGGCAGGGATTTTCGAAGCTCCACACGGTCTCCACGTTTTTCGAAGTTAAGTCTGTTCACAATTGTATTTTGTCGAAACTGTATTTATCTTTCGGTGTGTGAAGTTATTGTGTGCAACTTTGGTCGTTTCTCTGTGTTTATCTTTCATAAATTGATCGTCTGTTTGCCGCGTCGCTAGCAAGGCCTTTGCCGCGTCGCGAACGATTTGAAATCGAAGTTAAGTGATTGTTCCCATTTGTATTTTCGTTAAAACTGTATTTATTTATGGTGTTGTACGTATATTGTGTCCCGACGAAGATTTTTCATTGCAAATCTTTCATACCTGTATTGAAAATCGTGTTAATTCGTGTCGTGTCTTGAGGCGTTGTACAGTGTACACTGTACAACCTTGAGGCTTTGTTTTTCTCTCAGCGGTCCGTCGTTTGTGATCCAAAAACTTTCGTTCTCTGTATTCCCAGTCTTTTCACCCATAGCCTACTTCCTTGTGTAAATCTCAACTAAAAAAAAAACAAAAAAAAAAAACATTTCCTTCTCTGTTCTCATTCGTTTATTCATTCTTATTCGTTCGTTCGTTCTTCGACCACGTGTTTCTCCCATTTCCCCAGATAGTTTTCACTGTTATTAACCTTCAATGTTTACACTTTCCCCTCAAGTTTACACTTTCTGTCTTCTACCGACTCCTCTCCGGCCTTGCACCCCCAGCTCTCTCTGTGCTCTGTCCCCCAAATATTCCTACAGGTCGCACAAGATCTGCCAGCAACCCTCTGATGGTTAAACTGCCGAAATCTCGGCTCTCTGCTCACCTTCACTCTTTCATTCCTCTTTTCTCCCGCCTGTGGAACAAACTCCCTCACTCCCTTCAATCCCACTCCTCCCTCCAGGTCTTTAAAACAGCTGTTCACCACCATCTCTTATCTTCCCCCATCCAAAACCTTGATCTTTTCTACCCGCGCTAATTCACCCCAGATCCACCTTGTTTGAAATTCCAACTTCTTTCCTGGAAGTCCTGGCAGTGTCCATATGTTTTATACCTCTCCCACCGCCCCCTTCCCATGCCCCCCCCCCCCCCCAAAGCCCTCGCCCTCTCTCAGATCTCTCGATGTCTCCATGTCTCTCGGTCCCTGCTCTCAAATGTTGTGTTTGTGTCCTTCCCCCTCTCTCCCCATCTTGTCTACCGCTCCCGATGTTATATGTTTTATGTGTCGGTTTGTCTTTCTGTGTGATTAATGTTCGCTCTTTCACGAGCCTCGATCTTGTATACAAAAAAAAAAAAAAAAAAGTTATGTATTCCGTCATATATTATAACACCTTTTTCTTCTTCTTTAAAAGGCTGCTTTCGACTTGCTCACCAAATCAATTCATCCCAAAAAAAATATCCATCTCCTATAGTGCCTTTTTTCTACATTCCCTAAACTCTCCTGCACTCCATCCTCCATCCAGCGTCCTTAAACGTATTTTTAACTCGAAGGTCACAAGAAACTCATTTTGCAATAAATGTTCGTTTCCCATAAATTATACACTTTCTAAAATCCAATCTCACCCCTCCCCTCCAAATCTTCCCCATAACCCCTCCCCTCCAAATCTTCCCCATCACCCCTCCCCTCCAAATCTTCCCCATCACCCATCCCTTTCAAATCTCCCCCCTTGCCCCCTCCCTCCTAAACTACCCCCTCACCCCTCCCCGCCAAGACGCCCCCTCGCCCCTCCCCTCCTAGACTCCTCCCTCACCCCTCCCCTCCAAATCTCCCCCATATCCCATCCCTTTCAAATCCCTCCCCTTGTCCCTTCCCTCCCAAACTCCCCCCTCGCCCCTCCCCTTCAAATCTCCCCACCCTCATTGCTTCTCAATTTCCCCCCTCTCACTCCCCCTCCTCAAAGCATCCTCCCCGCTTCTTCCCCCTTCCAACTCTCACCTCCATCTCCCCCAACCTTCTGCCTCGCTCTTCCCCCTCCTCAAATAACACCTCATTGTGCCTCACCCAATCACCATCAAACCTTTTGTCCGCCCCATCCTTCCCTTTCTCCGAGCTATTCTGAACTCTCTGACACACCTTCAACAGCTCTCCCTACCTCTTCCACCTCTTCCACATCTTACCCTACCCATCCTCTCCCCTGTTCTGTATCTGATGCTCCCCCTTCCTCTTCATTAACGGTATGGACCTCAAACATCCGGGGGCCTTCGTTCAAACTTAACTGATCTCTCCATACAGGTTGCTTCTGTCAAACCAGACGTGATCTGCTTAACAGAAACTTTCCTCCTTTATGATGTCTCTGATTCCTTAGTATCTCTCCCGGGCTACTCCCTCCTCCGGTATGATAGACCTGAGCCTCGTCCTGGAGGTGGGGTTGCTATCTTTATCAAAAACTCTCGTCCTCACTCGCCCTGCACTGCACTCTCTCCACCTCACCCCCAGGAATACCTCTGGCTACGGCTTCCCCTTCGCTCCCACCTCTTGTTCATATGTGTGTTGTACCGTCCACCAAACAGTGATGACTCCATCTACATCTCGCTGTCTGATAATATGGACCAACGTCTATCTACTCATCCCAACTCTCTCTTCCTCATATGTGGTGATTTCAACTGTCATCATGCCAGTTGGCTGGGTGTGGGTACCTCTCTCACCAGCCATGGCTCCTCAGCAAAGGACTTCTGCGACTCACTGGGACTGACACAATCTGTCAATTTCCCGACCCGGATCTCAGTCAACGGAACATCTTCTCTTCTGGACTTGGTTATGACTAACTTCCCTGAAAATGTCTCCTGCTCTTCTTCTGCTCCAATCGGATCATGTGATCATGTCCTTGTTAAAGTGGACATCTCTCTGACCATCCTCAGGGAGCCTGCTCAGCGTCGACGAGTCTGGCATTTCACTCAGGCCAACTGGCACGGTCTTCAAGCAGCCATCAATCATCTGGACTGGTCTCCCATCTCTACCACCTCTGACATCAACTCATCCTGGGAATTCTTGCAAAGTAAATTGCTCTCTCTCATGCACAGATTTATCCCATCTCGTCTTCAGTTGTCATACCCTTCCTCCCGTCCATGGTACACGGAATCTTGTGGTGAGGCTGTTGCCCAGAAACAACTTGCCTTTGTCTCCTGGAAAGCAAATCCAACGGAAGGAAATCTCATTTCCTTTCACAAAGTCCGAAACAAGTGTGTGTCCACCCTGAGGAGAGCCAGGAAACAATATCTCTCCATTCTCAAGACCGAACTCTCTTATCTGTCTCCCTCTTCCAAATCCTGGTGGCGTCTGGTCAAATCCGTTTCTGGTGTTTGTTCCCCCTCCATCCCCTCCCTTACCTCAAACGGCTACACAGCTGACTCCGCACATGAAAAAGCTGAATGCCTCAACTCTGTGTTTGCCTCTAAATCTTGTGTCCCAAACCCATCCCTCTCTGTACCCACCATACCCAGTCGTACCCTCCTGCTCCTGGACTCCGTGTCCTTTCCTCCTGACAAGGTGGAAAAGTTTCTGTCAACCCTCGACTCTGATTCTGCAACTGGACCCGACGGCATCAGCCCACGGGTCCTAAAATCCTGCTCTGCCGCTCTATCTCACCCTCTCTCTGTTCTCTTCACCCTCTCTTTTGCTCAAGGTCAACTGCCATCTGCTTGGAAATCAGCCAACATCACCGCTTTGCACAAAAAAGGTGCAAAAACAGATCCTAGCAACTACAGACCAAACAGCCTTCTCCCAATTATCAGCAAAGTCATGGAATCCATCATTGCTTCGGATATGAAATCTTTCCTCTTCTCCAATGGCTTGATCTCTGATCATCAATTTGGTTTCAGACCAGGTCACTCTACTCTGGACATGCTGCTTCTGCTGTCTCAACAATGGATGGAGGTCCTCAATGCCAAACAGGAAATTAGAGCTGTCTCCCTCGACATATCACGTGCCTTCGACACGGTCTGGCACCTCGCTCTGCTCACCAAACTCTCCTCCTTTGGTATCCATTGAAATCTCCACGCATGGCTGGCGGCCTTCCTCTCTAGTCGTCGTCAACGTGTGGCCCTGAATGGTTTTCTCTCATCTCCTCTTCCTGTTCAGGCTGGAGTTCCCAAAGGCAGTGTTCTGGGCCCCGTGCTTTTTCTGGTCTTCATCAATGATCTCTCTGACTCTCTTGAAAATCCTCTCTATCTCTTTGCTGATGACTCCACCCTCTGCCGCTCCATTCCTCTTCCCTCAGATCGGCAGTCTGCAGCCTCCTCACTCTCTGAAGACTTGGACAAATCACAGACTGGTCAAACAAGTGGAACATGTCTTTCAATCCTGACAAATCTCACACTCTTACTATGTCTCTCCGAAAAGATCGACTGGACAACCCTCCCATCTACTTTCTCAACAATCCTCTCCAAGAAATTCTGTCGCTCAAGCTTTTGGGTCTCACAATCTGCCATGATCTTTCTTGGGAAAACCACATTTCCAAGCTGGCCTCCAAAGCCAGTCGCCGACTGGGCATCCTCCGTCGTGCGAAATCCTTTTTCGGCACACCTGAGCTCCTCACCACATACAAGGCTTTCATCCGCAGCTCAATGGAATACTGTTCTCCCCTATGGGCCGGTGCTCCTGCCTCACACCTAGCTCGGCTTCACGCTGTTGAAACCAAAGCTTTCAGAATTATTGGAATCTCCCGCGATGAAGCTATCTCTGAGGGCCTTTCACTCACTCACCGCAGGCAGGTAGGTGGTCTTTCTGTCTTCTACCGACTCCTCTCCGGCCTTGCACCCCCAGCTCTCTCTGTGCTCTGTCCCCCAAATATTCCTACAGGTCGCACAAGATCTGCCAGCAACCCTCTGATGGTTAAACTGCCGAAATCTCGGCTCTCTGCTCACCTTCACTCTTTCTTTCCTCTTTTCTCCCGCCTCTGGAACAAACTCCCTCACTCCCTTCAATCCCACTCCTCCCTCCAGGTCTTTAAAACAGCTGTTCACCACCATCTCTTATCTTCCCCCATCCAAAACCTTGATCTTTTCTACCCCCGCTAATTCACCCCAGATCCACCTTGTTTGAAATTCCAACTTCTTTCCTGGAAGTCCTGGCAGTGTCCATATGTTTTATACCTCTCCCACTGCCCCCTTCCCATGCCCCCCCCCCCCCCAAAGCCCTCGCCCTCTCTCAGATCTCTCGATGTCTCCATGTCTCTCGGTCCCTGCTCTCAAATGTTGTGTTTGTGTCCTTCCCCCTCTCTCCCCATGTTGTCTGCCGCTCCCGATGTTATATGTTTTATGTGTCGGTTTGTCTTTCTGTGTGATTAATGTTCGCTCTTTCACGAGCCTCGATCTTGTATACAAAAAAAAAAAAAAAAACTGTAGTAACTCCCAAATTCTGGATGGAAACCACAAAAAGACACCTGCAGACTAGGAATGGAGGGTTGAGGCTCAAAGAAATTGCTTGCTTCATAAATTTACACTTCCACAGTGGAGTGGTGAGTGGGAGAGGTGCGAGTCACTGAGAACCACAGGGATCTCCCCCTTGCTGTGACAGCGAAGGCTTCTGCTGGCTGTTGAGATGATTATTTTCCTCCCGCCCAAAAAAGCATCAATGGTCCACTGCTTGCTACTCTGCCTCATAGTAGCACCGAAGACTTTCCACAACATTTATATAACTGACGATGTAATAGTGAGTGATTGCTAAATAATCATGACGTAATGTGAAGCCTTGGTATCTAATTAGGATAGACGTTATAACGAAACAACGTTAACTGGGACGACGTTAAGCGGGGACACCCTGTATTTTGATTTCCGGAAGCAAGTATGGAAAACAGGATGATGTTGAGGACATGGAAGTAAGATATTTGGGAAGAAAGAAGCAAAACGAGGAACATGGCGGAAAGACCTATTCCGAGAAAAGGCCTTGTCCATATCTATTTTGCACCTGTTAAACAAATCTCCACAACTCCGAAAACGAGATTCTCGAACAGTTTTCAATCCTGTAAAAGGTAACTCAAACGAAAACGGAATTAAAATGTCCAAAAATAACAGGCTAATTTAACGGAACCCGAAACAATGAAATGCGCCGGTGAAATACATGTCCTAAAGTGGAGCGCTCCCACACCAGACATACACACGGACGAAGGGATAAAATAACGTAGAAAGGAATGGGTGTGCGATTTATTACACTTCGCTCAACTGGCTGGTGTGTCAGGGATCGTCAGGCATGAACACGCAGTCCGGACGCGGCTCCGGTGTTGGCGGGAACTGCTCGCTCCGCGCTGCCGGGAACTGCTCGCTCCGTGCTGCCAGGCCAGCGCACACTGCAGCGGCAAGCCTCGCGTCCCTGCGTGATCGCTCGTGAGGTCCCGCACGTGAACGCAGGGGAGGAGATTCGTCAGCGTTCCACCGTCCGTCGTCGCCCAACAAGCAAGGGTCCAGGGTCAAGAACGCAAGGGGCAACGTCAAGTGCAGGGAGAAGGTCCAGAACAAGGGAAGGTCCAGCGCAAAAGGGAAAATGTCGGTCTCCTCGTACTTTTAACGTCAGCTCGTCACGTCACCGGCACTTCTCCTCCAATCAGCACGTCACTTCTCGCTCGCCTTTCACGTCCTCTGTGGTCTTCGCCAATCGGTCCTCGGCTTCCTTCTCGGCCTTCCTTCCACCAATACGAGGGAAGCTTCTTGCCCCGCCCTCTACCAATCGGCGGGCTTCATCCTGCCTCATCTCCCTATTGGTCGTGTCTCGTCCAATCGCTGCCCCTCTGGGCGTGTGTATTGCCTGCTTGCTCGATGTTTTATCGCCATGTTGGCCCAATGCGTGGGCGCTTCCTGCCTGCACTTCTGGTGAGTTTTATTGTGGGGGGAATTTAATTAGTGTGTGTGCTGCTATTGGGCCTACCTCGTGTCCATTGGTGCAGTGCCATAAGGGACAATGGATAAATCACAAGGTCTCATGCACAGGGGAATTAGCATAATCCCTACTCTAGTTAACACGAGGCCATCCTTGTGTGACCACAAATATACAAGCTTGTGACCACAAATATACATCCGGGCTGGAGAGGTCCTCTACTTATGAACATCAAAATGGTTCGTCTTCTTCACAACAGTCAGAGCATGATACCTACACAGATCTATCTGATCAATACATCACTCTACCCCAAAATTCATAATAGTATTGTATTTTTAAATGTCCATTCTCCTGAAGAAGGAAACACTTATGCCAACAGAAATTACCAACAATAAACATAATAATACAGTATAAATTACATATAATGACCACTCAACTGCCACAGTGTGCAACAAAATTGTGATGTCACTTCAAAATACACTTATGGTTTAGTTTTGGAAGAATAAAGCACACTGTGCAGAATTATAGATTATATAAACGGGGAGGAACAACTGACAATAATCACAAAGGTCTAACTAGAGTGGCCTCAAAATGAATGTCGCTGGTTAGCTGTCTACCTCTTGGTCTAGGGTGACCATCCTCACTAAGGCTACCATCCCCACAAGAGCAACGTACAAAACTGCCATGCAGACTTCACCGTGCTGTTTAACCCTCCGGGGATCTTTGCCTGGCCGAGGGTTAACCATGACCATCACCGCCGCGCCTCCACACAATGCACCATTTCTGTGTGTTTTATATTTCACGGCGATGGCCCCGCTTCACACAGGGGTGACAAAGGCTTCATTGGCATGATATGGGTGGAAGACAGAGGGAGAGAGAGCGAGAGAGAGAGATGGGAGAGAAGCAGAGAGAGAAAGAGGAAAGGAGGGGAGGAACAGAGAGAGAAAGAGGAAAGGAGGGGAGGAACAGAGAGAGAAAGAGGAAAGGAGGGGTGGAACAGAGAGAGAAAGAGGAAAGGAGGGGTGGAACAGAGAGAGAAAGAGGAAAGGAGGGGTGGAACAGAGAGAGAAAGAGGAAAGGAGGGGTGGAACAGAGAGAGAAAGAGGAAAGGAGGGGTGGAACAGAGAGAGAAAGAGGAAAGGAGGGTGAAACAGAGAGAGAAAGAGGAAAGGAGGGGTGGAACAGAGAGAGAAAGAGGAAAGGAGGGGTGGAACAGAGAGAGAAAGAGGAAAGGAGGGGTGCGGAACAGAGAGAGAAAGAGGAAAGGAGGGGTGGAACAGAGAGAGAAAGAGGAAAGGAGGGGTGGAACAGAGAGAGAAAGAGGAAAGGAGGGGTGGGGAACAGAGAGAGAAAGAGGAAAGGAGGGGTGGAGCAGAGAGAGAAAGAGGAAAGGAGGGGTGGGGAACAGAGAGAGAAAGGAAAGGAGGGGTGGAACAGAGAGAGAAAGAGGAAAGGAGGGGTGGAACAGAGAGAGAAAGAGGAAAGGAGGGGTGGGGAACAGAGAGAGAAAGGAAAGGAGGGGTGGAACAGAGAGAGAAAGAGGAAAGGAGGGGTGGGGAACAGAGAGAGAAAGGAAAGGAGGGGTGGAACAGAGAGAGAAAGGAAAGGAGGGGTGGAACAGAGAGAGAAAGAGGAAAGGAGGGGTGGGGAACAGAGAGAGAAAGGAAAGGAGGGGTGGAACAGAGAGAGAAAGAGGAAAGGAGGCTGGAACAGAGAGAGAAAGAGGAAAGGAGGGGTGGAACAGAGAGAGAAAGAGGAAAGGAGGGGTGGGGAACAGAGAGAGAAAGGAAAGGAGGGGCGGAACAGAGAGAGAAAGAGGAAAGGAGGGTGGAACAGAGAGAGAAAGAGGAAAGGAGGGGTGGAACAGAGAGAGAAAGAGAGGTGGGGCATAGAGAGACTGGTGGGGGAGAGAGAGAGAGAGGGGTGGATGAGAGAGAGAGGGGTGGGTGGGTGAGAAAGAGAGAGGGTTAATGAGGTATTATTGTGAAATACTATGTACAACGCATGATTTAAAGCATGCTAGTTAAAGCATTAAGCATGCAAAAGCCAAAGGAAGCAAGCAAAACAGAAAAGAACTAGAACGGCACTCAGTCACGAGCATACCTACGCCAGGTGAACAGTTTACGTTTTGTATCCCAGAGTAAACCAGAAAATCACAATACAGAATCACATTTAATCAAAATCATCCGCCCACAACTTTTTGAGATAACCGGTTGTATATCATTTTTCGCCATATCACTCAATGGTGAAGAATCACATAAAAAAATTATACTCGCTGGATCCGGATCCGGATCTTCACCAAAATTGAATTAACTCTTCCTTATCACACACACAACCTGTCCAACAAGTTTCGTCCAAATCCATCCATAACTTTTTGAGATATCCTGCTTTGAATCGTTTTTGGGCCTATCTCCCATTGTTGAAGAAGCACTTAAAAAATTAAATAAATCTCATATCCGAATCCATATTCAGATTTTCACCAAAATCGAATTGAATCGTCCTTGTCAGACACCCAACGGGCACACCAAGTTTCGTCCAAATCAATCTTCAACTTTTTGAGATATCCTGCTATGTTTCGTTTTTGGCCCCATCTCTCAATGGCAAAAAATTGTTGTATCTGGATCCAGATCTTAACCAAAATAATTTCGTCCTTTTGACATACAGTTTTCACATACACCACCTCTCTGCAAAATGTCGTCCAAATTGGTCCAAACTTCTTGAGATGTCTTGTTCACAGACAGACAGATAAACAGACAAACAAACAAATGAAAAATCGGTCAGAGGCCGAGGAATTGCCGGAACGTACTTTTTTTTTTGGGATTTACCAACCACTCCCCGCCATCAATGTCGTCTCTCCAACACACAATCCCACGAGATATGCGGAAAGGACAACCCTAAACCAATTATCTTTTTAAGATTTGCTTTTGTTGAGGCTTTTGTGTTAAAACAAATATGGTGGCCGAACCTCGTGACCGATGATGTCATCATCATTTGTTTGTTTTCTGAACTAATTTATTCCTCGATTATGCTCAGGAAATTTCATCTTGATCGGATGAAGTTTTGTACTTGTCAAATTATGACATCATAATGGAGTCACCTATGACATCATCATTAACATATTTTATTCACCATGGAGAGTTCTTTACAATGAGCCACGTCTCAATTTTTTCTATTCAGCACTTTCGGAGATATAGAGGTGTAAATCTTTTCAGGTTTTTAGGAGATGGCGGCCGAACCACGTGACCGATGACGTCATCATTTTTTTTTTCTCCACCAGTTTATGTCGACATGGCGCTCAAGAAATTGCATCTTCATTGGATGAAGTTTTGTACTTCGAATTATAGAATTATGACGTCATAACGGAGGCCTTGGGCCGAGAGAGTTAAAAATTGGGCTCAGTCTATTCCAGGGCAAGACAAATATGTGTGTAAGGTTTGGCGATTCTACGTGCAACGGTGTAGACGTAGTGCTGTGTACAAACAGACAGACAAACAAACAGACAAACCAACCGATCAACAAACTCGCCGAAATCTTTTCCGGCAAGTAACAAACCAACCAACCAACATACTTGCCGGAATCTCTTCCGGCAGGTAACAAACGGACAGACAAACCAACCAACCAACATACTTGCTGGAATCTTTTTCGGCAAGTAACAAACAAGAAATATGTCGTGCACAGCACGATACTTGCAAAGTCGCTAAAATAAGTTGTTGGCCTATGGTGACCTGAAAAATAATTGGTGGTGGTATTCAGTGACCTGGTATGCAAATCCTCTTAAAATTTCAAGTCAATCGGATGAAAATTGAGGATTTTAGAAATTCGACCTATGTTGACCTTTTGGCCAAGGTTGACCTCAAAAATACTTGGTGGCTGAATTTACTGACCAGATATGCAAATCCTCTTAAAATTTCAAGTTATTCGGATGAAAATTGAAGGTTTTAGAAATTTGACAAAGTTGGTGACCTTTGGCCTATGTTGACCGATTGACCTTTTAATTTTTTTTAATTTTTAACATGAATAAAACCAAAACCTGAGACCCCACAAACACACCACTTATTTATTCTTCTCTGTAAACAGTTGTCTCTCCAAATATCCACACGCACACCCAGCCATGGCTCTTCAGCAAAGGACTTCTGCGACTCACTGGGACTGACACAATCTGTCAATTTCCCGACCCGGATCTCAGTCAACGGTCAGTCACCCGGATCTCAGTCACCCGGATCTCAGTCACGGAGCATCTTCTCTTCTGGACTTGGTTATGACTAACTTCCCTGAAAATGTCTGCTGCTCTTCTTCTGCTCCAATCGGCTCATCTGATCATGTGCTTGTCAAAGTGGACATCTCTCTGACCATTCTCAGAGAGCCTCCTCAGTGTCGACGAGTCTGCCATTTCACTCAGGCCAACTGGCACGGTCTTCAAGCAGCCATCAATCATCTGGACTGGTCTCCCATCTCTACCGCCTCTGACATCAACTCATCCTGGGAATTCTTTCAAAGTAAATTGCTCTCTCTCATGCACAGATTTATCCCATCTCGTCTTCAGTTGTCATACCCTTCCACCCGTCCATGGTACACGGAATCTTGTGGTGAGGCTGTTGCCCTGAAACAACTTGCTTTCGTCTCCTGGAAAGCAAATCCAACGGAAGGAAATCTCATTTCCTTTCACAAAGCCCGAAAAAAGTGTGTGTCCACCCTCAGGAGAGCCAGGAAACAATATCTCACCGTTCTCAAGACCGAACTCTCTTATCTGTCTCCCTCTTCCAAATCCTGGTGGCGTCTGGTCAAATCTGTTTCTAGTGTTTGTTCCCCCTCCATCCCCTCCCTCACCTCAAACGGCTTAACGGCTGACTCCGCACGTGAAAAAGCTGAATGCCTCAACTCTGTGTTTGCCTCTAAATCTTGTGTCCCAAACCCATCCCTCTCTGTACCCACCGTACCCAGTCGTACCCAGCTGCTCCTGGACTCTGTGTCCTTTTCCTCCTGACAAGGTGGAAAAGTTTCTGTCAACCCTCGACTCTGATTCTGCAAATGGTCCTGACGGCATCAGCCCACTGGTCCTAAAATCATGTTCTTCCGCTCTTTCACTCCCTCTTTCTGTTCTCTTCACCCTCTCTTTTGCTCAAGGTCATCTGCCATCTGCTTGGAAATCAGCCAACATCACCGCTTTGCACAAAAAGGTGCAAAAACAGATCCTAGCAACTACAGACCAATCAGCCTTCTCCCAATTATCAGCAAAGTCATGGAATCCATCATTGCTTCAGATATGAATTCTTTCCTCTTCTCCAATGGCTTGATCTCTGATCATCAATTTGGTTTCAGACCTGGTCACTCTACTCTGGACATGCTGCTTCTGCTTTCTCAACAATGGATGGAGGTCCTCAACGCCAAACAGGAAATTAGAGCTGTCTCCCTTGACATTTCACGTGCCTTCGATATGGTCTGGCACCCTGCTCTGCTCACCAAACCCTCCTCCTTTGGTATCCATGGAAATCTCCACGCATGGCTGGCGGACTTCCTCTCTGGTCGTAGTCAACGTGTGGCCCTGAATGGGTTTCTCTCATCTCCTCTTCCTGTTCAGGCTGGAGTTCCCCAAGGTAGTGTTCTGGGGCCTGTGCTTTTTCTGGTCTTCATCAATGATCTCTCTGACTCTCTTGAAAATCCTCTCTATCTCTTTGCTGACGACTCTACTCTCTGTCGCTCCATTCCTCATCCCTCAGATCGGCAGTCTGCAGCCTCCTCACTCTCTGCAGACCTGGACAAAATCACAGACTGGGCAAACAAATGGAACATGTCTTTCAATCCTGATAAATCTCACACTCTTACGATGTCTCTCCGAAAAGATCGACTGGACAACCCTCCCATCTACTTTCTGAATACTCCTCTCCAAGAAGTTCTGTCACTCAAGCTTTTGGGTCTCACTATTTGCCATGATCTTTCCTGGGAAAACCACATTTCAAATCTGGCCTCCAAAGCCAGTCGCCGACTGGGCATCCTCCGTCGTGCGAAGTCCTTCCTTGGCACACCTGTGCTCCTCACCACATACAAGGCTTTCATCCGCAGCTCTATGGAATACTGCTCTCCCCTCTGGTCTGGTGCTCCTGCCTCACACCTAGCTCGTCTTCACGCTGTTGAAACCAAAGCGTTCAGAATCATTGGAATCTCCCGCGATGAAGCTAACTCCGAGGGCCTTTCACTCACTCACCGCAGGCAGGTTGGTGGTCTTTCCGTCTTCTACCGACTCCTCTCTGGCCTTGCCCCCGCAGCTCTCTCTGGGCTCTGTCCCCCAAATATTCCTACAGGTCGCACAATATCTGCCTGCAACCCTCTTATGGTTAAACTGCCAAAATCAAGACTTTCTGCTGACCTTCACTCCTTCATTCCTCTTTTCTCCTGCCTCTGGAACATACTCCCTCACTCTCTTCAATCCCACTCCACCCTCCAGGTCTTTAAAACAGCTGTTCACCACCATCTCTTATCCTCCCCCATCCAAAACCTTGATCTTTTCTACCCCCGCTAATTTCGGTCCCCTTGTATTTTATACCTCTTCCCCCCCCCCCCCCCTTCCAACGCCTCCTCCCCCCAAGCCCTCTCCCTCCCACACTTCTCCCTGCTCTCAAATGTTATGGTTGTGTGCTTCCCCTTCTCTCCCCATCTTGTCTTCCGCTCCCTCTTTTTGTATATTTTGTTTGTCTGGTTGATTTGTTTGTGAAATAAATGTTAGCTCTTTCACGAGCCTCGATTCAGTATACAAAAAAAAAAAAACTCAGGTAACCACAGCAACGACGCTGGCAACTTTCAGCAGTTCATGCACATCGGAGGCCTATGAGGCATGAGAACAAACACGGAGAAAAAAAAGATGCGGTGACTTGATTTTGAAGCCCATACCTGAATGGGAAAAGCTCCTCCCTATAAGGACAGACATCAGGACAGAAAGACAAACTGGCAAAGAATATATAAGTAGACAAGAACGGGCACTCGGTAGAGTGCATACCTCCACCAGGCTAAACAGTTTATGTTTTGTATTCCATGACGGGCCAGATCTGATTCCAGACCTGAATCAAAATCTCATTGACTTTTTCTTGTCACCTCATTCACCAACTCATTCACCTAATTTTCTCATAACTCGACCACAACATTTTGAAATATCGTGTTATATATCATTTTGCCCCCATCTCGAAATGGTGAAAAATCACTTTATTAAATTTAAAAAATTCTAAAATCCGGATACGGATTCAGACCTTCACCAAAATAGGAACAATATGTCTCTCAATGGTCAAAAATCACTTGGAATACTAAAAATGTTTCGCATCCAGATCCAGATCCAGATAATCACCAAAATCTAATAATTTCGTCCTTCTCACACACCCAACCTCTCAGCCACATCTTGGCCGAATCCGTCCAAATCCAATTTTTCAGATTGGATTCTTGTTCACAGATCCAATCTTGTTCACAGACAAACAAACAAACAGACAGACAAACAAACAAATAGACAGACAGGGGTTACAACAACATAACCTACACCCACCTTTGATGGCAAAGCTTCAAACATGGAGAGACAACGGATCTCGTCCGAACACTTAGCTTTGATAAACTGGAAAGACACATGGCACGATTCAAGTTTAACGCACTTGGACCTGGAACCGGAAGTTCATGTTTATTTTGTTCAAGACTTGCCCTGCTGCCCTTTTATCAGTTCACGCACTCCATCACCATGCTCTTCCATGAGGCTCCATTTTAGAGAGAAACAATAAGACGGGAAGATATAAAAAGAGTACAAAACAAGTACAGATACAAAGTACACCACCCCCATGCCAAATAAATAAATATCATCCAGCGCGGCATTACTGCTGTGCAGCTCATAGAGACTGTATTGGGAGGGAGAGGTGTACAATAATTGATTGATTAATTGCATAATTAAAATCAACAAATAATGGTCATGCAATATTTTCTTAATCAATTGGCTAATAGCATACCTAAACCACCAGTGCTTCATCCGAAGCTGTAACTTTTTGAAAATGAATTAAATAAGGCATAAATCGAATAAATTAAATAGTTAATTGATTAATCAATAAATAATTAATTGATTTATCAATACATTAAAAATATCCTTTATAGGATATTTTTGTGATAGCCACATCACTTGGTCACTGTCAAGTCGTAATATCAGCTTCCTAGCTCAAAAGGTGCCTGAAATATAGGCCAGAGGAGAAAGAAAATAAATAAATGATTAATAATGAAAATAAATAAATAAAAATCATTAAAAAATAATAATAATTAATCAATGGGCTAAAAGAATACCGAAACCACCACAATTTCATCTGAATCTGCAATTTAACTTTTTGGAAAAATTAAGTCATTAATCAAATAATTAAATGATTAATTGATTTATTGATTAATCCATAAATCAAAAATAGCCTTTACAGCCAAATCACTTGGTCATTGTCGTGTCCAAATATCAGCCTAGCTCAAAAGGTGCCTGAGATAATTAATGCCCACAAGAGAAAGGAAATAAATAAGTACTTAATTAATCGATAATAATTAAGCAACTAATCAAATAATTGATTAATCAAACAACAAAAAATATCGTTTTTGCCAAAGCACTTGCACACAATTCTGCTGAAATTTCAGCTTCCGAGCTCAAAGGATCGCTGAGATATCGCCTGGACAAACAAACAAACAAGAAAGAAACCGAAGTGAAAACTGAGTACTCCCTTTCAGCATGCATCATTGCTGGGCTCCCTTCAGTGCCCGGCAGTGACGTCATGCAGCGCCTGGAGATGGCATAGGAAAAGAGCGGTGTCCAAGAAGGGCTGCTTACCTTCAACCTTTCATTGGGTGATTTTCCTTGAACCAAATGTGGTTCACAATCTCCTGCAAAACAATGGATGTGTTGGAATCAAATATAAACACGATCAGGAAACACTGGTGAGCTACTGCATTGCATTTTGATCCACAACAGGAGGTCAGTTGAGGTCAACCTCAAGCACCCGCTGGTACAATGAAGAATTCATAGTGGCTTATATGATGGTGAGCTGCCCAGGCCCTGATGCAGCAAAGCTGCCCCAAACCATAATATTTCCACCACCATGCTTTACAGTTGGTATCAGGTTCTTATGGTCAAATAGGCTATGAGCCAGACCCTCAAATTTTCGACATTATGCTCAATCAGAGGGAGGATGGCTAACAGTTATTTTTGGCAAGGCCAGGGACCCTAGTGCTGAAAAAAATGTGATAGCAGTGTGAAACTCTTAGCCGTATCTGTGTTATCATGACATTTGTCAGACCACCCCAATAACGCTTTCGGTAATTTTTCCGCCTAAGATTTAGGGGGTAGGGTTCGTTTTGGGGCTTTCAAATAATATCTCCTATATGTATCAGTTAGTGTTGTATACCAGGTGAAAGGTAATTGAATTATCTTTCACATGATGTATAGAAAGTGCCTGTGTGATATATAGTAACCTCTTTATGATCATTAAAACATAATTATTTCCGCCAACCCTCAAAAATTTATCACAAAATCCCCAATGAAAACAAAATTAGGCAAAAATTCAGTTTGGCGGATATTAAATGAATTTTTGAATTTGAGAAACACACAATATGATTAAAGTCATATTTGGGCCTTAAATCTCATACACCTTGATAAAGATGAGAAAATCCAATATACAGTAGTTTCTGTAACCATGACCTAAAATCCATAAATGTATATCTTTCCGCTCTTATGATATATTGATTTACATTTTACGATTTTTGACCGACAGCATGTATATAGTTTGTATACCATTATTGGTCTAAAAATAGTATATATAATATTGGGATGTCAGCCATATATAGGCCAAAAAGTACTGAAATTGGTGTCAGAAATGTCTAATTCTAAAAATATGAAGGCATTATGACCAAACTGTATGTGGTGTTCTTGAATATACCACAGACGTATGATGCATGTGATGATTAACCTACTCCATGTATATGTATGTATCCTGATGTACCCTAACTTGGCGAGATAATTTACATCATATTCATGCAAACGTTTTTAGTCTTGTAGTGTTGTATGGTTCTCTTATATTACCAGCTATACATAAAGTAAACCAAAGGAAAACAATGTACTTTCTATTTAAGCAACATATATTTATAGACATCATACCATAAAGTACACGAGTTATCAATTCAGCGTACACCATATTTGTTACACATATGTACATGATCTTTCTCCATACAGTTCTACAATTCAGAAGTTATCCTCGTCATCGTCGTCGTCTTCTTCATCGTCTTCTGCCGAACTGTCATCACTCTCACCATACACTCTCTGGTTGTCACATGTGGTGAGTTTGCACATGTCTGTGCACTTCAAACCACTGGCCATGCAGACACACATGGGTAGTGTGCATCTTTTCGAACAGGTGCATGCCAGTAAATCCAGAACCGCCTGTGGTGCGGGCTGTCCTTGCATCCAGTCGACTGCCAGCTGCACGCGACCATCCTGGGTATCCCAGTGCCATCCTTTCCCGATTGGACTCGGTACTGCTGGATCCATCTTGAGACTCCTCTTCCAAATAGCGGCTTGATAGTTGGCTCGCTGTGCATGTTTGGTTAAGCAGTCTTTGCACGGAGGTAGCTGGTGACTGTCGATCTCTCCCCTCTTGGCACAGAACAGGTGATATCTCAAGTCATTCACCTTCACTGTCCCCGACTTCGGTGCGTATGTCGAGATCATGCCTTTTATTGTGCCTTATGTAATTGTGGTTTGCATTTAATAATGGTTGCTTTGTGAAAAGGATTAAGCTTACTATGTTCCTCTTGTTTTGAACTATGTTTTATTGTCCAACTGTGCCAAAAAATGTAGAAAGATAGTGAAACCGCTTGCTCTGTTAGACCCCCTCGTGAAAACGCGTCTGTCTGTCCTTGACCAAAAGCCAACATGGAAGATAAGTTTTGAGAATGTCACGGTGCTCTTGTGCTCTTTCTCCCCATGCCAAAGTAGATAGGGTTTCGGTGGGAGATGTCGAGGTCGAGCTAGTTTTCCTTTGTCCGTGCTCATTTTTCAGCGGAGATTTTTTGTATAATTTTGTGTATATAAAGAAACTCTTGGTTGCCAATTTTCTAGGAGTGTATGTGGCCATGCTGTTCAATTGTGAATGGTATGACTCTTACACCCTCCACAGCGCTGTGATATTGGTTCATCATTAAATCTTGTTATCTCTTGAACTCAAGGTGTGGAACATGGTTCTATTCTCGTCAGTTTTGGTGTCAGAAGTGGGATCCGACTCTGAGCGATATTTGGGAGGCAGACCCTGTGGAGACAGCGGAGAGGCTGGCCAGCACTGATTCGATTAACGTGAGCTTTCATACTGAGGGGTCTTTCCAAATTGAGCTCCGTTTACTCATCCAGGCTGTCTGTCTTCCATTTCGTCGTTCCGTGCTTGGATCACGAACAAATTGGAATCTGGTGTGTAAGTACAGGCCTATTTGGCTCGGGTAACAAGTTGTCTATTGATGAACCAAGAAATGGGGGTCAGTTAGCAAAAAGGGGGGACTTCTTGGTAAAGCCAAGAACTTCCCAGGCAGGGCAGTCTAGAGACAAGATGGAGTTGATGGGGTTGATAGTAACCAGAGAAAGTATTGGCTGCGGGCTAACGAAGACCCAAGGAGGATGGCCAGGATAAGTGTTAAGCTAAGTTAAGAAGGGAGAACCCCTTTAGAAAAGCCCTGGCATGGGTGATAAGTTAGACAAGTTAGAAGCGCTATACAAGCATTGACCGCGAGTTAGCGCCGCGGGAGGACCGGATTAGGGAAATATTGGCGCGGTAAACTAAAAGGCAGGATTTTTCGGTGGATGGCCTCGGGGCGCTTCCTTGCGCCTTGTACGCATCACGAGCTGCTTCTTGCAAATGGGGGTCGTGCTGCCGTGCGCTGGGAGCGACCGCCTGGGCGCATGGACGGGAAAATGTTCCGTGCACGTTAATTAAATATCTTAAGGGAGATTAAGGTATGTCGGAGTAATACTCAATCTGAAGTAAACTAGAATGATTTGAGTTCTGGAGACGGAGTGCGTGTATTCGACGCATTCGGGTGGCCGAGTCAGGCGAATAAAGGATTAAAATGAGCCAGGTAAGAAAATGATGCAACCAGCCGCATCGGCTGGTTGCACCTTTATAAGGATATGGAAGAATAAGGATAAGAATGGGTAATAGATATTGGTGTTAAGAATACTCCGGCGTGAGTACTGTATTAAGAGAAGGGTATTAGAGATCGGGGGGCGGCCCGATCTTCGACCCGCTGGAGGGACTAGCCCAAGGAAGGTAGGACGATGAGTATTTTAAGTTAAGCTACGCACTGGATGTGTGTATCTGATAAACCCCCCCCCCCCCCCCTCAAGGCCTTCTTTGTCCTGTCTCAGGATTTAAGGCATGCACATCCGGTGCAGTTTTTACCCAAAGGAAGGAGTTCTGACAATATGCTATAGCTAGGTCAAGTATTAGCTCTTTCTGGACAAGAGATGAGGTTAGATCTGGAGAAATAAAACAGAGAGGATTATAATGTACGAGGTGTGTGGAATCCAGCTGTGAACACGCGAGCCGAGACATGCAGGCAGGTTACCGAGGCAACGGAGTAGCTGCCTCGCGGGGAACAGCGAGGTGGGACGGAATCGAGACAGGAATGCGGACCATGCTGTGCACAAGCAGGGGACGCATTCGTGTGTGTGAACAATGCGAGTGATGAGGTGGCTTGAAGTGATGTGTTGGAGTGAGCACATGCATGTTGTGTGCTGAGTGGAAGCGGTGCTGCATTGTCGAGCATGCTTCCAAGGAAGACTTTGGGATGCTAGAGTTGGAAGCGTTTTTGTTTTGTATCTCAAGGGAGATATTGGTTATTTCTTATATGTGGAAATAGGAAATGTTTATGTGATTTTTGGAGAAGGATAAATTAAACTGGAATCAGAAAAGCGCAGGTACCAGATAGGAGAAAGGCAGGAGAAGTGCTGAGACTTCAAGAGCAGAGGAAGAAGCAGATAAAGCACAGGAAGAAAGAAATCCAGGTAGAAACCAAGGGATGGATAGGCTCACAGCAAGGGGCCAGGTAAGTTCACAGGTAGGAAGTATATGGAGTGTGCATGAATTTATACTGTATTGTATGGAAAATGAAGGGTCAGTCACATGGTATGTGTGTATAAGGGAATGAATGATCTGTCATTGCAGCGTGTATTTGTGTTTATTGTGTGTGTGTCATTGATGTGTGTCATTGATTGACAAGGGGTTCCCCAAATTGCCTGCAGGCGTTGGGCAATCCGGATGAGTACTTTGGAATGATATTATTTATATGTTGTGAAGGTGAAAATTAATTGAGTACATTGAGGAAGAAATAAAAGGTATCAGTTTAGATTTTGAGATGCCATGTGGGACTCAGTCTGCTGGGGAAAATTGGCAGGGAATAATGAGTATGTTATGGAGAGCATGTGTAGACAGGGCTTTAAAACAAGTGTTCAATTACATCCCCACATTAACGGCTCTCCAGATGTAGCAAGGGAGAATGGGAGTAAAAGTCAAAAATGATAGGCTGTCAACCGACTGGGTGTTTATTCAACGGCATGGCCGGGACTTGTATTTGGCCGACTTGGGATGGCAGAATGCGTTGAATGAAGGCAAGAATGACATGTGATGCTGGCGTGTGCCATTTATGGGTGCTGAGTGTACATGACTGGTGAGCGGGCGGCATGTGTGCTGAGTCCAATCGGAAGGATGGATGGTTATGGTTTCACCCGGTCTGTTTATCTGTCTGGCTGTCCGGACACGGAGCTCTTGGGGAGAGCCAGGATGGGTTGGGTTGACCAAGATGAATGTGGACAATATATTAATTGTTTGCCATTGTGAAAATTTTGCCCTCGATTTGGGACGAAGACATATGGCATTTGCTGTCCGGCTCATTGATACTCCTATGTGATGCGGGGTATGTGTGTGGTGATGGTGTCTGGGGCCTCGGGGTTTGCCCCTGCCTATTTGCCGGTCCGTCTTGGCTGTCTGTTACATTTGACCCTCAGAAAAGGTTTCGTGAAAGGGGTTACACTTGATGGGCCAACTTATGGACAGGAACATGGAATTTGTACAGAATGCAGGCGATAACCCACCTGTGTCTATCTCTGTGTGTGTGTGTCCGTATTTGTCTGGCTTTCTGGCTGTCCATAGAGTCATGTCTCTGAACACTGATTTTGAGGGAGTTGCGGGTGTGCCATGGAGTTCAGGTGCACCTGCGGTGGTTGGAAGGTGGTGGTGGAGCGGGTGCGAGGATGCACGCTTGGATTAAAACATGTATTTAATTATCTGAGGATGTGTGCCGAGGTGCAGTGTGGATCAATTAAGGGAGAGGGCACTTCGACTTTGTACATCCGTGGACTTTGCCATGCGTGTGAAAGCGCAAGTCGATGATAATAATGTCTTGTCCAGCACAATATTTTCGCAGCTATGGAATGTGCTCGAATTCCATGTTGGTGCAATGCGAGTGTGATTCCTGCCATGCATGCCGCGAGAGATACATTGTTTGTGATGGGACTGTGGCGAAAGGTTGGATAGCAATGTGTAGAATATAAGATGCGTCGGTACATTTGTGTTGATCGATGCGCCGAAAAAGAAGTTGGAGGCGCGTGATGGAGTTGCAGGTGCGGACCAAAGCGGTGTCCGCGGTGTCTACTGGGGGTCGAATGTCACTCCCTCAGTGTCTGCAGACTTGTCGTTCGGCAGTGTCGAAAGACAGGTTCGATTGTCGGTCTGTCTGCTTGATTTTCGGGTCTCACTCTGAGTATATGGTATATACTCTGAGTATATGGTCGTTTTCTGTTTTGTGCTTTAATGGTGGTTGATTTGACTTCCCTGAAAGGGGGACAATAAATATTTGGTGTTAGCTGTTGTCATTTCGGATGTTTGCAGTTGTAATGTGGAGCCAGTCTGTCTGTCCGACTGGGTGTGTCTGACTGCGTCTGCAGATATGGATCAAGGAGGAGCAGTGTCTGCGGTGTCTGTTATGGTGTCGAATGTCATTCACTGTGTCTGCTGACATGTCGTGTGACTATGGTGACTATGATGGTGTGTCCTGGCGGGAAGAATCGTGGCAGCCTACAGATTTGAATGGAATGGCCTCTGTGAGACCATCCTGTTAGTATGTTGGGGGTTCGTCTGTCTGTCTGTCTGTGAATGGAAACTCAGAAAATTGAACTGGACTTCGACAGAAGGCAGGTGGGTGGTCACCTGCTGTGAATTGTGGTGGAACATTTGTGATGTCCCCTAATACGAGGGGACGAATTGGTTTGTAAATGTGTTGTGCAGGTACTTTCTCTGTAGGTAGCCAAATTCTACCTGGGGTAAGTCCAGGTGGAGAGGGGAGTTGTCTCTGATGCCTTGCTCCACGGGGCAGTACTATTGTTGTCAAGTCTCATGTAACCTTGGTTAACGTATATCTACGGACAAGAGCTGCACTTTATTTTAGTAAGTGACTGGGAAAGTTTGTTTTAAAAAGTGCCAGTGGAGTTGTTTAGAGTTATGGAGGTCACAGCTCGCTGGAACCTCTTTGTTTATGTTTGGCTGACTTACACTGGCTAGTGTATGGGAAAAAGGGGGACTGAAAATGCTTTGATTTTTTCGTGGATTGCCCATTGGGCATGTTTAGAATTTAACAGAGTGGTGGAGTTCTGTGGAAATATGAATCCAATGTTTGATGTATACTGGTCGGTGTGCTCTGAGTTCAAAGGAAGATGATGCGATTATTTCAGATTTATCATAGTTAAGTTTGAGAAAGTTGATTTGAAGCCAGGATTTTATTTCAGTGATGCAGTCCGTCAGGATAGAGTTGAGCAGTGGATTTGTGTCTGTCAGAGGTAGGATTTGAACCAAGAAAGAGCGGTGCCAGTAATGTTAAAGGTGCGATTCCAGGGAGGGCCAATTAGGCACTTTGAAGTGATTTACATCGGAATGCATCTCTTGGAGGACTCCCGCTGTTCAAGGAAGGAAAGGTGTGAAATAGTGACGTCATCCTCGCTGGAAATGTGGTTGGGAATGGCAGGATTGACGCGAGAGTCACAGTTGGTGAAAAAATTGACCAACATGAGAATTCGGTCTATTTCAATAAATAGATCAGGTTATTTTATTTTTATTATTTGTTTATTGGGCAGCTATTGGGCCAGAGGCTAAAACAGGTGTCTGCAACAGGTGCATGGGATGCTAAGAGAGGTATTAGAGGACATTGGATTAACTTTAAATTGAAATGAAAATTGAAAAGGTGGATTAGGAAAATGAGTTTGTTCAAATAATCGTGGCATCTGTGGGATGCAACAATTTTGTGCCAGAATAGTGTATGGGGAACCGTCGTCTGGGAAGCGTCGTTAAATGGCAGTAGGTTTAGACAGGTATTGAAAGGGTTCGTGCAATGTCATTTTGGGGCACCACTCGACACAAGAGTGGTAGAGAGCTGAAGTGAATTCTGCCAATATGGTGCAATAGGGTGACAACTGAGTTTTGTTTGGAAAACTATTTGTTTGCAATCTTGGTTCGTACATAAGCTGGCAAAGCGATTATGCCAGTCTGAGGGAGTTTGTGTCCTTTGGATGGGAGCTGGAGCCTTGTAGGGTTGGGGCTTGTGGCTCGCCATTGTCTGTCTGCCAGTTATGGTGGGCAGAGGGAAGAAGGAGTAATGATGCTCCTGCCTCTTGCTTGGCAGAATTGAGTATTGCTGGTTTTACCCCTGTTCAAAATTGAGCTCTCGAGAGCTGATTAACATTAGGATGCATCTCTCAAGGGACCCCTGGGTGGTCTCGAGAGCTGAGGTGTGAAATATGATGATTTTGTCTTGTGGACACTTTGTGAGTGGCTAGACACGCGCCTGAAAGGGGAAATTGTATTCATAACTCATGTGGGTTGTGTCTGAAGGAAAGGTTTGGGAGGAAGTGTGAAGAAGGTCGTGGAAAGTGCAAAGATGATTGGATTGGAAAGTCGACTCAGATGGATTATTTGTCAATGACAGGTGACTGCAGGAATTGTTGAGGAAGTAGAAGAAAAGGTTGTAAAAAATTAATGGAAAAGACAGGAAATAAAGGAAAGTGGTTAGTTATGGACTGTTGTTTTTGTGATAAGAAGGTGATACAAGGGGTTGGCTTGCACTGGGGGGACCAATGAATGTAAAGTTGTGAATTTCGTTTAAAAACGTTGTGTTAGATTGCTACATGCAGAATGACCCCAATCGAGGAGGTGATTGGGGGCTGGTGAAGATTGGATCACGGCTCTGCAGACCAGGTGAACAGAACTCCACCAGGTATGTGGGAATCACATCAATTGAATTATTGCTCAAAGGGAGGTGATAGAGCAAAATGAAGAAGATTGTCATGGGGACCGCAAGGCTAACCCCCGCTCTTGCAGGGAAATGGCTTTGGGAGGCTAGTTGTTGTTGTTTTGGTAGACTCTAGGTTCTAAAACCTAAGGCAAAATGCATAGGAGGGTAAAGTTGGTGATTGCGGATGGAGATTAGCTAGAGAACTTGGAGACGATTTCGTTATTTTTCAGATAATTTTTCCAGTGGGTTTATACTGGTGTGAAATTCGCGTATCTAGGAAGGAAGGGAAAAAATGTCCAGGTATTGATAGGATAACAGTGAAATTTTGAAGGGGAGAATACCGATTATTTCCATTGACCGATTATGGTTGGGGGGGGAAATGGTTGGTAAATCATGTATTATTAGATGTAGGGAAGATGATTAAAAGGAAGGTATTTTCGGAAATTGGTGAAAGTAAATATGGCATTTGAATTTCCAGACACGACGCAGGAAATGCGGCTATAAATAAGCCAACCATCTGAGAGATAAGGTAACTAAATGCCAATTGGTGGGACGGGGGGCTAGGAATTTGATCATGGTGTGTGTAAGAAAGTATTTTTCAGGATGGACGATGAAGAAACCGCCGTCGGAAGACCATGATCTTGACCACAGAGGCCGTCGACCTGAATGGGTCCTTCAACAAGGCAGATGTGACCGGCGCTTCAGAAGATTGTATTGATTTTTGTGATGACTGTGATACTTGTGTTGAAAATCCCTTGTGGGAACTGGCTGATGCCTGTATTGATGTTTGTGATGGCTGTGATACTTGTGTGGTAAACCCCTTGCGTGTACTGGCTAACGCCTCTTATGTATTACAAGCTCACAGCTGTACACCCCCTTCCGACCCAACTATGGATCTGATTGCGACGCTGGGTCTGGCAGTCGAGGGACCCGACATGGATATCCTAGACCCGCAAGCCGACCAGGCGTCCATGGGAGACTTTGACATAAAGGAAGTCCCTCTCTTTGCTTCAAATGTTTCGGATCTCTTTGCTTCAAGTGATTCGGATTTTAACGCTCTGTACCCTGACCAGGAACATGAGACACAAGATACTGACAACATTATGTATTCCCCAGAACAGCAGCACGTGAGAGATCTCATGGGCATGATCGTTGATTAACTTCGAAGATCTGCAAGGACCGCATCTGCAAAGGGTGGGGGGAGCAAGTTCCGCAGGGGAGGTAGCAGGCCCCCTGGCGGGGCGGAACCTCATCTGGACCAGACGCCTTCGTTGTGGATCCGAAACGTTAATGGACTTTCATGTTCTGAGCCTTCATGTTCCAAACACGCACAACATGACACACCTTTCAAGCGTGCATGCGGGGTACTTTATGTGCGTGGCATGCCCTTGGGAGGACACACATACAACACTCAATAAAGCCCGATGTGGCCACATATAACACTATTCTCTTTTGCTTTGCAAATAAAGCCGATGTGGCCTGGTCTCTGTGATACGTAGTCTCGTAGAGACCAAATGGGGGTATGTCGAGATCATGCCTTTTATTGTGCCTTATGTAATTGTGGTTTGCATTTAATAATGGTTGCTTTGTGAAAAGGATTAAGCTTACTATGTTCCTCTTGTTTTGAACTATGTTTTATTGTCCAACTGTGCCAAAAAATGTAGAAAGATAGTGAAACCGCTTGCTCTGTTAGACCCCCTCGTGAAAACGCGTCTGTCTGTCCTTGACCAAAAGCCAACATGGAAGATAAGTTTTGAGAATGTCACGGTGCTCTTGTGCTCTTTCTCCCCATGCCAAAGTAGATAGGGTTTCGGTGGGAGATGTCGAGGTCGAGCTAGTTTTCCTTTGTCCGTGCTCATTTTTCAGCGGAGATTTTTTGTATAATTTTGTGTATATAAAGAAACTCTTGGTTGCCAATTTTCTAGGAGTGTATGTGGCCATGCTGTTCAATTGTGAATGGTATGACTCTTACACCCTCCACAGCGCTGTGATATTGGTTCATCATTAAATCTTGTTATCTCTTGAACTCAAGGTGTGGAACATGGTTCTATTCTCGTCACGTACATGAGACAAGTGAAGTTCTCCAATTTATCCATCAGTTCCTCACTGACGTCCCAGTCCTCTCCCAGCTGTGTACATGCATCCTGCACATCTTTGTTGGTTCTGATGAGTTTTCGTGCAGTCAGTTTTCCTCATCCAGCGAACGTGCTGACTGTGTCGCATCCGGTATAGGCATGCATTCCAATTAGGGCCTGACATACATTTGTGCCGACTGACTTTCCTATTTTCCCTATGTCTAGGATTTTAGCCCTTGCTTTGGTGCCACATTTCTGAAACAACTTGGCATGAATCTTGGTATGAAATGCCAAGCCAATGACAAGTACGTCGGTGTCATCTGAGCTAATAAGCACAGACTGGTATCCATGTGCGGCAGCATGGGCAGCATGCAAGAACAGACGCCCATCTGCTTCCTCGTGTGTGCTTTCCAGGGCCCCTACTTCTTGGCTAGCATCAGATGTGATCTGATAACACTTGTCATCGCATGTTACAAAGAGAACCTTTCCCTGTAGGTGTCTGATGTACTCTGGTTTCTTCCACTCTTCGACCAGGAACATGATAAGACTTGACTTGTTCCCAACATAGCTGAGAAACTTGCGCCATTGCCTTACAATTTGAGATGCCGTGATGTTTTTCAGCTCAAGTCCAAGTTCTTCCCCCCTGGTTAACCGTTCGCTGTTTTTGATGGAAGTCTCCTTGTAGGTGTCAAAGACGACATCGATCCTCTGGCTACTGCATCCATCCTTCAGGGCCATGGATAGGACAATCATGGCCACTTTGGCAAATGTAGTTTGATCACCTGCCACCTTCTGTATAAGGAGCATCCCGTCAATAATTGTTGCCGAATTGTCGGGTATCCTTTCAGCCGGGGTCACAGTCCTTTGCAAGGCCGTGGCTAGGGCAGCTTTGTTGGTTTTCCGTAGAAGGCCTTCGGGTGTCGCCAGGGCCCATGGCAAGGGACCTAGAGGATGAGATAGCACCTCTGCCATGTGAAGATCTCGGCCCTGTGCCATCACGATAATTCTACCAAATAGAGCTCTGTCTGCTTGAAGAATTACTGCCCTGCCATTGCTTCTGCATTCCTTCTTCTTAGTGAGGTTGCTGAAAGTCTTCAGCTTGTTCAGTTGCAAAGGGTCGTGGAATTTCTTGATTGGTGGGTTGCTCTCAAGTCGCTCAATCTTGAAGTTTGTGTAGCACTTGTGTCCGACTTCCCATGCTTTCTCCAGATCCTTGGCAATATTTGGAGGGGCTGCGCGTGCGGTGGAAATACTGATGAGAGAGCTGGCCATAGTGAATGGGTTCACCCAACTCTGGATCAGAGTTATCAGTGATGATACAGCGTCCTCATCTTTCTTAATCCGTGTTTGCTGCAGATCCGCGTGTTGTACGTGTGTGTTGCTCACATTCACCATTTCCCTCATCTGGCGGAGAAACGCACTCCTGTGTTCGGATGTGACATAGTAGCGCTTCACTGCTCCAGATTTCAAGTTGAACCTGGTAGTGCCACCTGGTGTCTGTGTGTCTTTATTGACAGTGACCTCAGTAGTTAGGTCAACTGGAATGCGTCCAAAAGGATTGCTTTTTGACATTTGAACTGAGAAGTACCCATCCGAGAACGCTTGGAAGATGCCAGGGTGCTGCGTTGGAAGGTTTGTCATTTGTGCGTAGTATGCTGATAAATACCGTGCATAGTTGATTTTGTCGTATGCGAAGCACCAAGGAATCATGGCTTGGATAGCAGATAGATGTAATGGCCAATTACCTTCTCGGGAAGCGCGCAGTAGAGCAAGCTAGACCGTTTCAACGATATCCACGTACGACATCCAGAATGACGACAATTCACCATTATCATGACGAAGGTGATGCAGGAATTGCTTCCAAACAGCCTGAACTTCTTCACACGATTGATCTTCCAACAGGTTGTTCCACTGGCTCTCATCTTGTCCTAATTCAGCAACTTCTGCTAACAACGTAGTGACCGTCTGTGTTGCCTCTGGTCGCATCTTTTCCAACCAAGGGAGAAATTCAATCCACGCAAGCCTCAGGAATGCTTCGTAGATGCTCTTATGTACACGGACTGCTCGGTTGTACATCTTCCCCTCCATAACCCGATTGAGTGAGCCTTCTGCGACGATTCCTGTTTCGATGCAAAAGTCGACTCCTGCACTGCCTGTGGTAGAATACTCGGGGAATCTCCTTCTCTGGCAGCGACTGAGCAAGGTCGAGAATGGGTGCATGGTTCCGTATTTTGGCCGCATCCAGCAATGTAGTCCACGAATCGAAGGTTTGAGGGCTTATGAGCGGATCTTCTGGTTTGACATCTAACGATAGCTTATGAATGATACAAACGTCCTTGGGAACTTTCTGAGTGATCGCATCTCCATTGCAAGTATTTGTTCAATTGTCTATCTGCGGTACACTCTGTTTCACCACCACCAATATCACCACCACCGTCTCACCTGGAAAGACACATAATATCGAATGAGACCACCATCACCACCACTACTACAAATTAGCATCAGTTGCTATAGTTGCTTAAAAATGTATTCTGCACCAACAAATCTACAAAGAGAAATACATTAGATGTCGTGCACCGCTGTCATGGTTGCAAATCACCTAAAATATAATGAAAATATTGACATTGATGACAACATTCGTATTAGCATGTCTGCACATATTGCATTGAATTTCATAGCACATCATGATCATATGTGTGAGGATATTGACTCTAATTATACTGTATGTGTGTCTCAAATCGAAACATACCTTTTACATACCTTTTGATTTTTGCCTATTTTTGTTCCTAAAATTGGGGATTTTGTGATGAAGTTTTGAGAGTTGGTGGAAATAATTATGTTTTCATAATCATTATAAAGAGGTTACTATAGATCACACAGGCACTTTCTATACATCATTTGAAAGGTAATTCAATAACCTTTTACCTGATATACCACACTAGCTGATATATACACGTGATATTATTTGAGAGCCAGAAAACTAACCCCACCCCCTAAATCTTAAGCGGGAAAAATGACCCGAAAAGCGATAAATGGGTGATCTGACAAATGTGATGATAACACAGATACGGCTAAGAGTTTCACACTGCTATCACATTTTTTTCAGCACTAGGGACCTTGGCCTTGCCAAAAATAACTGTTAGCCATCCTCCCTCTGATTGAGCATGGTCGACCCCTCGGCTCATAGCCTAAAATGCTGTCTTTGGTTTTCGCCAAACATGTCTTCTGGTACTGTGGCCAAATAGCTCTACATTTTGACTCATCTGTCCAGTGCACATTGTTCCAGAAGTGCTGGTCTTTGCCTAGGTGTTCATTGGCAAACTTTAGTCTTGCCCTGATGTTCTTTGTGGACAGCAAAGGTTTCCTCCTGGCACACCTCCCATGTAGATCAAATTTGTGCAGCCTCTTTCTAATGGTAGACTCGTGCACTTTGACATCAACTGTGGCAAGAGCTACCTGTAGGTCCCGTGATGACATTCTGGGGTTCTAAGAGACTCCTTTCAGCATCTTGCGGTCTGCTCTCGGGCTGAACTTGCTGGGGCGGCCCGGCCTGAACAAGTTGGCAGTTGTTTGGAATCTTCTCCACTTGTAGATCATCTTCCAGACAGTCGAATAATTGATTTCAAATTGTTTGGAGATCTTTTTAAATCCCTTCCCAGACTCGTAGGCATCTATAACCTTCTTTCTGAAGGCCTCAGAGAGCTCTTTTGATCTAGGCATGGTGACACCGCACACTTCAACAACAAAGAGCGAACCAAACCAAATGTCTGAGGTTTAAATGAGACAGGTTCCTCCAACTGAGCTGGTACACCTGATTCGAATTTTAGGTATTTGAAGTAGTGATAAATGTTGGGGTGTACTTACTTTTTCCACATGCGAAATTTGCATTTGTGTTTATTTAAATTATACAATGGACTACAAAATGTAAATGTTTCATGATATTTGTTATATTATATCACCTTTATCTATCAATATTGTTGAAATGAAGATCAAATAGCTGTATGTTGAAATATGTTGAAAAAGCCAAAACTTTACATGGGGTGTACTTACTTTTTCACGCGACTGTATATGTGTCTCCATACGAGGGGTGGAGTTATGCTAATTAGGTAGGGCTTCAGGATAACCCCTAGTGTGTAATTGCCCTGTGATTTTTCCCTTTGCTGTTATTGCATCAAAAAGGGCCGACAACACTAATCGCCGACAGTATGCCCGGACATGCTGATCGGCAAAGGAACCCCACCCAGCCGAACATTCCTGAAGGATGATTAGACTCCACCCCACGACGACTCATAACGAGGAAGCCACACCCCGGCCTTTTGTGATTGGTGGAGGCGTGATGGAATGATTGAGTAGAGCTCGGTGATTGGGAGAGTGTGACATCAGCGTGGAACATCTGGGAGCTGATGGAAAGAGAACGCGGTCTCGCCATCTTGCTCTCTCTGCCCTGGCGCTGGCGCCGGAGGCAGTCGCATTTCCTCCTTGTTCTGGCTTGGTCACGGCATGTGGTCTTTGGTTCGTGTGCGCTCTTGGGAAAGGGCTGGTAAGAAACAGCGGTTTGGGACAGTCGGGACGACAAGGCACAGGATCGACGTCGGCAGAGGACTGGGTCCGCGTCGTGTTTCCTCTGGACGTCGAAGAGCGTGACTCTGCACCATTTTGTGCATTTCCCACGCCGTGGTTTGGAGGCGACAAGCGACCAGCAAGCCTTACCAGCCATTTGGGGACGCAAAGCTGAGTGCCGGCCGATTATAAAAGGGATTTTAGTTTTATTAACTTTTCCCCTGTTTGTATACGAGTCTGAGTGGAGACGTCTCGATTAGGAATTTTAGTTTTTACCTCACCTTTCATAATTGCTTGCATTATTTTTTAATAACTCCATTATTTGTGAATTTTACTTTTCTCGTCCTGGTTCGTTTCTTTGTTTGTGGGTTCTTGTGGGGGGGGGGGGGGGGGGGGGGAGCGGATGGGAGAGATTAAAAAAAAAAACACGTGGACACTGCTAGGACTTCCAGGAAAGAAGTCGGTATTTTAAAAAAGTGGATCTGGGATGAATTAACGGGCGTAGAAAAGATCAAGGTTTTGGATGGGGGAAGACAGGATATGGTGGTGAACAGCAGTTTTAAAGACCTGGAGGGAGGAGTGGGATTGAAGAGAGTGAGGGAGTTTGTTCCAGAGGCAGGAGAAAAGAGGAATGAAAGAGTGAAGATGAATAGAGAGTCTTGATTTTGGCAGTTTAACCATGAGAGGGTTGCTGACAGATCTTGTACGACCTGCAGGAATATTTGGGGGACAAAGCCCAGAGAGAGCTGGGGGAGCCAGGCCAGAGAGGAGTCGGCAGAGGACAGAAAGACCACCAACCTGTCTGCGGTGAGTGAGTGAAAGGCCCTCAGAGTTAGCTTCATCGCGGGATATTCCAATGCTACTGAAAGCTTTGGTTTCAACAGCGTGAAGCCAAGCTAAGTGTGAGGCAGGTTGGTTTGCATGTCGCCATAAGGGGCGTGGTTTTTGTGTTAACTAGACAGGGCTTAAGATTAATCCCCCTGTATGTCGTTGCCTCCTGTGATTTTCCCTTGTGTTTTTATGTTCACTCAGCTAGCCATGCAATCAGTCCCATTGCGACAACACCACCGACAAGCCTGACAGAAACACAGCACATTCTATCGGGCAAGTAAACCCCGTCTCACGACCGCCGACGTCATCTGAACATTCCCGAACGACGGCTAAACTCCACCTCCAAAGGATTGTAACTGACAGACCATGCCCCGGGCTTCGTCATTGGTAAAGGAGCGATGGAATGATTCAATAGCGCTCAGGCGATTGGTCCGGGGTGACGTCAGAGCAGGCAGCGCGGGATGGTAAAAGGAGGATGAGAAGAAGAAGACTCTCTCTTTGTCTTGGTAAGAGATGTGACCAAGAACCTGATGGTCACTCTGGCTGAGCTCCAGAGATCCTGTGTGGAGATGGGAGAAACTTCCAGAAGGACAACCATCACTGCAACACTCCACCGATCTGGGCTTTATGGCAGAGTGGCCAGACGGAAGCCTCTCCTCAGTGAAAGACACATGAAAGCCCGCTTGGAGTTTGCAAAAAAGCACCTAAAGGACTCTCAGACTGTTAGAAACAAGATTCTGTGGTCTGATGAAACCAAGATTGAACTGTTTGGCCTCAATTCTAAGTGTCATGTCTGGAGGAAACCAGGCAACGCTCATCACCTGCCCAATACCATCCCAACGGTGAAGCATGGTGGAAGCAGCATCATGCTGTGGGGGTGTTTTTCAGCAGCAGGGACTGGAGGACTGGTCAGGGTTGAGGGAACAATGAATGGAGCAAAGTACAGAGATATCCTTAATGAAAACCTGAAACAGAGCGCTCAGGTCCTTGAGTGGCCCAGCCAGAGCCCCGACTTGAACCCAATCCACCATCTCTTATCTTCCCCCATCCAAAACCTTGATCTTTTCTACCCCCACTAATTCACCCCAAATCCACCTTGTTTGAAATTCCAACTTCTTTCCTGGAAGTCCTGGCAGTGTCCATATGTTTTATACCTCTCCCACCCCCCCTTCCCATGCCTCCCCCCCAAAGCCCTCTCCCTCCCACAGATCTCTCGATGTCTCCATGTCTCTCGGTCCCTGCTCTCAAATGTTGTGTTTGTGTCCTTCCCCCTCTCTCCCCATCTTGTCTACCGCTCCCGATGTTATTTGTTTTATGTGTCGGTTTGTCTGTTTGTCTTTCTGTGTGATTAATGTTCGCTCTTTCACGAGCCTCGATCTTGTATACAAAAAATAAGAAAATCGAACATCTCTGGAGAGACCTGAAAATGGCTGTCCACCAATGGTCCACATCCAACCTGACAGAGCTTGAGAGGAACTGCAGAGAAGAATGGCAGAAAATCCCCAAATCCAGGTGTGCAAAGCTTGTTGGTCATACCCAAGAAGACTCGAGGCTGTAATCGCTGCCAAAGGTGTTTCAACTCAGTACTGAGTTAAGGGTCTGAATACTTATGTCAATGTGATATTTCAGTTTTTTCTTTTTAATAAATTTGCAAAACTTTCTAAAATCCTGTTTTCTCTTTGTCATTATGGGGTATTGAGTGTAGATTGATGAGGGAAAAATGAATTTAAACGATTTCAGCATAAGGCTGCAACATAACAAAATGTGAAAAAAGTGAAGGGGTCTGAATACTTTCTGAATGCACTGTAACTCACCTGGTTGAAAAATATACAAATGTCGTGAAAATCAAGCACAGACACGACTTGACCTTTGGGTAGGTTTAATATCATTTAGATCTGAAGTAACATCCTGTAAAATACATTCATGCAACAGACATTAGAATCAGAGTGTTACACGGGCAATGTCCGATATCAATAGGTAAAACAAAGCAAGCGCAGCATATTGGGGCGTACGTACCATTCAAACTACAGGACTATGTCACAGTAAGTGCCGCTGGAGTGTCCGTGCGCCCCGGTTGTCCCGGGTCTTATAGATGCCCCTTTTAGTGGGATAAGCGAGCACTCCCTGGGTTCGCCTTCAGTATAATTTCACTACATTCTCCCCGCCGTTAGAACTATACTGCCGCCCGGCAGGTGGCAAGCAAGCGTCAGCAATAATCGGATGGGTCACGTCAATCCACGTCAGTCGGTCCACCCGTAGCAGTCGGGGCGGCGAACTACCCTGCCAGTTCGTGTTCGGAAACTACCGGGTACGGCATCCCCAAGCCCGGAGTCCCCCGCATCGGAATAGTCGCCGGAGGTGGGTGTCGGAGGGGGCGCCCCAGCGCCTTCTGGCAACGGAGTGGGTGACGACGGAAGTGACGGTAGTAGTTCCATAGAGGAAGCTATGCTTCGGTAGCGTCCATAGACTCGTAGATGGGTTCGTCGATATCCCTGTCGTCGTGCCCACATGGGGCGAGATGGCGTACGGAGACAGTAGACTCGCGGCCGTCCGCCGTTAACACGCGAGCATGCTCAGGATTAGCCTGGAGGACCCGCACCTTATCAACCAGGGGGTCGTACTTGCTAGCGCGAACCGCTCGTTTGAGATAGGCGGGCCCCGGCTCAGCGAGCCAGCTGGGTAAAGATTGGATACTACCCAAGCTCCTAGGGTGGTGGAACAGCCTTTCGTGAGGAGTCTGGTTGGTGGCGGTACATAGGAGAGCCCGGATCGAGTTTAGAGCTGCAGGTAGCGACCACGCCCATTTATCAAGGCCTCGGCTGAGGGTCCGGAGGCTTAGCATGACGGCCCTCCATATAATCCCATTAAAGCGTTCGATCTGCCCATTCGCTTGGGGCCGGTACGGGGTGGTGTAGCTCGAAGCGACATTATTCTGGAGCAAGTAGCCCCTCACCTCCTGAGACAGGAACACCGCTCCCCGATCGGTATGCACGTAGGCCGGATACCCAAACATAGAAAACAAATTCTGCAGGCAGCGGATAACCGTGGCAGCCGACATATCCCCGCACGTATAAGCAAAGGGGAATCGTGAATACTCATCAACGATAGTGAGCAGATAACGAGAGTTACTCGACAACGGCAGCGGCCCTTTGAAGTCCATCGCCAAGCGCTCCCACGGTCTAATAGCCCTAACCAGCGTCCCCATAGGAGGGTTGTAAAAACGTGGTTTGAGCTCCGCACAGATAGTGTAATCACGGCAGATCCAGCGGATGTCCTCAATCGAGTACGGCAGATTACCACTGCGCACAAAATGCGCGAAACACGCCACCCCGGGATGACACATAGTGCCGTGCAAGACACGCAGTCCCTCCAAAGTTACAACCCCTGCGCAAGTGGCCGGCCACGATAAGGCGTCGGCGACCAGGTTATCATTCCCCGGGCGGTATTTGATGGTGTAGCAGAAGTCGGCGAGTTCGATACGCCAACGGGTGATTTTCTCATTCTTAATGCGCTGAGCATGTAAGGTGTCGTACATAAATGCAACGCTTTGTTGGTCCGTGACGATTTGGAAACACCGCCCAAGCAGGTACGGCCGCCATCGCCGAATTGATTCGACGATCGCATACGCTTCCTTTTCGACAGACGAATGCCTCTGCTCAGCGGAGGTGAGAGTCCGCGAAAAGAAAGCCACAGGGCGTCCCCCTTGGGAGAGAGTCGCCGCTATCGCATGATCCGAGGCATCACTTTCCAAAACGAAAGAGGCACTCTCGTCAATCGTCGCTACAGCGGCGCCAGCGATGTCGGCTTTAAGGCCCTCGAAGGCCGCCATGGCGGCCGGGCCCATGGGGAACGTGTCGCAGGCCACGAGGGGGCGGAGCTTCGCGGAGAAATTTTGCACCCACTTTGAATCGTGGGCGAACAGCCCAAGAGCGCGTTTCAGCGAAGCCCGATCGCTAGGCGGAGCCATATCGAGCAAAGGTCGCAGACGCTCCTTATCCGGAGAGACAGAGCCATGGGTCACGGTGTACCCCAAAAGATCTACCGTGCGTAGAGAGTAACGACACTTAGCCGCATTCATGGTTAGGCGATATTTCCGCGCGACCTCGAGGAAGCGCTTCAGATTAGCGTCGTGATGCTCCTGGTCATACCCACAAACAGTAAGATTGTCCAGAGAGACAAAGACATCGGTCAAGTTCTCCTTCGCAACGAGGTCATCCATAGCCCTCTGAAAACAAGAGACCCCGTTAGTTACCCCAAAAGGGAGTCGAGTGAACTGGTACAACCGCTGACCCGATTTGAAGGCTGTAAAGACGTGATCAGCCCTAGAGATGGGGACCTGATGATACGCACTATGCAGATCAAGAGTGCTATAAACGGAATACAGGGCCACCTGGTGTACCAGGGCATCCATCCCCGGTAAGGGGTTGGCATCCAGCTGTGTAAAACGATTAATCGTCTGTGAGTAGTCGATTACCATGTGCCGGCGGTGGGCCTCACTTCGCACCACTAAGACTTGAGCCCGCCACGGTGACCTACTGGGTTCTATAATACCGTCCTTTAAGAGCTGGGCTGTTTCTTCCCCCATCCCCTCCCCCTCCCTGCTTCCCCTCCCCCTCCCCTCCCCTCTCCCCCTCCCTCCTCCCCCCTCACCCCTCCCCCTCCCATCTCCCCCCCTGCCCCTCCCCCTCTCTCCTCCCCCCCGCCCCCCTCCCCTCCCCCCTCCCACCCCCTCCCATCCCCCCTCTTCTCCCCTCTCCCCCTCCCCCTCCCCCTCTTCTCCACCTCTCCCCCTCCCCCTCCCCCTCCCCCTCTTCTCCCCTCCCCCCTCTTCTCCCCTCGCCCCTCCCCTCCCCTCCCCGCCCGGCAATGCCGGGTACTTCTGCTAGTATTGCGCGTCTGCGCGAGAGTAGCGCCGCGATTTGACGGCTACAGGGGTACAATCAGTGGTCAGGTTGGGGAACAGCGAGAGAGGCTCCACGTCCATCTGAGCGAGGGCGCACACAGCAAGCGTGTCCGGCCCACCGAAGTCTATTTCCAAACGTCCATGTCGCTTAAGGAAATCAAGTCCTAACAGAACGTCGGCACATAAAGCAGGTAATACCATGAGATACACGTCCGGGAACGTGCGTCCCTTTATCACAAGTTTCAATCAACATGCCCCTTTTGTGCTCAACCGAAGTCCTTGGGAGGCCATGAAGATCCGTCGTGTTGTCCCGAGAACCGGCCACCCATGTTGATGCACTAGTCGTTGATCGATAAAACTATCCGTAGACCCCGTGTCAATCAAAGCTTGCGCAAAAACGCCCGCGACCTTGAGCGGAATGATGGCCTGCGGAAGATCAGCAGACCTGGCAGGTATTGTACCGGCCAGGCGGGAAGATCGCGTCTCGCGGGTGGATCCCACTCCGGCTGCAATCTTCCGGGCATCGTCGGCAGGTTGGGCCTCAGCAGGAGCATATAAATCGTAATACCCACTGTCAGAGGACGTTCCCACGCCGGCTGCAGTTTGCCGGTCATTCGGGCAGCCCGTGGAGGATCCTCGTGACAAGCGCATAGTTGGCTCATCTGCAGTTTCATTTGCCGGAGTGAGTGTGTGTAAGTCGTAAGAGCCGCCGCCAGATGGCGCTCGAGTCACGTGAGAAGGATCACTGCCATCTGCAGTTTCATATGCCAGAGTGAGTGCATGTAATTCGTAAGAGCCGCCGTCAGATGGCGCTCGAGTCACGTGCTGCGTTTGCCGCACATCGAGAGGAGTTTCCAAAGCAGGAGCATGTCGCTTGTTTGAAGAAGGCATTCGAACACCAGTCAAGGTCAGTCGCTCCGTGGCCGGTCGCGTTCGCGCCATTTGTTTCGGCGGCCCGGTGTATCTCACCAAGGTCGTGCGTGCAGCCAGAGGCCCGCGAGAAGGAGGTCGGCTCATCAAAGCCGAGTGAGGCGCCCCGTCCGGTGCTCGATCCGTTGGCTCAGCGATAAGCCCATTCAAGGTCACGCAGGTGCGCGTGCCCCGTGCGGCCTTCCTGCAGACCTTTGCAAAATGGCCCTTGGTGGAGCACAGGTGGCATATGGCCTCCCGAGCCGGGCATTCAGATCGAGGGTGGTGCCGATTCCCACAAAAATAACACTTCGCATACCGGTCAGGCCGTGGCCGGGCAGCGGCTGCAGCAGTTAGGCCGGAAGCGGCGTCCGCTTCAGGAGCACCCAGAGTCTCGGCCGTGGTGGTCGGGTCCTCCCCCATATCCTCGGCGGTAACCCTCTCCGGTCGCGCGAGTTGAGAAGTCCCCGCCACGACTCGTGGGTGATCATAAGCGGTGGATTGTTCACCGGCATCTGTAAAGACGCGTGCCAGCCGTAGTGCCTCCGTAAATGTCAGCTCCGCGACCTCCAAGAGTCGGAGCCTCAAGACTCCAGAATTAATTCCGGAGACGAATGAATCTCGGAGCAAGTCGTCCTGCACTTGCTCGTGGGTCCGTACCTCCTGCACGCAGTCCGCCAATAGGTAGCGAAGCTCCTGCACGTAGCGATCGATCGATTCCGACGGTTGTTGTCGCCGCTGGGAGAGTTGATGCCGGCCGTGCACGGCGCTCCGTGTCTTTACGTAAAGTCGCTTTAGCTCAGCCAGAGCCGTAGCGTATGTCTCAAATCGAGCAATGCTCCGGAAAACGGTGTGATGGACCTTCGACTGTAACACGGACAGCTTCACCGCAGCGGTGGGCTCTGTTTCGTGAGCGGCAAAGTAATTCTCCAGCGTTTTGAGCCAGTGGGTGAACTCCGATCCTGACCCCTCAGCGTGAGCGTCGGTGCCGAGAATCGGTACCATGATCATCTTGTGTTCAGTCATTTCGGCGATCTAAATGATATTAAATGTCGTGAAAATCAAGCACAGACACGACTTGACCTTTGGGTAGGTTTAATATCATTTAGATCTGAAGTAACATCCTGTAAAATACATTCATGCAACAGACATTAGAATCAGAGTGTTACATGGGCAATGTCCGATATCAATAGGTAAAACAAAGCAAGCGCAGCATATTGGGGCGTACGTACCATTCAAACTACAGGACTATGTCACAGTAAGTGCCGCTGGAGTGTCCGTGCGCCCCGGTTGTCCCGGGTCTTATAGACGCCCCTTTTAGTGGGATAAGCGAGCACTCCCTGGGTTCGCCTTCAGTATAATTTCACTACAACAATAATGCTATCTATACTATCTGTACTAAAAATATACTATTTATAATACAATGACTAAAGGTATTTTAAATAGTATCACGGTATTTCGACGACAAACAAACAAACAAAATTCCCGATTTGGGGGGGCGATGCCCCCCGCTCCTCCAAATACCTCCTTAGACCGCAATTTTTCTAATGCCTTTAACAAACATTGGCACATCATGGGTGATGAAAGTTGTGATCAGGCTTCATCAAAATTATGTTTGTAGTTTCGGAGAAGAGAGCAAATACCCATTTTTGGGGGTTAAACCACCCACACAGACATCCCGTTAAACCCCCAATTCATTCATGCCATGAACAAACGTTGATGCATCACGGGTGACGAAGGTTGTGGTCAAGTTTCATCGAAGTTGGGTGTGGTTTCGAAGAAGAAAGCAAATACATATTTTGGGGGGCAACCGCCCCATAGACCACCATAGACCCTGATGTTTTAAATGCCGGAAACAAACGTTGGTACATCTCAGGCGATATTTAGTTTCAGAGAAAAGAGCACATAACTGCTTTTGGGGGTCAACCCCCCCCCCCCCTGCCCATAGACCCCCTTAATGCCCGATTTTTTTAATGCTGTGAAAGACGTTTTGTACAACACGGGTGATTAACGTTGTGGGTTGTGGTCAAGTTTAATCAGAATTGCGTGTGTAGTTTTCGAAGAAGAAAGCAAATACCTATTTTGGGGGAACCCCGCACCCACCTGAACACACCCATCGTGTCCGATTTTTTTCATGGAGTGAACAAACTTTGGTACATCACGGGTGACGAATGTTGTGGTCAAGTTTCATCGAAATTGTGTGTAGTTTCTGAGAAGAAAGCAAATACCTATTTTGGGGAGCAACCGCCCCATAGACCGTCTTGGACCCCAATTTTTTACATGCCGGGAACAAACGTTGGTACATCTCGGGTGATGAACAGAATGTTGTGGTCAGGTTTCATCAGCATTGTATGTGGAGTTTCTGAGAAGAAAGCAAATACCTATTTTGGGCTCCTCCCCTTGCCCCTGTAGATCCCCTTCGAGCCCGATTTTCTTCATGGAGTGAACAAACTGGTACATCAAAGGTGATGAAGGTTGTAGTCAAGTTTGATCGAAATAGTGTTTGTATTTTCAGAGGAAAAAGCAAAATCCTGTTTTGGGGGGTAAATTCTGGATCCACTTTGACCCCCTGGTATACACTCTTTGACTCCAATTTTTTAATGCCATAAAGAAACTCGAGTTACATCACACCAAATATAATTTGTGCCAGGTTTGGTCACAATCTCATCAGCGGTTTCGGAGAAGAGGTTGCTCGTGTTTACGGACTGACAGACTAACCGACCGACTGACGGAGGAACGACGCGCCATCGCATAAGCTTCATGGAACTACGTTCCAGGTGAGAACACACATGATTTAAATTCAAAAAACACTTCCATTTCCTTGCGTGTGACATCACCATACTCTTTAATGGCGTATATTCCAGTTCCAGTATAGTATGTTCGCATTTTACGTGTCTTCTATTTGCGCATTTTTGGAGTATTGCGCATCTGTAACTTAGACCATTTTTTGCAATTACATAACTCGAGTGCGTGAATAATGCTGCGATTAAATTGTTGGCTGGATTGCAACATCAAAACGCTGGATTGCAACGAACAACATCAAAACGTGTTTGTGATAAGGCCCAGATTCTGGCTGGATTGCCTTCCCTCTCCATCGCCTTCCCCTCTCTGAGTTTCCGGAAACTGTTATAATGGGAAAGTAGTTTTAATTTACAACACTTGCTCAACACTTGCTCTCAGGCTGAAGGCGAGAAGCTTTGCAAGGAGGATGACATTGTGGACTTCATGACCAGCCCGTCGTGGCCCTACACGCTCTAGTCCTACCAATAGGGGTCTTTTCGGACCCCAGGGATACATTTTGAAGTGTTATTTATATATTAGTTCAACAATGTATTTCATGTTTTGTTAGTTTGTTTACATACATGTGCTGTTAATAAATGTGTATGATGTTTTAAGATTTCGTCTTGCTGCACAAAGTTCAAGCAAATTCTGTTTGGGGTCCACAAAGACCCCAGTTGTTTTCGTTCATGTTTTTGCATTTGTGATTACTTTACATGAGATCTCTACTGAGCGAGTCTGCTAAATCAATCCACTTAATCATTGACGTCAGCAGGAAGGTGTTTTTCCCCACTTTACCACTCCCACCCCTTTTTCAGTTTTACAGTGTAACTTATTTTCGGTTCTGTGGTTCTGTGTACAGAAGGCTGTTTGAATTGCCGACGCTCACAGTTGCCACCGAGCGTCGGCTCGCCCGTTTCCCGACCTGCCGAATGAGCACGGCAGGCGACACTGCCGAGCCTCGTGGCCGAACTTGGCGTGGAAGAAACACCAGGTGGGCGGCTGCGGCGTCGGAGGCCGCGGTTTTCTTCGCGGCGGCGGCGGTGGTGGTGGGCGGTGGTGGTGGGCGGGACGTGGCGGCGGACACGAGGTGCGGTGCATCAGGGAAAGCCTCGGGAGCCTCGGGAGCGGCGACCGTGCCAAGACTCGCCTGCGTGTCCAAAGCTGCGTAGTATTTGTCGGCCTCGGCAGCGAGCGCACGGGGTTCCATTAACGCGGAACCAGCCAAAGCGAGGTGGACTCGTGCTGGCAGCTGGCGTCGAAATAACGCCCGGAATAGAGCGTTCGGGGTTTCGTCGCCCATGAGCGCCAGCATATGATCCATACGGACCGATGGTCACGTGTCCCCGATCTCGGGGAGGTCCAAGAGGAGATCGGCCTGTGCGTCCACCGTAAGGCCGAACGTGGCGAGGAGGAGACGCTTGACCGCCTCGTACTTGCCATCGGCAGGCGGATCCCTTAGGACCGATACGACGCGGGTGGCCATGCCGGGCCCGAGGGCGGCGACCACGTGGCAGTACATGGTCTCATCCACCGTGATGCCTCGAAGTCGGAACTGGGCTTCTGCCTGCAGGAACCAAACTTCGGCTTGTGACTCCCAGAATTCGGGGAGCTTGATGGAGACCGCGTTGGTAGCCATTGTTGCGGCGGTTTCGGGTGGTCAGCGACGGCTGACTCGAATGTCGGAGGTCACCAATGAAGTGCGCGGTGCTACGCGCGTGACTTGCTACCGAGGAGGAAGCGGACAACGCGGTAAGTTTAATGTTCTTTATTAAAAGAGGTCACTGTAGCACTGGCCTGCTCCGGGCTGCGCGCCCGGTGTATATCCTGAGGCCACGCCTACCCCTCGGCGTGGCCGCCACCCACTTGGTGCGCGGAATGATGTCACCACGCCAGTGAGCTTCCGTGTCCGCCACAATGTCAATTTTAAAATCCCTTCTTGAATTAATACATTGTCATTGTTTTAATAGAAGGTGTTATTTCCATTTGAGCTCCTCAACCTTCCCGTACAAACACCCCTCCCCCGATAATCAGAATATGACATCACGATACTTACGATCCACCATGTTGGATCCATCTTACCAGGGACATCTTCAGGATAATTGATTCCCAGAGACAGCAAACTAAACGAAACCACGTGGATTGTATCATCGTTTCTACTTTTGTTGAAACTAGCAGGGACCAGTGGAACAGGGTTCCACGGAAAACCCTCCCTTTGTTTGGGCAGTGTATGGGCAACAAAGTGCTGCCTCGCATGCTCCCAGAAGTTTATGTTTACTGCCAACAATCCAGTGTCAATTTTCGTCATCCGCACACTTATTGCCAAAAATAATGTTATGAAATAGTTTTATGTTCCCAGAGATCAGACGTTGAAGGGAAAATAAATGATAAATTGCAAAATGAAAGTGTCAATGAGGGTGAAAGAAAGCCACAATCAGGAAACTTGAACGTCATTCAGTGGAGAGCATACACACCTCGGCCAGATGAACAGTTTACGTTTTATATCCCAGAGTAGACCAGAAAATCATAATACAGAATCATATTTAATCAAAATCATCCGTCCACAACTTTTTGACATATCCTGCAATATATCGTTTTTCACCCAATGGTGAAGAATCACTTAAAAAATTATCGTAGCCGGATCCGGATCTTCACCAAAATTGAATCGAATCATCCTTGTCACACACACACAACCTGTCCAACACGTTTTTTTTTTTTTTTTTTTTTTTTTTTTTTGTATACAAGATCGAGGCTCGTGAAAGAGCGAACATTAATCACACAGAAAGACAAACCGACACATAAAACATATAACATCGGGAGCGGTAGACAAGATGGGGAGAGAGGGGGAAGGACACAAACACAACATTTGAGAGCAGGGACCGAGAGACATGGAGACATCGAGAGATCTGAGAGAGGGCGAGGGCTTTGGGGGGGGGAGCATGGGAAGGGGGCGGTGGGAGAGGTATAAAACATATGGACACTGCCAGGACTTCCAGGAAAGAAGTTGGAATTTCAAACAAGGTGGATCTGGGGTGAATTAGCGGGGGTAGAAAAGATCAAGGTTTTGGATGGGGGAAGATAAGAGATGGTGGTGAACAGCTGTTTTAAAGACCTGGAGGGAGGAGTGGGATTGAAGGGAGTGAGGGAGTTTGTTCCAGAGGCGGGAGAAAAGAGGAATGAAAGAGTGAAGGTGAGCAGAGAGCCGAGATTTCGGCAGTTTAACCATCAGAGGGTTGCTGGCAGATCTTGTGCGACATGTAGGAATATTTGGGGGACAGAGCACAGAGAGAGCTGGGGGTGCAAGGCCGGAGAGGAGTCGGTAGAAGACAGAAAGACCACCTACCTGCCTGCGGTGAGTGAGTGAAAGGCCCTCAGAGATAGCTTCATCGCGGGAGATTCCAATAATTCTGAAAGCTTTGGTTTCAACAGCGTGAAGCCGAGCTAGGTGTGAGGCAGGAGCACCGGCCCATAGGGGAGAACAGTATTCCATTGAGCTGCGGATGAAAGCCTTGTATGTGGTGAGGAGCTCAGGTGTGCCGAGGAAGGACTTCGCACGACGGAGGATGCCCAGTCGGCGACTGGCTTTGGAGGCCAGCTTGGAAATGTGGTTTTCCCAAGAAAGATCATGGCAGATAGTGAGACCCAAAATCTTGAGCGACAGAACTTCTTGGAGAGGATTGTTGAGAAAGTAGATGGGAGGGTTGTCCAGTCGATCTTTTCGGAGAGACATAGTAAGAGTGTGAGATTTGTCAGGATTGAAAGACATGTTCCACTTGTTTGACCAGTCTGTGATTTTGTCCAGGTCTTCAGAGAGTGAGGAGGCAGCAGACTGCCGATCTGAGGGAAGAGGAATGGAGCGGCAGAGAGTGGAGTCATCAGCAAAGAGATAGAGAGGATTTTCGAGAGAGTCAGAGAGATCATTGATGAAGACCAGAAAAATCACGGGGCCCAGAACACTGCCTTGGGGAACTCCAGCCTGAACAGGAAGAGGAGATGAGAGAAACCCATTCAGGGCCACACGTTGACGACGACTAGAGAGGAAGTCCGCCAGCCATGCGTGGAGATTTCCATGGATACCAAAGGAGGAGAGTTTGGTGAGCAGAGCGGGGTGCCAGACCGTGTCGAAGGCACGTGATATGTCGAGGGAGACAGCTCTAATTTCCTGTTTGGCATTGAGGACCTCCATCCATTGTTGAGACAGCAGAAGCAGCATGTCCAGAGTAGAGTGACCTGGTCTGAAACCAAATTGATGATCAGAGATCAAGCCATTGGAGAAGAGGAAAGATTTCATATCCGAAGCAATGATGGATTCCATGACTTTGCTGATAATTGGGAGAAGGCTGATTGGTCTGTAGTTGCTACGATCTGTTTTTGCACCTTTTTTGTGCAAAGCGGTGATGTTGGCTGATTTCCAAGCAGATGGCAGTTGACCTTGAGCAAAATAGAGGGTGAAGAGAACAGAGAGAGGGTGAGATAGAGCAGCAGAGCAGGATTTTAGGACCCGTGGGCTGATGCCGTCGGGTCCAGTTGCAGAATCAGAGTCGAGGGTTGACAGAAACTTTTCCACCTTGTCAGGAGGAAAGGACACGGAGTCCAGGAGCAGCAGGGTACGACTGGGTATGGTGGGTACAGAGAGGGATGGGTTTGGGACACAAGATTTAGAGGCAAACACAGAGTTGAGGCATTCAGCTTTTTCACGTGCGGAGTCAGCTGTGTAGCCGTTTGAGGTAAGGGAGGGGATGGAGGGGGAACAAACACCAGAAACGGATTTGACCAGACGCCACCAGGATTTGGAAGAGGGAGACAGATAAGAGAGTTCGGTCTTGAGAACGGAGAGATATTGTTTTCTGGCTCTCCTGAGGGTGGACACACACTTGTTTCGGGCTTTGTGAAAGGAAATGAGATTTCCTTCCGTTGGATTTGCTTTCCAGGAGACGAAGGCAAGTTGTTTCTGGGCAACAGCCTCACCACAAGATTCCGTGTACCATGGACGGGTGGAAGGGTATGACAACTGAAGACGAGATGGGATAAATCTGTGCATGAGAGAGAGCAATTTACTTTGCAAGAATTCCCAGGATGAGTTGATGTCAGAGGTGGTCGAGATGGGAGACCAGTCCAGATGATTGATGGCTGCTTGAAGACCGTGCCAGTTGGCCTGAGTGAAATGCCAGACTCGTCGACGCTGAGCAGGCTCCCTGAGGATGGTCAGAGAGATGTCCACTTTAACAAGGACATGATCAGATGATCCGATCGGAGCAGAAGAAGAGCAGCAGACATTTTCAGGGAAGTTAGTCATAACCAAGTCCAGAAGAGAAGATGTTCCGTTGACTGAGATCCGGGTCGGGAAATTGACAGATTGTGTCAGTCCCAGTGAGTCGCAGAAGTCCTTTGCTGAGGAGCCATGGCTGGTGAGAGAGGTACCCACACCCACATCGCTGTTTCGTCCAAATCCATCCATATTTTTTTGAGATATCTTGCGATGTATCGGTTTTTGCCCTATCTCCCAATGGTGAAGAATCACCAAAAAAAATTCTCTGAGCCGGATCCGGATCCGGATATTCACCAAAATCGAATCATTTCGTCCTTGTCACACACACACAACCTGTCCAATACGTTTCGTCCAAATCCATCCATATTTTTTTGAGATATCTTGCGATGTTTCGGTTTGGCCCAATCTCCCAATGGTGAAGAATCACTTAAGAAATAAATAATTCTCATATCCGAATCCATACTCAGATCTTCACCAAAATCGAATCGAATTGTCCTTGTCAGACACCCAACCTGTCCACCAAGTTTAGTCCAAATCCCTCCACAACTTTTTGAGCTTTCCTGCTATGTGTCGGTTTTGGCCCGATTTCCCAATGGTGAAGAATCACCGAAAAAAATTCTCCGAGCCGGATCCGGATCTTCACCAAAATCGAATCATTTCGTCCTTGTCACATACGCTACATCGCTGCTAAATTTCGTCCGAAATCGTCCGAATCACAACTTTTTGAGATATTTTGTTCACAAACTGGCAGACAAACAGACAGGGGTGAAAACATAACCTCCATCCATGCACCTTTGGTGGCGGAGGTAACAAACGTGTTGTTCAATATATCTCACTAAAACAAACTAACGTTGCTAGTTAACGTTGTAGGCGAATCACCTATTGAACCATTTGCATAATTAATGCTTTGTGTTGGTGAAAAATAGTGACAATAATAATAATAATAATAATAATAATACATTTATTTTATATAGCGCTTTTCAAGAAGCCCAAAGACGCTTTGACAGAGTACAAAAAACAAGTGCAAAAAGACAAAAATCAATAGGTAAATAATAATCAAAGCAAAAGGAAGGAGAAGAGATAGTCAGGGGTTAAATGCTGTGGGTTAAATGTTAAATGCAGTGTTGAACAGGCGGGTCTTGAGTGATGTTTTGAATGTGGTGAGTGAGGAGGAGTCTCTGATGGTGTGAGGTAGTGAGTTCCAGAGGGTGGGAGCAGCGATGGAGAAGGCCCTGTCCCCCCAGGATCTGAATTTGGTCCGCATGGGGGGGGGGGGGGGGTTGAGAAGGTTGGTACCAGCAAAGCGGAGGTTGCGGGTGGGAGTGTGTCTGGAGAGGAGGTCAGTCAGGTAGGATGGGGCCAGGTTATGGAGGGCTTTGTAGGTCAAGAGGAGGATTTTGTACTGGATTATCTGGGGGATGGGGAGCCAGTGAAGCTTGTAAAGGACGGGGGTGATGTGGTCACGGGTCCGGGAATGGGTGAGTAGACGGGCAGCGGAGTTCTGAATGTATTGGAGTTTATTGGTGATTATTGAGGGTGAACCATAGAGGAGGCTATTGCAGTAGTCCAGACGGGAAGTGATGAAGGCGTGGATGAGGGTTTCTGCAGCCGTGGAGGAGAGGGATGGACGGAGACGGGCGATGTTTTTCAGGTGAAAGAAGGCTGTCTTTGTGATTTGTTTAGTGTATTTGTCGAAGGAGAGGGTTGGGTCAAAGATGACGCCAAGATTCCGGATGAGAGGGGAGGTGGATACTGGGATACCGTCGATGTTGAGGGCAAAGTTATGGGTGGATTTGGTGAGCGTTTTTGGGCCAATGATGATTATTTCAGATTTATCACAGTTAAGTTTGAGGAAGTTGATTTGAAGCCAGGATTTTATTTCAGTGATGCAGTTTGTCAGGATAGAGTGGGTGGCGGTGGAGATGGACTTGGTGGAGATGAAAAGCTGGATGTCATCGGCGAAGCAGTGGAATTGGAGACCATGACGGCGGATTAAGTGACCAAGGGGGGACAGGTACAGGATGAAGAGGAGGGGGCCAAGAACTGAACCTTGGGGGACACCTTGGGGGAGGGGAGCAGTGGGGGATTTGCAGTTATTGATGGAGATGAACTGGCGTCTGTCAGAGAGGTATGATTTGATCCAAGAGAGGGCAGTGCCGGTAATGTTAAAGGTGGTTTCAAGTCGAGTGAGGAGGATGGTGTGATTGATGGTGTCAAAGGCGACGCTGAGGTCGAGGAGGATGAGAATGTTGAGGTTGCCGGCGTCAGAGGAGAGGAGAAGGTCGTTGGTGATTTTGAGGAGAGCAGTTTCTGTACTGTGGTTGGAGCGGAATCCGGATTGGAATGTTTCATACAGGTTATTGGCAGAGAGGTGATGTTTGAGTTGAGTGGCTACAGCGCGTTCCAAAACTTTCGACAGAAAGGGTAGGTTGGAGATGGGTCTGAAGTTGTTTAGGGTGTCAGGGTTGAGTCCAGGTTTTTTCAGAATGGGGGTAACAGCAGCAATTTTGAGGGATGGTGGGATGATGCCTGTAGACAGGGAGGAGTTTATTGTTGCAATGATAAGTGGAGAGAGAGCAGGAAGGGAGGCCTTGACAAAGCTGGAGGGGATGGGGTCAAGAGTGCAGGTGGCATTTTTCATTCCTATGAGGAGTTCAGAGAGGTCAGTAGGGGAGACTGGGGAGAATTGAGACAGGGGTTGGCAGGATAAGGGGGAGGGGGGGCAGGTGGTTTGAGGGGGAGTGGGTGCGGTGGTGGTTAAGCTGTTGTAGATGTTGTCAATTTTGCTTTGGAACAATGAAAGGAAGGAGATGCAGTTGTCTACTGTGAATGACTGGGTGGTGGTGTTCAGGGGGCTGAGGAGTTTGTTTATTGTAGAGAAGAGTGCTTTTGGGTTTCCGGAGCCAGAGTGGATAATTTGAGAGTAGTAGGTGGAGCGGGCGTGGGAAAGGGCATCTTTGTAGTGTTGTAGGTGGTCCTTGTAGGTTTGGGAGTGAATTGTGAGACCTGTTTTATTGCGGAGTCTTTCAAGTTGGCGAGCACGAGTTTTCATCAGGCGGAGTTCAGGGGTAAACCAGGGAGCAGAATGGGTGAAAGAAACTGTTTTGGTTTTTTAGGCGCAAGCTGGTCAAGGCAGGAGGAGAGAGTGTGGTTGTAGTAGTCAGTGAGGTCAGAAGGGGTGTGGAGGTCAACGAAGGGAGAAGTGGACATTTTTTTCAGAGAGGGTGGATGAGAATGAGGTAGGTGAAAGAGCGTTTAGCTTACGGAAGTTGATAGTGCGATAATGCCTTGGTGCTGGGGTGGGGATGTTGATGGTCATAGTGATGGCTAAGTGGTCAGAGAGGGTGAGGTCGGAGCCAGAGAGATGGTGCAAAATTAATCCAGTGGAGCAGACAAGGTCCAGAATGTGACCACGGTTATGGGTTGGAAAGTTGTCATGTTGAGTGAGGTTAAATCAGGTGTGTAAATCAGTGAAGTCAGTGGTTATTGTGGAGTCAGTGGAGTGCATGTGGATATTGAAATCACCGAGGAGGAGGATTGAGGGGGAGAGGGAACATAGCTGGGTCAGAAAGTAGGAGAAGTCAGACAGGAATGATGGGTGTGGTTTGGGAGGGCGGTAGACGACAGCCATGACTGACTGTGTGTGACCAGAGAGTTTAAAAGCCAGGTGTTCAAATGATGGAGCAGACGAGATGGAGATGAGGCTGGTCCTGATGTCTTGTCGGTGAATTACGGCAATTCCACCACCTCGGCCCTCCGAGCGTGGTTTATTGATGTAAGAATATCCATTGGGTGTAGTGAGGTTGAGTGCGAAGTAGTCCAGAGGTTGTTGCCAGGTTTCAGTGAGACAGAGAAAGTCCAGTTTATTATCCAGAATGTAGTCGTTCAGGATGAGGCTTTTGTTGTTGAGGGACCGGGTATTGAACAGGGTGAGCTTGATGTTGTTTTGTACGGTGGGGATGAACTCAGGTTTCATCAGATCAGAAATATGATCGTGTTATAACTTGAAACGGATAAACGGATTTCAATAGATCGAACTACGGTGGATTCGGGTAACTCCCGGGAGTTTGTGATCCAAAAATTATTATTTTCATTTTTTTACGGATCACAAATTCAAAGAATGATGAATGAACAAGGAATCTTGTCGAGAAAGGTGTGTTTGTTGTTGTTGTTGTTGTTGGTGTGTGTGTGTGTGTGTGTGTGCGTGCGTATATGTGTGTGCGTGTGTATATGTGTGTGCGTGTATATGTGTGCACGTGTGTATATGTGTGTGCGTGTGTATATGTGTGTGCGTGTGTATATGTGTGTGCGTGTGTATATGTGTGTGCATGTGTATATGTGTGTGCGTGTGTATATGTGTGTGCGTGTGTATATGTGTGTGCGTGTGTATATGTGTGTGCGTGTGTATATGTGTGTGTATATGTGTGTGCGTGTGTATATGTGTGTGCGTGTGTATATGTGTGTGCGTGTGTATATGTGTGTGCGTGTGTATATGTGTGTGCGTGTGTATATGTGTGTGCGTGTGTATATGTGTGTGCATGTGTATATGTGTGTGCGTGTGTATATGTGTGTGCGTGTGTATATGTGTGTGCGGGTGCAGTGCCGGATGAAGCCTCGGCTGGCCCTAAGGCACATTTTGAAATTTTAGAGAATGGCCTGAACAATTTAAATTAGATCTCTGGCTCATGGAAATGGACCCCAGACAAAAGATGCACTGATTCATGAACAAAATATTTAATACAAAAAAAGACAAATATTTAATGTGAAAAGAAACTACTTTCAAACTAGTTTAGTCTATACAATTAGCAGTGTATGAATATATGCATGACAAAACACACACAGATTTGGCACTTTGCTTTACAGTTTACGAGACCTTAGATTGTAACCTTGTGCGTGTTTATAACTGCAAACTCTTCAATTACGGAACTGAAGTCCAGTTCTCGGAGCAAATCACTTTCAATGCACAAAAGGGCCAACGCACCAAGACGCTGTTGATGCATGGTAGAACGCTTCACATCTTTGATTCTCTTTAGCTGCGACAATGAGCGTTCTCCTGAGCAATTGGTGGCCATTAGTGCTAAGTATATTCGGAGAGCCACTGCAGTGTTTGGAAAGGCTGCATGAACTCCAGTGGTGTGCAGCAGCACAAACATATGCTGTGCCTGTGCACACACACCCTGTTGAGGGGGAACTTGAGGGCAGTTGGTCTTTATACCACCAAATGAACTGATGGAACTCTGACGCAAAATCAGTATTCAGATCCTTGTGATACACACTGACAAGCCCTGTAATAGCAGTGTTGATATCCTCGTCGGTCATCGAGTCAAACTCTGTCAGAACGCCAAACCGATGCAGCACTACAGAATACGCCTCTCTGCGTTTCTGCAATGCACTTCGCAGTTGGTCAATGATGACATAAAATGTATTAACTTTGAATTTTTGTTGGCCCGTCATCCCTTCTGTGGCATCAGTAGCATTTCCATCATTGACACGCTTCTTACGCTTGGGAATTCGCCGACTTTCGGATTTGTAAGTGCTGTTGCCGCAGCGATCACATGCTTGTTGCTCATAGAAATCAAAATTTTCTCTGCGCGCATGTACAAACTCATTCAAACTCTTCAGCAGACCAATAGCCGGTGTTAATTCTATGGTGGCACTTTGCAACAACTTGCTGCAGCAGTTGAACCGATGCAAAATATCATTCCAAAGTTCACACATCAGGGCAACTTCTATGGTGCCAATCTTTTCTGCCAAAGAATCCGCCTCATTTCGTGTCTCCCTGTTCTGATTTTCATCTGCAGAGATCTCTTCGAGAGCACTCTGGAACTGGCGGTAACCGCGGAACAGAGCTTCAGTGGCATCAGCTCGGGTAGACCACCGGGTATCCAATGGGTGTTTCGGAACAAGGCACCCAGGTCGCTGTTCCACATGGGTCTGCAGGACACCCCAACGGTGCGTGGATGCCACAAAGAACGCATACAGGCCCTGCAAAAACCAAAAAAATGAAACCGCGTCAATGCAACAATCCACCGCGGACTGACCAACTAGGTTCAAAGAGTGAGCTGCACAGGGAATGTAATCAACCAAACTGTTCTTTTTCTTCAAAATTTGCTGCATACCATTGTACTTGCCCGACATATTACTGGCATTGTCATACATCTGACTGTGGCAATTGTCAAAGTCGATGTCATGGTCCTTCAAGTATTGGAGAAGAGTATCAGCAAGATTCTGACCTGTATGACTAGAGATACTAATGAACGTGAGGAAACGCTCGACAGGCTTGTGATCTGTCATGTTGACGTAGCGGAGGATGATAGTGATCTCATCCTTCCTCAACACATGACCAAACCATCTCAACCTGTTCATCTCAACAGCATCAATCACAGGCTCTATTCCCATCATCTTTCGCAATTCATAAATTTGTCTTCCTCTCTCTCTCAATGATACTCCGCACATCTACCGAACCATTCGCATTTCCATCCTTCGTTGCTGCTCTAGGTTCATTACCCATGTCTCGCTCCAATAAATCATAACACTTCACACATGCAGCATACACCTTTCCCTTCAACTTCAACGACACTCCCCTCCTGGTCAGCACGCCACTCAGTTCCTGAAACTTCTTCCATGCACATCTCACTCGAGCAACCGTTGCCGAGTCTGATCCACCTCCTCCATTCAGCATGTCTCTGAGGTAGCAAAATGTTTTCACACCTTCCAGCTTCATGCCGTCTCCAAGATCCAACTCAACATTTCCTCCATCTGCAGCTCCCTCTGTGCACACCTTACACTTGAATGTAGCTGCCACACTGGTTAATGACCCTCTCAGACCACTACATTTTTGATGAACCCACTCAGCGCACATTGTACATTGAATAGAGTTCACTCCGACACCCTTCCTGCACACAGCACATGGGCACTTCCCAGTTCTTTCCACCTCACCACATGCTTTACCACTTGCCATCACCCTCATTTGAGGTCAGTGAGATGGGGGACGTCCTGACATAACGATGGATTGAATCTGCAAATAGAACATCAGATGTATAAGTTTTAAAACCTTTTAAAAAATAAAATTCAAACCACATTAAACACTATACAGTGATGTAGCGCACCTTGAAAATATTTGCGAAAATTGAGATACATATTATATTACCCTGGCAGGGACAGAAATTAGAAATAATTTGTTTAAACTAATAAAAATTGACGAAAACTGCTTGTCAATTTTTGTGGCCCGAATTTTTGGCTGGCCCTAAGGCACATGCCTTGTCTGCCTAATGGTTAATCCGGCAATGGGTGGGGGGACGAAGAAGAGAGAGGGGATGGGGGACGAAGAAGAGAGGGGTGGGGGACGAAGAAGAGAGAGGGGATGGGGGACGAAGAAGAGAGAGGGGTGGGGGACGAAGAAGAGAGGAGATGGGGGATGAAGAAGAGAGAGGGGATGGGGGACGAAGAAGAGAGAGGGGATGGGGGACGAATACGAGAGAGGGGATGGGGGACGAAGAAGAGAGGGGATGGGGGACGAAGAAGAGAGAGGGGATGGGGGACGCAGAAGAGAGAGGGGATGGGGGACGAAGAAGAGAGAGGGGATGGGGGACGAAGAAGAGAGAGGGGATGGGGAACGAAGAAGAGAGAGGGGATGGGGGACGAAGAAGAGAGAGGGGATGGGGGACGAAGAAGAGAGAGGGGATGGGGGACGAAGAAGAGAGAGGGGATGGGGGACGAAGAAGAGAGAGGGGATGGGGGACGAAGAAGAGAGAGGGGATGGGGGACGAAGAAGAGAGAGGGGATGGGGGACGAAGAAGAGAGAGGGGTGGGGGACGAAGAAGAGAGAGGGGATGGGGGACGAAGAAGAGAGAGGGGATGGGGGACGAAGAAGAGAGAGGGGGTGGGGGACGAAGAAGAGAGGGGACGGGGGACGAAAAAAGAGAGGGGATGGGGGACGAAGAAGAGAGGGGATGGGGGACGAAGAAGAGAGAGGTGTTGGGGGACGAAGAAGAGAGGGGATGGGGGACGAAGAAGAGAGAGGGGATGGGGGCCGAAGAAGAGAGAGGGGTGGGGTATGAAGAAGAGAGAGGGGATGGGGGACGAAGAAGAGAGGGGATGGGGGACGAAGAAGAGAGAGGGGATGGGGGACGAAGAAGAGAGAGGGGTGGGGGACGAAGAAGAGAGAGGGGATGGGGGACGAAGAAGAGAGGGGATGGGGGACGAGGAAGAGAGAGGGGATGGGGGACGAAGAAGAGAGAGGGGATGGGGGACGAAGAAGAGAGAGGGGTGGGGGACGAAGAAGAGAGAGGGGATGGGGGATGAAGAAGAGAGAGGGGTGGGGGACGAAGAAGAGAGGAGATGGGGGAGGTGTGAGTCCGTAGGTGTGTGTGTACGACTGTACGTATGTACACAGGATTGAGAGCAGCCTCGGGTAGCAGGGCAGGCAGCGGTTTAGGTTCTGCTGGGAATTGATTGAATGTGGGATCAGTGGGGGTAGAGGGGTCGAGGTGGTGGAGAGAAGGAAGTTGGAGTGGTGTGCAGGACATGAGATGTAACGGGTACGGTACAGGGCGAGGTCGGAGGTTGGTCGGAGGACACAAGGTATTGCACGCAGGTGGGGATGGAAGGAGTAATGACGTGGGAATAATAGTATCGGAAGAGATCTGTAAACAGGTGGTCATTTGGTGAAATATGGAGGTTTCGATGAGGATGGAGAAGATCAAGGATCGAGGGGGGCACCCAGATGCAGGGGTTGCTGCACCTGTGTTGGTAGAAGAAATCGGCAAGGAGAGCTGTGGATAAGGCGAGGAATGACATGGAAGAGGTCTACAACAAGATGTAAGAGGATGGTGGGAAAAAGATGATCTATAAATTGGCTCGTGACAGGAATTAGTACAGCAAGGACTTGAATGGAGGAGCGGTGATTAAGGATGGAGGCGGGATGCTAGTGACAGAGAGGGCTTCAGTATTGAAGTTGTGAGAAGGATATTGTAGTGAAAATGTATCAAAGTTGAACCCAGGTGTGATGCTCACTTAAACCGCTGAGAGGCGTCTATAAGACCTCGGACGTCCGCGACTCTGGGCCACTCCTGCAACATTATACTATGACATGTAGACTTGGATGGTACGTACCCGCTCATATTCTAGGCTTGCTTGCATTGACTGATATCGATCCTTTCTATATGATGCCAAGATCCTGATACATATATTGCATGATTGTATTTTACAGGATGATGCCAGAGATCTGATTGTTATTAAACCTACCTATGGGACAAAGTTGTGGACTTGATTGATTTTCACAACACTTAATAACAATCAGTCTTGCCGTCCACTCGAGGACAAGAGGCGAACATGGCGGGGCACAAGATGATCCAGGTACCGATATTTGGTGCCGACCCACAAGCGGTGGATTCGGGCTCGGAGCTGACGCATTGGCTCAAGACACTGGATAATCAGTTCAAAGCCCAGGATGCCGTTGTCACTGATGAAACGAAACTGGACGTGCTGCAGACTAAAGTACACCATAACGTCTACAGGAGCATCGAACAGTGTACGACGTACAATGCCGCTGTGACAGAGCTAAAACGAATTTACATTAAGAAACGGAGTGTGGTGTATTCCAGGCATCTGCTCGCAACGCGGTGTCAACAGCCCGCTGAGACGATAGATCACTTCGCCCAAGAGCTGCGCAGTCGACTTGCAGACAGTACTCAAGAGGTACGCACTCATGAGCAAGTCCAAGATGATCTTGTACGAGATTCTTTTGTCTCTGGGATCAGCTCTTCGACTCTCAGACTAAGACTTTTGGAGACGGTGGACCTGACGTTCACGGAAGCTCTACGGCTGGCACACGTATACGCTGAGGCCCAGGAGCAATCTAACGCCTATGACCACACACGGGTCATTGCGGGGACTTCTCAACACGCGCGCCCGGAGAGAGCTACCGCCGAGGATACGGGAGCAGATTCGACCACACTAGCGGAACCTCTGGCCGCTCCCGAGGAGGACCCAGATTCAGGCTTGGCGGCAGCTGCGGTGGCTAGACCAAAGCCTGTACGAAACGCTACGTGTTACTTCTGCGGGAATCGACAACATCCCAGGTCTGCGTGTCCGTCTCGGGAAGCGATATGCCATTTGTGTTCGACAAAAGGACATTTTGCAAAAGTTTGCCGAAAGACTGCGCGGGGCACACGAACTCGCGCGACCTTGAATGGGCTTATCGCCGAGCCAACGGGCCGAGCACAGAGCGGGGCGCCTTACCCGGCTTTGATGAGCAGCGCTCCTCCTCGTGGGCCCCTGGCTGCGCGCTCAACCTTGGTGAGATACATCAGGCCGCCAAAACAAGTGGCGCTAACACGACCGAACGCGGAGCGACCATCCTTGACTGGTATCCGAACGTCTCATGATGGCTTTGAGACTCACCGCGTGACATGAGCGCCATCCGAAGGCTGCTCGTACAAACTACAAGCTCTTGCTTCAGCACGTGAAACGACAGTTGGCTTCGACCCTTCTCGCGTGAAACGAGCACCATCCGCTGGCTGCTCGTACGAACTACAAGCTTCTGCTTTGGCACGGCAAACTATGCGCTTGACACGAGCGCCCTCCGGAGGCTGCTCGAATGACCGGAAAACTGTAGCCGGCATTGGATCTACACGCGAGGCGCGATCATCTTGCTCGGATGGCTCAATACCTGCCGGACCTCCCGGCCTTGCTCAGGCCATTATTCCACTTATGATCGAAGGCATTTTTGCGCGGGCTTTAATCGATACGGGGTCGATGGATAGTTTTGTTGATCATCGACTGGTGCGAAAACATGGATGGCTGGTCCTTGAGACAACACGACGGCTCTTTATGGCCTCCCAAGGGCTTAGGCTCAGCACAAAAGGGGAATGTCGATTGAAGCTTGTGATAAAGCGACGCATGTTTCCAGATGTACATCTCATGGTCTTACCTGCTTTATGTGCTGACATTCTGTTAGGACATGATTTTCTTAAGCGATATGGACGTTTGGAAATGGAATTTAGTGGGACTGACACGCTTTCTGTGTGTGCACTCGCAGGAATGGAAATTGAGCCTCTTTCGCTGTTCCCCAACATGACCACTGACTGCACACCTGTAGCGGTAAAATCATGGCGCTACTCACGAGCAGACGCGCAATTCATTGTGGAGGAAACGGCCCAGCTCTTAAAGGAAGGTATCATAGAACCTAGCCGGTCGCCGTGATGGGCCCAGGTCTTAGTGGTGCGAAGTGAAGCGCATCGCAGACGCATGGTAATCGACTATTCACAGACGATTAATCGCTTTACACAGCTGGATGCCTACCCCCTACCGGGGATGGACGCACTGGTTCGACAGGTGGCCCAGTACTCAGTCTATAGCACTCTCGATATGCGTAGTGCGTATCATCAGATCCCCATCTCTAGGGCCGATCGCATCTATACCGCCTTTGAATCGGGTCAAAGGTTATACCAGTTCACCCGACTACCTTTTGAGGTGACGAACGGGGTCGCCTGTTTTCAGAGGGCTATGGACGACCTCATTACTAAGGAGAACTTGACAGATGTCTTTGTATATCTGGACAATCTTACGGTTTGTGGGCATGACCAGGGGCATCATGATGCTAATCTGAAGCGCTTCCTCGAGGTCGCGCAGAGGTATCGCCTAACCATGAATGAGGCTAAGTGTCGTTACTCCCTGCGCACGATAGATCTTCTGGGGTACACCGTGACCCACGTCTCTGTTGCTCCAGATAAGGAGCGTCTGAGTCCTTTGCTCGATATGGCTCCGCCCTGCGATCGAGCTTCTCTGAAGCGTGCTCTCGGGCTGTTCGCCGATTATTCTAAGTGGGTGCAAAATTTCTCCACGAAGCTCCGCCCCCTTGTGGCCTGCGACACGTTCCCCATGAGCCCAGCCGCCTTGGCTGCATTTAGGGGCCTTAAGTCCGACATCGCTGGCGCCGCTGTGGCGACGATCGACGAGAGCAAATCTTTCGTCTTAGAAAGTGATGCCTTGGATCATGCGATAGCGGCGACTCTCTCCCGGGGGGGCGCCCTGTGGCTTTCTTTTCGCGGACTCTCACCTCTGCTGAGCGGAGGCATTCGTCTGTCGAAAAGGAAGCGTACGCGATCGTCGAGTCGATTCGGCGATGGCGACCGTACTTGCTCGGGTGATGCTTCCAAATCATTACGGACCAACAAAGCATGGCGTTCATGTACGACACCTTACATGCTCAACGCATTAAGAATGAGAAAATCACTTGCTGGCGTATCGAACTCGCCGACTTCTGCTACACCATCAAATATCGCCCGGGGAAGGATAACCTGGTCGCCGACGCCTTATCGAGGCCGGCTACGTGCGCGGGTATCATAACTTTGGAGGGTCTGCGTGCTTTGCACGACACTATGTGTCATCCTGGGGTGACGCGTTTCGCTCATTTTGTGCATCGTGGTAATCTGCCGTACTCGGTTGAGGACATCCACCGGGTCTGCCGCGACTGCGCTGTATGTGCGGAACTCAAACCGCGTTTTTACAACCCTCCCATGGGGACGCTGGTTAGGGCTACTAGACCGTGGGAGAGATTGGCGATGGATTTCAAAGGACCGCTGCCGGTGTCGAGTAACTCTTGTTACCTGCTCACTATCGTTGATGAGTACTCGCGATTCCCTTTCGCTTATACACGCACGGATATGATGGCTGCCACAGTCATATGGTGCCTGCAGAATTTGTTTGCTGTGTTTGGGTATCCGGCCTACGTGCATACCGATCGGGGTGCGGTGTTCCTGTCCCAGGAAGTGAGGTGTTTCTTGCTCCGAAATAATGTCGCTTTGAGTTACACCACTCCGTACAGACCCCAGGCGAATGGGCAGGTCGAACGCTTCAATGGGATTATATGGAGGGCCATCATGCTAAGCCTCAGGACCCTCGGCCGGGGCCTAGATAAATGGGCTTGGTCGCTACCTGCGGCGCTGAACTCGATCAGGGCTCTACTATGTACGGCCACCAACCAGACTCCTCACGAAAGACTGTTCCACCACCCTAGAAGCTCGGGTAGTATCCGATCTTTACCCAGTTGGCTCGCTGAGCCGGGGCTGGCCTATCTCAAACGTGCGGTTCGCACAAGCAAGTACGATCCCTTAGTGGATAAGGTGCAGGTACTCCAGGCGAATCCCGAACATGCTCGTGTGATGACGGCAGATGGACGTGAGTCCACTGTCTCCGTACGCTATCTCGCCCCTTGTGGGGTCATCGACCCTTATAGGGATATCGACGAACCAATCTACGAGTCTATGGACTCTCCCGAAGCTTCCCCTATGGAGCATCTGCCGTCCCTCCCTTCACCAGATACACCCCTGCCTGAAGGCACTGAGGTGCCCCCTCCGACACCTGCCTCCAGCGGCTACTCCGATGCAGGGGACTCCGGGCTTGGGGATGTGGTACCAGGTAGTTTCCGAACCCGTGCTGGCAGGGTAATTCGCCACCCTGACCGCTACGGATGGACCGACTGACATGGAATGACATCCCCAATCAATTAATGCTGACGCACGCTTGATTCCTGCCTAGCGGCAGTGTAGTTCTAACGGCGGGGAGAATGTAGTGAAAATGTATCAAAGTTGAACCCAGGTGTGATGCTCACTTAAACCACTGAGAGGCGTCTATAAGACCTCGGACGTCCGCGACTCTGGGCCACTCCTGCGACATTATACTATGACATGTAGACGTGGATGGTACGTACCCGCTCATATTCTAGGCTTGCTTGCATTGACTGATATCGATCCTTTCTATATGATGCCAAGATCCTGATACATATATTGCATGATTGTATTTTACAGGATGATGCCAGAGATCTGATTGTTATTAAACCTACCTATGGGACAAAGTTGTGGACTTGATTGATTTTCACAACAGATATTTCATACAGTTGTTGAACCGGGAAGGAAGCAACTGCGAGCTGTAGCTACCAAGTTATGTGGAAGGGAAAGTGGAGTTGGTGGAGGTCACGGAAGAGGAAGTGCAGACAGCATTGAAGAGGGTGAAAATGGGGAGGATGCCAGACATTGATGAGGTGTGTACAGAGATTATAATTGCAGGGAAAGAAGTTGGAGTGAGTTGGACGAAGACGTTGTTGAATTTATGTATGAGAGAGGGTTAAATTCTGTAGGAGTGGAGGACAGGGTTAATTTTTTTTTCTTTTCTTTGTATACAAGATCTAGGCTCGTGAAAGAGCGAACATTAATCACACAGAAAGACAAACCGACACATAAAACATATAACATCGGGAGCGGTAGACAAGATGGGGAGAGAGGGGGAAGGACACAAACACAACATTTGAGAGCAGGGACCGAGAGACATGGAGACATCGAGAGATCTGAGAGAGGGCGAGGGCTTTGGGGGGGGGCAAGGGAAGGGGGGGGGGGGGTGGGAGAGGTATAAACATATGGACACTGCCAGGATTTCCAGGAAAGAAGTTGGAATTTCAAACAAGGTGGATCTGGGGTGAATTAGCGGGGGTAGAAGGGGGATGTTCAACCGGGGATGTAATTGTGGGGGATGTAATTGTGGGGGTTGTGGGGGAAGGGGGATGTAATTGTGCCGATATAGAAGAGGGAGGGGGATGTTCAACATCCGGGAAAGTACACGGTCATTACACTCCTTCGACATGTCATGAAGGTGCTGGAGAGGGTTCTGGATGGGAGGATAAGGAAGAGTTTGGAGAAGGAGATCGTAGAAGAGCAGCAGGGGCTTGGAAAGGGTAGGGGAATGACAGATGGGATGTTTGCGCTGAGACAGCTGGTGGAGAAGAGTTTGGAGGTGCAAGGTGAAATGGCATTGGGATTTGTGGATCTGGAGAAGACCTACAACACTGTCCTGAGAGAGATGATGATGGTAACACCAAGGTGGATGGGAGTAAATGAAGCAGAAGTTAGGTTGGTGGAAGGTAATGTACAAGGGAAAGAAGGGAAAGTTTTGGTTGGTCCTGGGATGTTGGAGGAGTTCAGTGTGAACATCGGTTTGAGGCAGGGGAGTGTTCTCAGCCCACTCCTGTCTATCATGGTGATGGGGCTGATAAGCAGGAGAGGTATTATGGGGAGGATATTGTACCTGGACGACATGGTTGTTGTGGTGGAAGGTAGGCAGGAGATGCAGGAAGTACTAGGGTAGTGGAAGGAGGAATTTGACAAACATGGGGTGAAAATGACCTTGGAGAAGATGGAGGATATGTGGGTTGGACAGCAGATACAAGAAATGAATATCAGGTTAGAGGAGATCAGACAAGGAAATAGGTTTGAGTATCTGTGGGGGAACAGTGACCGGGGATGGTAAGTCAGAGGCACAGGTGTGGAGGATTGAGGTGGGTGTGAATGCGTGGAGGAGGATGGAGGGATTGATGGCAGACAGAAAGATTTCAAGGAGATTGAAAGGTACGATTCTGATGTCGTGTGTAACACTAACACCGGTCTACTTTACGGTCTGGAGATGGTGGCACTGACAGAGAGACAACAAGAGAGGCTGCAAGTTTGCGGGAACAACTGGGTCAGTAGGATTGTGGGAGTGAGGAGGGTGGATAAAAGGAGAATGGATGAACTGAGGGAGGATATTGGTGTGCAGATAATCTTGATGGGGAGATTGGTGAAATGCCAGCTGAGATGGCATCAAAACAACTGGAGACGATGGTGTTCCTTCAAGAACACTCGATAAAGCAGCCGGTCAAATAAAGTTCTTACATCTTATACCAGAGTTGATGTATTTAAGGGATGTGGACTCCGATGAGAAAAAGGAGTAAAAATTATCTGAAAAAATAAAATACACCACCCTTGATGCCTTTTACAGTTTACACCACCCTTGATTTATTTTGCAGTTTACACCACCCTTGATACCTTTTACAGTTTACACCACCTTTGATGCCTTTTGCAGTTTACACCACCTTTGATGCCTTTTACAGTTTACACCACCCTTGATTTATTTTGCAGTTTACACCACCTTTGATGCCTTTTACAGTTTACACCACCTGTGATGCGTTTTACAGTTTACACCACCTTTGATGCCTTTTACAGTTTACACCACCTTTGATGCCTTTTACAGTTTACACCACCTTTGATGCCTTTTACAGTTTACACCACTCTTGATGCCTTTTACAGTTTACACCACCATTGATGCCTTTTACAGTTTACACCACTCTTGACTTAATTTGCAGTTTACACCACCCTTGATACCTTTTACAGTTTACACCACCCTTGATTTATTTTGCAGTTTACACCACCCTTGATACCTTTTACAATTTACACCACCCTAAGATGTATTTTACTATTTACACCACCCATGATACCTTTTACAGTTTACATCACCGTTGATGTCTGTTTACAGTTTACAGCACTTGTATACCATGTTCAATCACTGTCTCTCTGATTAATGAAGTTTTCGTTTTGTTCCTGATACCATCCATGGTCTCACCTCAATCCATGCAAAAAGTGGCATGATTTTTATCATGTTAAGTTTTGTTAGTTTTGGGTTCGATTCTAGAGGGGGCGAAAATACACCTGGATGGGGGTTTGGGGGCTGGGGGGGGGGGATTCCCTCCACTTGAGGCAATCCGACCCACCCTCTCCCTCTGCCCCCCCTGTAGTTATGGGGGTCTGCTTCAACCAGTATGGAGTCTCTGTACTCGCGAGCATTGGAAAATAAGTCAATGCATGTGTGTACCGATGAAAGTCACTTCTTGAATCCCATCAGAATGGTCAGAATCCCATCACTGGTTCACAAGTTGTCGTGGGAACGAAAACCTATCCTGGACGGACGGACGGACGGACAAGCTGAAAACATAATGCCTCAGCCGATAAAAAGTCATTTGTACCACGTGCAATTCAAGTCTGGTACAAATTTCAAATTCGCCATTTCGCTGCTTCGTCCATCTTCCATATTTTTTGCCCTGTTTTCTTATTTCCTTTGATGATTTATGGTGTTTTTTTGATGGTTAAACTTAAGGTATCACCAAAGTAGAATTTCCCTCGATATGGGACAATAAAGATTATTATTATTATTATTGCAAAATCGAAGATTTTTTCAGGTATATTGGTTGGTCTTGTGCATTATTCTGTTTGTCACTCGCCTACAGGTCACAATTCTAAACCGATCGTTATGAAATTTCACCAAATTGTAGATGTCGTCACAACTGAGAAGCCTTTTGATTTTGAAGTCAAAGGTCATCTGGAGGTCAAATTCTAAAATCATCGATTTTAATCCGATTGACCAGAGCTTTGATTAAGATGGTCAATTTCATCAACTAGCAATGGTACCCGCCCTATGGGCGGGGCTTCAATTGGGAGGCCCAAATGAAAAGGCTAAATATCAGAAATTGAAGGCTTTTTTTTCTTTTAAACGATTTATATAAACATCCGTTAAATCTCGATCGGTCCAGCCGTTTGTGCGGCATCCGGGGAAATAACGTCATGCGGAGCAAGTATCAGCAGGATGTGGCAGTGTGGGACATGGGAGTCCACGTTTCTGATCCTCCTTCATGCCGAACTAGCCCACCACTTCTCCAAACATTCCGCTCTTCAGATCCGCCATGAGAGATTTAAGCTTGATACTGAAGACGCGTGCAGTTCGTACTCCCGATGTCGTATGTACTCCCGATACGTGTTTCCTTCATTGTAAAAACTACCAAATCAACAGTTAAAAGGATTTTGAGCCGATAGGCGTTACGGCCTTGGCAAGATCGATGGAGACAGCGATCTGTTAGCATATCCACCGCCCAAATAGCTATGTGGAATTATCTCATGTAGAGGTTGAACGTCGTTTGAACTTTGGCCGAGGTCATTATTTACTTTTAATGATGTTTATATTCGAATGATGTTTAATGATGTTTATATTGGTTTTGGGTCGTCCTTTCCGCATATCTCGTGGGATTGTGAGTTGGAGAGACGGCCGTGATGGCAGGGAGGGGGATGGAATTCTCTCAAGCAGAGATTCAACCCGTGTCCTTATAAAAGGTCTTTGTCTGAAGTCACCGAGTCCGATCGGTGCAGCCGTGCAGCGATCGGCGCAGCCGTTTGTGCGGCACCCGGGAAAACAACATCGTCACAATGGAAACATCGTCACAATGAACGTTATGCGAACGTGAATGCTATGCGGGAGTCCAAACCTGCGAATGCTGGAGACCAAAGCTGAAATTGGAAAAACAATATAGCCGATTTTACTCCCAGGGGTCCCAGGATTACCCACCCAAAATATCGTTACGATCGGTTCAGCAGTTTTTACGGTACCTTCGAATGGACGGACAGACAGACAGACAGACGGACATTTGGTGAATTATAGTAAGATGAAATGGTCAATTTGATGTATCCATGGCAACCTTTTTGTGGAGTGGGTGGATTTTGCAATTATCGTGCTCTGGATGACGTCTTCTTCCTCTTCTTCACAATTTGAAGATTTCACTCTCAAACTCTTTTGTCCACATCCACGTCTCAGACCCACACAACATACCACATCCCAATCAAACATTTCACAAAACTCTTCTTCAGTTTGTTGAACATTTTTTTCATTCAGGTCCTTTTACCATTCCATGTACACACAGGACTCGGCTGTGATTTAAATATATCATGTAGCTGTCTATTTATTACGTATGCATGAATGTATGAATCAAGCATTGAGATGCGTGAACCGACGAAAAAAACAGGTCCGAATTAGCGAGCAGGTTTATTGGGCTTTTGTGCCGGGGGAAGGTGTTGACATGGGTTCGGTACCCCGTGTCCATGGCATGTTGCTGTCATGTGGCCCGTGATACACAAACATTCAACTTCCATAGCTTCAGTTACACCTCGTCGTTTCCTCAGATGATGTTAACGACGAAACTTGAACCAGGACCAGACATTGTTCCGCATTTGGCCCTTTTATACTCACCAGCCGTGGGTTGTGTTCCGTTACCAAGCGGCTTGTTTGATTCAAAGCGCTCAAGCAAGCCAACGGAACGGAGTGCTCGGCACCGCTTAACAACATGGCGGTCTCCAAGCAAACAAATGTTTTCCGGACCATCATTTTCAGTTTTCCTCGATCATCTTTGGACAACTTCCCCAAACTAATTGATGGCGTTACCAGGGGCTGCAGGAAGAGGGAAATAAGGATAAAGCAATGGGGAGTTATAATGTGGAGCCTTCCCCCCCCCCCCCCCCAACCTCCCCACCAAGCTTTTTCTGCTGTGCATTTTGGGCAGGTGAGTGGGGTTCGCATGTTTGTAGATCTTGAAGAAGTAGGATGAAAAGTAGTAACAATAAAACTATGAAATGCACGTTTCAATAATACTCTGAGTATATATAACAAGGGTATTTATGTCTGAATATATCATTAGTTCAGTTGTAGTATCGTTTGAATGCGACTACGAGTACTCGTTTTTACCTGCTCGGTGACCCAGGTCTGCGAGAGGTTTTTGTTGCTGTTGCTGTTCTTGTGGAGGTCGATTTTTGAAATGTGCACCCATTGGTTGGACAGCTGCCGGACCCCACCCACCACGGCACCCAGACGAAATAATATGGCCGCCATCTTGGTTTTATGGTTGGCCGAAGACAGGTCTGTGGGCCTCTGCTGATTTATACAATGTCCGGGTTTGTTACATCAGATTTCCATTGGCTTTGTTTGGATCAAGTGTTACTCAAAAAAATCTATTTGTGTCAAATAAAAATTATCAGGAAGGTTTAATCAAGGCCGTCGGCACGTACGGTATTCGCCTCCCTAAAAAATAGCGTCATGGAATTTTTGGACGTCCCCATGTTGGGGTTAAACAATCCGTGACCGTGTGACAAATCAGCTCGTTCTGATATAAACGTGGCGGAGGTTGACATGGGTGAGAGGCATCCAGTTCATTTTTATAGCGTATAAGATGTGTTTTCCAATCAGCCCGTTACCAAATTTTGGGGCAAGTTGTGACCACAGTGCGCTTATTGTTGTTGCTAACATAACGAAGCACCTCTCTCAATGGCTTGCCGAGTGGTTCATACGGAATGGCTGGCTTGGCAAGCTGCCTGCTGACAGAATAGACCCCAGATCTATGCCATGCTATTTGTCCGAGTCATCGCAAGTGATTCGCTGACCCATTGACTCAAGAGCGCCCACTTGTGCAGGGGGGCGATTCACCAGCCCCCACTATAATGCATAGATGATCAGCTAGCTCGCAGTTTTCATGGGCAACTCGGCGCCACCACCCCTCCAACACCCCACCTCACAGGCGACTCTCCAATCCTCCCTCTCACCACCAGCACCACCCCGCCTCTCCCCACTAGCGACTAGCACCAGATGATGCTCTACATTTTCACAGATTCCCCACACATACCGATTTACGCCTCCTTGTCCGCCCTCAGGGAACGTAAAGTTTTACGCCTCAGCTCCCTGAACAGCTCAGTTCTGCCATTAAGCTGGGTCCTGCGACTGGGCAATGGTATCCAGTGTCCTTTGGGAGACAAAGTTCCTCTTCGCCTGACGATGGGTTCCAAGACAACCACCGCCAACATCAATGTTGGTAGTCTTGAAGGCATGCCATAACCCTTCAGGATCCCCTGAAACACCTAAACGCTTCAGACCCCCACTCAACCGTTCGCAAACCCCTCAGCTACCCTTTCATCCGGGAGCATGCCAACATCTAGCTTAGGATGATGGGACATCCAGTTTAACGTCCATCCGTGGGACGGCACACACACTGATGAATTGCCCTCCTTGCTAAACACCGGGATGACAGTTTATAGCTGGGCTGTGTTCAATCCCAGGCCAGACAGCTCATGTGGTGGCGAGTGTGCATTCCTCCAGTTTATCCAACCAACCTCTTTTTAGTATATAGATTAGGATAAATTTTAAAATGCCAGTGAAACTAAACTAGGCAGAGAGTACAATCTTTTTTTATAGATCATTCTTGAAACTCATTGGAATGGGGCATGGTGTGCATATGGTGTTGTTAGTGAGGGGGTTGCGAACCCTATCAATAATTATATTATCCGACTAAATAATTTTGTTTTCATGTTGAAAGCTCCAGTCACAGACTAGATAGTCCTCATCGAGGCCAGGCCTTAAATAAAAGAGCTGCATTAATAGAAAAGTGAAGAAAGAGAGAAATAATAGTCTAAGTTTTTGAGGAAGTAAAAAAAATCTGAGAAGGAAGATTGTTGGAGACAGAACAGAACCCTGAGGAAAACCGCTGTTGATAGGGAAGGAGGAAGATGTTGAACCATCAACAATTACGGAGATAGAGCAGTTGGAGAGAAAGCTCGATACGAGAGAGCAGAGTGAAGGAGGAAAGCTGAAAGAGGGAAGCTTGGATCTCAGACCCCGATGCCAAAATCTGTCAAGATCAAAGGCGTTTTTAGATATCAAGGCCTACAACAAAGGATTCCCAAAGTCTCTCAGAGAAGAGGCCCAGACATTCGTAATGTAAGAAAGGATATCACCGGTAGATCTTGCCTTGCGAAAGCCATATTGATGGTCAGATAGAAGACTGACATTTAATGTGCTTGAGGAAATGGTTATTGAGAAGACATTCAAAGACTGGAAATAGTATAAGTCAGAGCAATAGGACGGTAGTTGGAAGGGTTTGAACGATCACCCTTCTTTAAAATAGGCTGCACTAAGGCATGTTTCCAGGAAAGAGGAAAAGTTTGGGTTTTTAAACAAAAACGAAACAAACGAGCAAGCACGGGTGCAAGTTCTGAGGCAAACTCCTTCAAGACACAAGGAGGAATGCCATCTTGTCCGTATGTCTTGCTTGTGTCCAGAGAGAGGGGTACCTTTTTGACTGCATGGAAAGAGATTATAGGGAGGGGCATATGATTGGTAAGGGGTGAATCAGAGGGAGATGGAATGTTGGAGTCATCCAGAGTGGAATTAGAGGAGAAAAGAGAACCAAAAAGAGTTGCTTGGTCAGTCGGAGAAACAGCTATAGTGAAGGAAAGGTAGAGCGACAGAAGTTGTTGGAGATACTTTTAGCTGATGACCAGAAACATCTATTAGTGGAAGAAGATGAGTGGTTGTCACATTTCTTTGGGATAAAGGAATGCTTTTTTAATAAAGGAATGCCTCGCCTCACGAATAACATGTTTGCAATGATTTCTGGCAAATATGAAAGATGAATACGAGTCTGAGGAAGAAGTGGTCCGAGAGCTAGGTGGATTTTATTTGACATGGAAACTACAAAAGCTTTGTCATGCTGGTGTGGTACAGGTAGCTTACCTGACCCCAGAAAGCCAATTCTTAAGTGCAGCTAGCGGTGGGTGGGGTAGGGGGCGCCACTCAAAGTACCCCCCAGATTGGTTTTATTTGACATAGAGACGACAAGACCAACTCATATGCCAAGTGGTAGGGTGATCTCCACTGACTACAAATCTGCAACTTAAGAAGAAAATTTCTGGTGGGGAGGTCACTTAAGAACAACATTAATTAGTGCTAATTAGGCCTTTATTTGACATATAAGCTACAAAACTGAAATCACATACAACATGTAGAGAATGGTCCCCTCATCAATAAACAACAACTTAAGAACAGAATATGTGGTGGTAAGGTCACTTAAGAAGAGGTCAAAGGTCACGGAAAAGGGGTTTCCAGCTCTTAATTACTGTTTGATTACAACATGCCACATGATACACACATGGCGTTGTCAATGAAACCTATATCAGTGGAGCCTGAAGTGAGATACATGAGAAGCAGAAATTTTTCCAATCTTACCACTTCCTTTGATTTCAATCAGCGAAAACATTTTATAATGTACCTATTTGGCCCCCATGGCTATTTACACTGTTATTTGACATGTAAGCTACAAAACTGAAACCACATGGAAAATGTAGAGAACGGTCCCCTAATCAACGAGCACCACCTTAAGAATAAAATTTGTGCTTGGGAGGTCACTTAAGAACAGGTCAAAAATGCCAATTTTGACTGAATGACCTTTGAACTAGTTTTATTTGACATGTAAGCTACAAAACTGAAACCAGATTCAAAATGTATAGAGAATGGCCCCCTCATCAATAAACAACAAGTTAAGAAAAAAAATTGTGGTGCGGAGGTCACTTAAGAACAGGGCATTTAACCTTCTCAATCTGATTGGAAAGTTAAATGGCAACTACTGTACACTGTACATCGATAACACCTGGATAATTAAGTAGGCCTAAAACTCGAGCACAAAACACTCCTGCACAAGAACCAAACACTGAATGCATCCTTCGACGAATTCCTAGTGTTTAGAATGTTAGAAAACGTATTGGAAACTGTTTGCAGTGCCTTGTCCTCCTGTAAGTGTAACATACATTGTATCTGAGATTTGAAATTAAGAGTTACTGTTCTTCATCTTCATCGGATTGCAAAATGTCCTCATCAGAAGAGCAGGTTTCAAAGTTGTCATTATCCTCGGCATCAGTTTCAGTTTCTCCTTCATCAGGAACAAGAGATCCAGGTATCTGTGGTCCATCAAACCATATGATGTCGTAGGCTTGCCCCTTGAACCTCCCAGCCATTTTCTGCAGTTGGCTGTTGACATATCATCTTTTTGTTGGCATCCGCCCACATTTTGGCAACAAATGATGCACGCTTGATTTGCTGGGAGACCTCGGCTTCACACGGTGGTATCATGGTTGCATCGATGCCCCGAAGGTTCTCAAGAGGATTCTTCGCTGTGGCCTTTGGTGCATATGTCTTCTGAAACACTTTATAGCGGTGTGCATTGAGTGAAAGTGCTTGAATTGGCTTGGCTCCATACATTCTTGCAGTGAAAGACATGATTACTTCCACTGAATCCAATCCCAAGTTGTCCGTTGCCATCTCTGCAAATGCGTCTTGAGCATCCTTATAACCCTCAAGAATTTTGAAGGGACGTTTCTTTCCTTTTTTGAAGAAGGCAGATGTGTAATCTGATCCCGTAAATGCATGGAAGCCAGCTAGTGCTTGACAGAGTGGGGGTTCCAAGACTTTGCTAATTGCAGTGATGTCTATGAATCGCCTGTCATTCCTTCCCGATGTCCCAACATCCATCCAAATATGTGCTTTGAACTGCCTGCAGTGATACAGCAGAATGACGGCGACATCTGTATCTGATGCCCTGACTGCTATGTTCTTTGCATTTTCCTTGTCAATGTGACTAACATGAGTGCAGATCAAGGTGTCAGCTTCTTCATGATTGGTTTTCAAGGTCTCTACTTCTTCCTTCATGACTTTCCCATCTTTCACGTAGAAAAGGTAGCATGCTCCAAGATACGAGAGATACACAAGTCGTCCTTGAAATATGTCTGCATATTGCTGGGCCTCCCATTCCATTGCCAGGAATTTTGGTAGCTGCTCTTTGAATGATCTTGACTTTAGGCAATCCAAGATATTTCTCGGGCGGTGCTGTTCAGGTCCAGATATGGCGTATTCTTTCTTGTCTGTGTCATCCAGACCTCTTCTTGCTCTTTCACAGTCTTTTATTGATAGGACTGGATATGCGTCAAAGATGAGATGCACTCTTCCACGGGAGAGAGCGGTGACTTGTCTTAAAATGCCGGCTGCCAAGGCTCCATACGTTCCTGGAATGTGGGGTGGAAGAACATGTAGCAGGAACATACCATCAACCACATAGGCATCAACTGAGCTTGGTGTGACAGAGGGAACTTTGCTCTCTAACAGCTCCAGAAGGCCACTCTTTTCCGTCTTGACCATACAACCGTCTGTGCTGCACATGGACAGTGGAACCGGTGTCAGTGGATATGAAAAGATATGTTTCAAATCAAGTTTTCTCTGACAAGCAATGACAACCAGGCATCCCATAAGGTCACGAGTGCACACAAGTGATGCAACACGTTTGTCTCTGTTACGCTTATTTACTGTGCCATTTTCCGTGAAGGTTCTGAGCTTCTCCCTTTTGATTGGCCGTTCAAACCGATTTGGATCTTCAATGCAGGCATCAACAAATTCGTTGTATCTGGCTTGTCCTTTCTCCCGGATGGCCAGCAAACATGTCTTGATGGAATCTGTCGCTGCCTTACCAGTGCTGATGTTGTACAGCCTATCCGATATTTCAGTGTACTTAAATGGATTGCATGAGTCTTTTATCTGGTTTACAACCTTATGCAAATCGCTTGTGTCCCTTCTGATGCGGGCTGGGCGGAGTTCAGCTGTGATGTCTTCCATTTGAGATAGTCCGGTCATTGCTAATGCCCTTGATATAATTGCTGCTCTGGTGGACTTGGTTAACATCCAGCGAAGACGTGCACTGAAGTTGTTTGTCATGGATGATATACCAGTCCGTCTGGATGCAGAATCGGCATTTACTGTCTGTTCCAGTGTAAGATCTACTGGGCATCTACTGAATGCCTTCAGGCGATGCTGCATAATCATAGGCTGTATGGATAAGGTGCTCACCTAAACCTGTGGGATAAACAATGGCCCCTGCCTTTCTAGCCCTATCTTTACACTCTACCCTAATTATGTCACCAAATTTATTCTGTAAGTTTGTTGCCAAATTTCTGGCTGTAGAAATTGGAGTCTCACCGGCGTCTTCACAAAGCTCTTGGTACCGAGTGAAGATGGATGTAAGAAGTTCAGGCCTTTTGCCAAATATAACTGATTTCTCGATGTGAGCATATAAACCTAACAAAGAAATGCTACCTGCAATAGCAGTAGGCCTATGGAGAGACTGTGCATTGGAAAGGTAAGTACTTCTGCAACTGTGATGGTACCGAACCTCTTTACATCGAAAGTCTACACCAGAGATCAGTCCAAGAAGGCTGTTGTCCTTTTTATCAGCTGCAGCAGTTTTTATTTTTATCTCAGCTTCGAGAGTTTCACATTCACCAAGATGTTCTTCTCTACCACCCTACTTCTTCTTCCTAGCTTTCTTGCAAAACAGGCAAATGCGTGGGAAAATACCCGAGGTAGACGTTGACGGGGCAAAATCACATGATGAACGCAGGGTCTTCTCACTTGATGCATGTGTCTGGGTTTTTTCTGTTGTATCATCACGTGGCACGGCAGTAAAGTTTTTGTAACAGTTCACGTGATAGCCATGGCTACTGTCGGATTCATCTGGCAGCGACTGAATTATCGTATAGTACTTGGATGTGACAAAATTTCGTTTTTGTCTCCTCCTTGCTGCTACATTGATGATGGATGACCAATGGTCTTCAGTGATGGGTGCGATGTTGCCAGTGGTCTCATCTGCTTTTCCCACATGGAGGATACACTCCCTGCCAGGGTCAGGAGCTACCCCACTAGCATGCTCCATAATCAAGCATAGGCCTCACCTGAAATTAAAAAAATGACATATGTTAGTGGGTTCGAAAATCAACAAAAGTTGGGGGCATGTTATTTCTTATGGAGAAAATGAAACATGGATCTCTGAAGGTTTTTGCATGTGTCGATTATAATGCTCCTATTATCAGATTGTGTGGAAATCAGAAACGCAAAACCTCTCTTTCAGGGCATTACAATGTAAATTAGATTAGGTATGTCGTTAATCGTTGACATGTCTGACAGGTCTAATAGTCCAAGATCTGGGTGGATTTTATTTGGCATGGAAACTACAAAAGCTTAGTCATGCTGGTGTAGTACAGCAGCTTACCTGACCCCAGAAAGCCAATTCTTAAGTGCAGCTAGCGGTGGGTGGGGTCCTTCAAATATTATTTCTCGGAATTTGGTGAATTATTTTCAAGTATGTTAGATGAGGAATCCTTGGAGTTTATAATTTACAGGAAATTGCTGGACAGGGAATTCCTCAAATATAATTTCTCGGAAATTGTTGAAGTATAGTTTGTACAGGCAATTCTAAGAAATTACTTGTAGTAATTTAGAAGAAATTTTACCTGTACTAATTTAGCAGAAATTGTTATAATAAATGTTACAGCTTTTACAATGTCTTCACAGTTTACAAGTTTTTCATGTAATTAAGTGCAGAAAACTCCTATTCCGTGACCTTTGACCTCTTCTTAAGTAACCTTACCACCACATATTCTGTTCTTAAGTTGTGGTTTATTGATGAGGGGACCATTCTCTACATTTTGTATGTGATTTCAGTTTTGTAGCTTACATGTCAAATAACAGTGTTATTAGCCATGGGGGTCAAATAGGTGCATTTTAAAATGTTTTCGCTGATTGAAATCAAAGGAAATGGTATTGGAAAATTTCTGCTTCTCATGTATCTCACTTCAGGCTCCACTGATATAGGTTTCAATGACAACGCCATGTGTGTATCATGTGGAATGTTGTAATCAAACAGTAATTAAGAGCTGGAAACCCCTATTCCGTGACCTTTGACCTCTTCTTAAGTGACCTTACCACCACATATTCTGTTCTTAAGTTGTTGTTTATTGATGAGGGGACCATTCTCTACATGTTGTATGTGATTTCAGTTTTGTAGCTTATATGTCATATAAAGGCCTAATTAGCACTAATTAATGTTGTTCTTAAGTGACCTCCCCACCAGAAAGTTTCTTCTTAAGTTGCAGATTTGTAGTCGGTGGAGATCACCCTACCACTTGGCATATGAGTTGGTCTTGTAGTCTCTATGTCAAATAAAACCAATCTGGGGGGTACTTTGAGTGGCGCCCCCTACCCCACCCACCGCTTGCTGCACTTAAGAATTGGCTTTCTAGGGTCAGGTAAGCTACCTGTACCACACCAGCATGACAAAGCTTTTGTAGTTTCCATGTCAAATAAAATCCACCTAGCTCTCGGACCAAAGAGTTTTTCCATGTCCGATATGCCGCATCTCGTGCACGAATGGCTCCAGAGCAGGAATTATTGAACCAAGAGTTGGGAGGAGAGACAGACTTGAAAGAGAAGGGGATATAAGCCTCCATTCCTGCAATAATAACCTCAGCTATACATTCAGCAGAGATAGAGGCATCGGCCAAGGAGAGGCAGTAGTCTTTCCAGGGAAAATCAGAAAAGAAGTTTCGTAAACAAGTCCAGTCAGCGCCATTGAAATGCCAATACTGGGGTTTAGTCTGAGCAGTCGGAGGAGAAGGTGTGGTGGTAAGTAAAGTGATGTTCACAAAATTGTGGTCAGAACAACCAATTGGAGGTGAAATTGTGTAGTTGTAACGCAACGAATTGGAGGTGAAGGACAAATCCAAAGTGTTATGGGATATGGGTACTGGGTAGGGTGGGTGATAACAAAGAAAGCTATAAAGTTTGTAGAGTTGGGAGAGCAGGAAGTGCAACAGCGAAAAATAGTAATGGTCAGGAAACAAATCTTAAGCCAGATGACATCAGAGTTTGGAGATTCGAGGTCCACAAGGCGTACAGCAGGTGTGTTGATGTTGGAGTAGACACACATCCCTTTGAAGTGGAATCGTGAGTGAAGGTTGTAGTTTGAAATGTTAAAGGAGCTAACAAGAACATCATGTGACAATTGGGTCTCTGAAAGAAGCAAAATATTAGGAGAGGAACTTGGTAGATGATGATCACAGAGGAAAGATTCGAAGAAAGACCACGATGGGCACTGCCCGGCACCGAGAGCAGCATCACCCCATGGTAGTTGTTGCAGTCCTGGCGATCACTACCCTTGTTGTTGACCTCTTTGGTGTAAAGCCACACTGCTCTGGGTGCTGATGCTCAAGCAGACGGGTGGTTGCGAGCCCCTCAAGGATTATTCGAGCAAAGACTTTGCCCGGCACCAAATCTACAAATATTTGGTGAAACGGTCGATTACTCGTATGCAATGGACAACCCCATGTAATTTCAAGACGTATTTATTGCATCGAGTACAATGTTACTAATGCCAAAAATGCAAAATGGCTCCCTTTACAATAGATCAGGCAGGATCCTTCACATTAACCATTTTCCATTGAGCTGAAGTTCGCTTGGAGTTTGTCATTTGATAACCAGAGTTCACTCACTTCCACAGTTAAAAAAAAAAGAAGCAAAACAAAACCTTGCTGTAAGCCATAAACATTCTATGAAGGTAAATTACACATACGCTTATGGTTGTGGTTTTTCAATAAACAGGTCTAGCTTACAAAACTATAATCGAATGTTAGAAGGACGGAGTAAATGATTATCTGTTAAATGGTACTGGTACTGCAAAGCAGTTGCAACAGGAAGTACATCGAGGCACAGTTGTAAAGTATGAAGCGTTAAATGGTTTCAACTCTTCTTGACATCGCACAGCACCGAGCACAGGACGCACGTGTGAAACCGACTCGGAGTCGAACGGAAATGCAGCGGACTAAAGCTCACCCGAATTACAATATTTAAGTTACAAATATTTGGTGAAAGATTTAATTTTTTTACATAATATACAGGTTTTGGTTAAAGCACGGATACAAAGCAGCAGTAACTAAGGGGGGCTGGAAGAGTACAAAATGTTTTACACGCTATCCCTAAGCATTTACTTTGCAATTCCATGTACAGGGAGTAGTGTTAGTATGGCAAACCAAAGCGTGGCGGCTCCGCATCGTCACACCGGCACCTGCGGGCGGCAGGCGCCAATCTCACCTTGCGAAAGGCCGCCGTCGTTGATGCCAGAAGCTGCTTCCAGGTAGTCCAACTGCTTTGTGAAGGAACGTTTCGCTTAAACGTTGCGACTCCAAATTAAAAACAAAACTCTAAGAACATTTGGAAGGATTTTTTAAGCTGCTGAAGTCAAAACACATTTTCAAGTGCAACCTTCCCAACAGCAGACGGATAATTTCACTTTGGCATTAGTATAAAGCATTTAGTGGCCTCTACCGTCCCCCGGCGATACACAATTCAAAATCATGTAGGACTAACATGGCTCGGCTTTCTGTGAACTCCATCTTCACGGTTTTAAGTAGTCTCTTTCGGTCGAAGACCAAGACCAATGGTGGTGGGAACCTACTACCGTGTAGACCTTCACACGCATAATTAAGGTTTCTGTTAAATACAGTAGTGCATTTCTTTCCTTTTCTTTTCTTTTTTCTTCTTCTTAAAACAAGTCGAGAGTGCCTTAACATCTTTTTACAGCAGTATCTTTGCTTCAGGGGGAAAAAAACAAACGAAAAACATTCTGCAAGTTCAATGATCACTAAAAATGGTGGATTCTTATGTTTCATGCTGGTTTTTTTTCGTCGGTGGTATTCGGAGGGAAGATCCCGTCTGCGGCGGTCTGCCGAAAAGGCGAGCTTGAAGTCTTCGCGCCGTCTATTGGATTTTGACTATTAAGGATGCAAAGGTGTAAAAAGAGAAAGAGTAACGGAGGAATCCCAGCAAGGTCCAACAAACTTCCGCTGCTATCTACACCGTCGCACATTCTCTCTGCAGTGGAAAGAGCTCGAGTGTCACTTCTGGGTGAAGAAGACTCCGACTTCTGGGCCGACTGGCGCGTTTACTTGTAAGGACTCAGGAAGCGAGACACCTTTGAGTGCAGAAACTTGATAAATGACTGGGGGAACATCTTCTTGGAATCGGCTTTCGTATATTTGAAGTAATTCTGTGGATGGGCGAGCACCTCAAACAAAACCTTGATCAAGTTCTTGTCCTGAAAGAGAAGCGGAGTATGAGTCATGGTTCAAACGTACCTTGTGAACCTTTCTTGCAGCTCTACCAACTAACCTTGAGAATTTCCTGGTGGTTTTCTGATGCGTATAGCCGACCATCCCTTACGATGTCTTCAATCAACTCTTGATAATCCTCTGTTTAAAAAAAGGTGAAACAATCGATTTTTCTCTTGTTATCGATGCCAAGCTGATCGGACCTCCACATACAAGAGCATTCATTGTACAGCATCTTAAATCTTTTAACAGTTAAAAATATTGACAATGAAAACGACTTGAACGTTTACTCATCGTGAAGATGCGTGGTTGCTTTATATTTACCATCGTATGTGACGTAATGCACCTGGAAGCCCTTAGCACTATTTCCTTCATTGGATCTGAACTGGATCCACAGCTTGCGCGAACGTGACGTGAACGCAAGGGGTCGTTCATACATCTGGCACGTCTCGTACGTGGTCACAGAGAACGGCGAGGCTGCGGAGACACCCAGACGAGGCAACATGAACACCATCAAATAACCGATGTCAAAACTACACTTTACATCAGAGTTTACTTTTCCTTGTTTGCTTCATTTCATTCGCCTTTTCATTGTTTCTCAAATTTGCCGAAAGCATAATAACATCCACACATTGATATTACTTTCTCCAGCATGTTTTTCATACTAATACTGCTGATACTACTTAAACAGCCGCAATTATTCCCACCTTCTTGTAGGGTCGGCCTGGACATGGTTTTTGGCCTAAACGTATCACGAGCTGGCTGGCCAGGCCTGACGTTCAACTGAAGGTGAGAGGAATTCTGTAATTTGTTCAGGGTCCTGGTGATAGTTCACCTCTGCTTCTCCAAAGACATTGTGGGATCATTAACATCCCCCATCGAATTCAGTCTTTGTTCACCTCCCCTCTGCATGGAAGTCAGCAAACATTAATCATGTCCACAAGAACGGTGCAAAAACAGACTCGGCCAACTGTAGGCCAGTGAGCTTGCTTCCAATTACAAGCAAAGTCATGGAATCCATCAGTGCTTCCGATGTCAAATCTTTCCTGTTATCAAACATTCTGATCTCTGTCCATCATTGTTGATTCAGACCAGGCCACTCAACTGGACATGCTTCTCCTCCTCTCTCAGCAGTGGCTGGAGGCCACCAATCTCAAACTAAAGGTGAGTACCGTCTCCCTGAACGTATCACAGGTATTCGATACAGTCTGGTATCCTGATTTGCTTGCCAAGCTCTCTGACTGTGGCATGGCTACCTTCATCCCTGGATTTCTGTCTTCCTCCACTCACACAGTCAACGTGTTGCCATCAGTGGAACCTTCTCCTCCACTCTCCCAGTGGAGGCTTGAGTTTCCCAAGGCAGTGTTTTGCTCCAGCATTGTTGCTCATGTAAATTAATGACCTCTCCAATGCTCTGGAAACCCTCTCTTCCTTTCTGCAGATTATTCCACGTGTCATCCAGAACCCCCATCCCTCTGCATCGGCAGACAGTCGCTGTGTGTGTCTGTCTGTCTGTCTCTCTCTGTCTCTGTCTCTCTCTGTCTCTCTCTCTCTGTCTCTCTCTCTCTGTCTCTCTCACTCTGTCTCTCTCTCTCTCTCTCTGCTGCCTGCAAATTATTATACTCTTGGCTGATAAATGGAACATGTCTTTCAATCATGGAAAATCTCACAGTCTCACCTCTTGCTCCGGAATGATCATCAAATGATCCCACCTATCTATTTCCTTGGTCATCTGTTGGAAGAGGTTCAGTCGCTTTAACTTCTTGGCCCCATCTTCAGCCATGACCTTTCCTGGGTCGACCACATAGCAAAGCTGCCACAAAAGCGAGCAGCAGATTCGACATCAGCATCGATCCAAGTCTTTCCTTGGAAAAATCAAAGCTACTCACAGTCTGCAAGGCCTTTGTCCATAGCTCAATGGAGTAATGCACTCTGCTATGGGTTTGCACCTGAGCATCACAGCTGTCTCTCCTGGATTCTGCCATGATGAAGCCGAAGCTCAAGGTCTGTTGCTCTCACATTGCAGGCAGGTCAGTAGTTTCTTTGTTTTCTACCATCTGTTCTCCAACATTTTTAGTCCTCTGACCTCCCCAGCAACTCCAGGATGCACATGTTCTTCCATTAACCCCCTAATGGTTATACCTAACCCAAAACGCAGGCTGACTGCACACTTCAAGTCTTTTAGTCCTTGATTCTCACATCTGTGGAACTACCTTCCTTCCAGAGGCTGTTCTTCCTTGCTCTTCCCACAATGGCTTCAGGCAAGCGAAGCACCGTCATCTCTTGTCATCCCCAATTCTGATCCATGATCTTTATTACCCATATTAAGCTTCCTAACTCAACCATTTTACTTGCTAATTTAGGTTTCCTCCATGTCTCCTTCTCCTATTCTCCTGTTTCTTCATCCCCTTGACACTTGTTCAACTGTCAGTTCTACCTTGCTCTTCCAGGAGCCTCGTTCCTGTAAATACAAAATCTAAAACTACAGGACAACGCCCACTCAGGCCAAACCCTTTTATACCTGTGGCTATGAAGTGTTGCACATTCCATAGCACAGCGTGTGCCGGCGCACCGCACGAGTCACTCCGCACCAATTCCGGACCGATGGTTTTAGGTGCATGGAATGGCATGGACGTTTTATTAGTTAGGGACATGGGAGGGAATAATGATCATAAATAAGAGGAAGGGGTGGGGGTGGTGGGTGCAGAGGATTGTAGACTCGATGGACTTCTCTGGAGCATTGTAATTGTCGAACATCACGCAATGTCTCTTAGTAGTTAAGTGATAGCTAGTATTAATGTTTGCATCTAATAAAGAAGACTCACCAGTTTTCCGCATCACCAAATAATCTCCACACTCATCATCAATGGGCAAGAAGATTTCGGGTACAACCACCAGAATACGACGATTTGGTGATGGGCTGATATGCCAGGTACACTCCACATTGGAGGGGTAGTCACCTGGGTAGTTTGGCGATTCCACATAACCTGTGAATTCTCCCAATTCTCCACCACACATCGTGTCTGCAGAAACAGGGCCATGCAATGGAGATCAACATACATCAGCACCTCAAGATTTGGAGCTCAAGGAACAGATATAATAAAATGGTGAGTTGGAGGTTTTTAAATAATTCACTCACTTTTGCACTGTGAAATGTTAGTGGAGCCGTCAAAATCGGTGGTTGTGTTTCCCGGACACCTGATACAGAAGTTCTGGCCAAACTTGGGTTGGTAGGTCCCGATGGAGCAGCGGACACAGCGATGGCTGCCACTGTCATACCGATGACCAGGAGAGCAGTGCACTGTGTGTGTGTGTGTGTGTGTGTGCATGAGAGAGAGAGAGAGAGAGAGAGAGAGAGAGAGAGAGAGAGAGAGAGAGAGAGAGAGAGAGAGAGAGAGAGAGAGAGGAGAGATAGAGAGAGACTTCCATAAATTTCACGCCACAATAAGGAATGAAATATTAATCATCGAGTGCATTCATATCTAAGAAAAAACGTTTTTCCAATTTCACACCAAAGATGATTGGCCGTGCACCTTACTTACTGTGCTGTGGTGTAATCTTTACTCAGGATCATCCAAAACGTCCCTTATCCTGCCCACACTTTTAATCTTTTCTATTTTCCCCTGCAATCTTCGAGGACCTTTCACTCACTCACCGCAGGCAGGTTGGTGGTCTTTCTGTCTTCTACCGACTCCTCTCCGGCCTTGCTCCCCCAACTCTCTCTGTGCTCTGTCCCCCAAATATTCCTACAGGTCGCACAAGATCTGCCAGCAACCCTTTTCTGGTGAAATTGCCAAAATCAAGACTCTCTGCTCACCTTCACTGTTTCATTCCTCTTTTCTCCCACCTCTGGAACAAACTCCCCCACTCCCTTCAATCCCACTCCTCTCTCCAGGTCTTTAAAACAGCTGTTCACCACCATCCCTTATCTTCCCCCATCCAAAACCTTGATCTTTTCTACCCCCGTTAATTCACCCCAGATCCACTTTTCTGAAATTCCGACTTCTTTCCTGGAAGTCCTAGCAGTGTCCATGTGTTTTCTACCTCTCATCCGCCCCTCCCCCTTCTCGTGCCTCCTCCTCCCAAGCCTTCTCCCTCCCACAGATCTCCTGATGTCCCTGCTCTCAAAGGTTGTACTTGTGTGCTTTCCTCTCTCTCCATCTTGTCTCACGCTCCCTTTTTCTTATGTTTTATGTGTCAGTTTGTCTTTTTGTGATTAATGTTAGGTCTTACACGAGCCTCAATCTTGTAAAAAAAATAAAGAAATCTGTATACCAATGGTTCCATTAAAAAGAAGTCCAATGATGCCTCCTCATACACGCTTGTCCTGCGTGTAACATATGTATGCGTGTCTCAATTAGCTTCAGACGCTGTGGAAATGTTGAAGGGCTTTTGGAGAGTGCTCCCATACTTTTCCCGATCTATTTGCATGTTGCTGTTTCCTTCCCTCTTCTCTCCTGTCCGTCAATCACCATGTTTCATCCAATGTTGTCCCTTTGCCACACTGTCAATGCATTGGCTTCTACCCCTCTATTACCTCCATATTCCGTCAGCCAAGACTTTCAAAAGAAGGAAAATTTATGAGTTGAGGCTCATAACTATTCGCTCATAAGCTCGTATCTCCTCCAAGTCAAGGCTCACGGAGGAGCTAAACTAAAGAAGGTGGCAGCTTCACAGACTGGTAGGTGGGCAGAGTGTAACAGGTAGATAAGAACATGCAAACACATTATCTGGGAATGAAAGGATCAGGGAGGAAAAGGGAATTTAAGGAATCAGTGTGAGAAGAGAAGAGTGGGAGTGGATTTAGCAGAAATGAAGAGGTGGTGATGTGCAATAGTCTGGAAAGACTGGTGCCCATTTGTTTTTGCATCCAAAATCTACACTCAGAAGAAGGTGGTGACAGAGGGTGGAAAGGCAGCTTACTAACAGTGGGGCAACGGGACAGCAGATTGGCACCACGACAAAATGAATGAATGAGCAGAACTAAGAGAGAGAGGGGCGGGGGGACGGAAAAGTGGTTATTTTGTCTCCACTCCCTGTAGGAGGAGATAGAGACAAAGTTACCTTTCAGGGGGCCGGTATTTGGGGCAGTTACAACTTGAACATTTTCAGCAATTGGTGTCCAGATTGTCCAGATTGACGCTGTGAAGAGGAACAGGTTGAGATGGTTTGGTCATGTGTTGAGGAAGGATGAAAGTGACTGGTTGAGAAGAGTGATGGAAATGAATGTAGAAGGAAGTGGAGGACGAGGAAGACCGAGAAAGACTTGGCTAAAGATGGTGGAAGAAGAAATGCGGGCAAGGGGGTTAACAAGGAGAGATCCAGAAAATAGGGCAAAATGGAGAAGATTGTCATGGGGCCCGCAAGGCTAACCCCCGCTCTAGCAGGGAAAATGGCCTTAAAATGCCTGTTGTTGTTGTGATGTCCAGATGGTTTACTCAGAACAGGTATCTATATATACCTGGCTGGTCTCAGAGATCAGCAGCACCCAATTTGGTACAGACGTCAATCTTCAGTTGAAAAACACATGTAATGATCACGGATTGATCAACATTGATCATACTAAGAATGATCAGCGATTGCAAAGCCAAACACAATCAGTTTGAGCAGCTTTATAGGAGTGGATGAAACATTTGTTTGTACAAGAAAAACTCACTGAATCTAAATGTTGACATGAACCAAAACTCGTGTGTCTCCACCAGTAGAGATTTGTACCTTTTGTCTCGCAGTGATGGAAATCAGTTGCACCCTCGTGCCTCGTGGGAAGGCTACCACCGCATGAGAAGCAGAACGTACGCCCAGCTTCCGGTTGGTAAGAGCCGGTTGGACATGGCCGACATGGCTGAAAGCCGTCTAATGATAGTTGCCCTCGTGGACACTTCCCTGGATAAAACAGGTGGTCAACAGATGTTGTTGGTAACTTTGGGATGGTAACTACAATCGTTTTTGTATACATTGTCTGCACACAATATCTGGAGAGAGATACGTCGATAACATATCTGGAGAGACAAATTAGCTTACATAATCGAAAACTTTTTTTGTTACGGACTCCAAGGCTTTAAGGAGGAGCCGTCTGTGACACAAATCACGCACAGGTGCAGACAGACACGTGAGACAACACCAGACTTGACTTTCACACAAACACAGCCACTGAGGTTGGGGGAAGATATGTCACATCCCAAAGCACTCTGGGTACCAGTGACATCATCTTTACGACATCGTTTTTCTCGAGGACAGAGACAAACCCAGCCGAGCAAATTGTAGAGACAAAGTGTCTTACCAGCACATTCTGTGACGTTTCGAGCACCGGGCAAACTATGCAAACTCCTGTTGAGGTCAGCTCCTGGGCAGGGTTCGCAGGTGAGCTGTCCTCCTTTGTCCTGGTAAGTACCCGCAGGGCACGGGAAGCACTGATTTTGCATCCCGTTATGGTACGTCCCCGGACTGCAGCTCACTGTGTACACGTCAACGATATTAACAGTGAAGCATTCAAAGAAGCACAAATACTCTTTTTATTTTTATTTATCGTGAACATTTTCTTTATTTTTAAAGCTGTGTTCACACAGATAATCCGAAGTAACTCGTTCCTATCGACACACAAGAACTTTTATTCATATGTCGTAAAGCTTTGGCATTCAAATTAAAACTTAATGGTGGCCAGGCCGCAGGTTGCACATCAGTTGACGTCACAATATCACGTGGGTCATGTGACTGTGGTTAGTGTTAGAATTACCACCGACACTGCCCTCAGATAGTGAGTTCCAGCACATCAAATGCTTCTGCCGTGAACAAAGACTTACCGCCACTAATCCATGGCCCCGGCCAGATTGTCTAGTCCGGAGTTCAGACCAAATAACCTGCATTTACAACCATCTTAGCTCTTGAAATTTCGCATTTACTCTGGATAAGCCTTTCTGTGTGAACACACCAAAAGAAAATGCTGAAGAAAACTAATTATATTGGAATAATTTGAATGCTCCTCACCGCATTTGCCGTCTGTAGAGATGCGTCCTGCTCCACACCCACCCCGCCATTTGTCCGCACGTTTGGGTGCCTTTCGCTTCATCTCATAGTCAGAACCAGATAGTCGAACAATGAACTGCTCCTTGTTGATGGATTTACGTAGTGCTCGTACTGCCTTGCGGAGACGGCGGTCCGTGCGTACGCGTGCACAGGAATCATCGCACGAGGCTGCGGGCGGCATGGCACACACTCAATGGAACGCTCTACTGAGTCATTTTGTTTATTAATTTATCAATTTCATGCCAGAGAAATAGATATAGTCAGAACCTGAAACAACCATACATGTCATTAATGGGTTTTTTTGAAAACATAGGATTTCCAAGTATACAAAAGGAAGCAGTCTCTTTCATCTGCATCTTCAAGGGGTTGCAAATGTTGAGCAAAAACCTATTGAGGGTCAACCATTGAGTACCAAATGAGACCATGCCACACCTTTGTGTCTCATGCAACCCCCTGTTGGTAGCAATAATATCTCACTCTTCCCGTTTATCCTGCAGACAGTCACTGTCATCTCATTTTGCACCTGGTGTCTATCCAGGAACTCTTCCACTCCTTTTAACTTTACTAATTACCTCCGCCACCCCAGGTGGATGGAAGTTATGTTTTCACCCCTGTCTGTTTGTCTGTCTGTGAGCAGGATATCTGAAAAAGTTATGGGCGGATTTGGACGACATTTCGGTGAAGATTCGAATCTGAGCATATTGAAGTGATTCTTCACCACTGACAGATAGGGACAAAAGCGATATATTATATTTATGTGTGCTGTATATATATATACATACATATACATACGCATACATATACTTACGCTCACATTCGGGTTCTGCCTAGCAGGCATGTAAGACATCGGCCATGATAAAGCTCGCAGTGTTAAGTGTGGAAAAGTTTTGAGGAGATTGCGGCTGGCTCAATAGCGCAGTGGGCTGTTGACGCGTAATCAACGGAGGTCCGTGGTTCGAGCCCCGCGTTGAGTCAGAATTTTTTCACACTTAGCCCCTCGCAGGAATTTGATTCCTGTATATAAAATTGTATATATGTATATAAAACAGGATATGTCAAAAGGTAGGGGGATGGATTCGGATTAAACTCGGCAGACAGATCGCGTATATCACAAGAAAGAAGCGATTCGATTTTGGTGAAGATTCGGTTCCAGATCCGGATATGATGATTTTTTAAGCGATTCTTCACCATTGGTTTCAAAACGATATATTAGCACACTATTTAAACCTTATGGATGGGTTACGACAAAACTTGGTGGATGAGCTGGGTCGGTGATAAGAACAAGCCGATTCGATTTCGGTTCACTTCCGGATGCAGATCTGGCCGATCGATGGATACAAACCGTAAACTGTTCATTCTGGTGGAGGTTTGTGCTCTTCCGTTATAGTATCTGGTCTGCCGTTATAGTATTAGTATTGCATCCTGTCCTCTTTTTTTTTTAAAGCTTTACTCTGATGGAGTTCTGGTATTGTACTGAAACCACTTGATTTTCTTAGATTTAAATTGGCCAACCAGAAGAGGGCAATGTTTGCAAAATAACGTTTATACTGTCACAAGCTGTAAAAACACAAGAGGAGGAGGCAAAAACAACTTAACGAATGTGAGCCTCCAGTATAAAAGGAATTTCTCAACACGATCAGATAAACCCACCTGTTGGCAGCTCTGCCTTCATCTCTATTTCCACCTCCGCAGTGATGAGAAAGTTGTGATTTGCTTGCACTCTGCGTCCCCTCCGAGCCGGACGGCCCTTCGATGAATCGCACTTGATGTTGATGTAATTCACCGTGCTGCTGTCTGCACACAGACATTAGATGGCACATATGAGCCACCTGGTTGCAGGTGCACAAGTTCTACGGAACATATTTATTGAAGCATACTGCAAAGTGTCCTTCGTTAGTGAAGCATCAATTTTTGGAAGCACAGCTGCTCCTGTGCTCCTTTAGGTCGGGTCAGGGATTTAGAACTTTTGTGATGGTGCCAGCAATTCCAATGCCTTACTCTTTTAAAAAGTACTGTGGGACATTAAACATCCACCACCGAAGTTAGCAGATGGGAACTGCCAGCCCAATGTCCCCTGTGAAGGGTAACGCACTCATTGATGCAGCACAGAGCCTATAAAGCAGCAGGATCACAGTTTATAGTCAGGTCAGCCATTGGACGAGGTCAAGACAGCTCAAAGACAAGGAACGCTACCCCTGAGCCATCCCATCAGCCCTTTCACAAATGATAACTCTTTCACAAATGCAACATCCATGGAATCAGCATCTGTTAACTGTTGATGAAGTCGAGAGAATGTGAGCAAGGGTATATCAAGGAAGTGATTATTAATGGAGGCCTGATATAAACAAAGCAGAAAAGATTTGACACAAATCTACCCACAAATGAAGGACAGTACATGCCACCAATTCCTGAAAAGGTAAACAATCAGATTTTTTTGCCATAATTTTCACCTAACCTGGAATCTGCAAAGGCTAGCGTGTGCGGAGCGAGTGTGCAAGATGTTCCTTCGAGTATGCCTCTCGTTTATTTATACCTCGCTTGACCTTTTACTTTTCCTTGTGCTATTTCGTCGCTTCTTTTTACGAAGTGCATTGCTGAAGGATCTCTGAACCAAACTTTCTAGCCTGGAGTGTGTGGTTACACCAGATTAGGAAAACACAGACTGGTTGTATTCTAATTAACAACAGAGCAGACCATAAATCTGAAACTACATATCCAGGTTCAAATACTATAAACAATATTCATTCGTCCATTGTCTCTTTATGCCACTGTATTTCAAGGTACAGCACAGAGATGTCATTGCCCTGTATGTAAAAAAAGTACAAGCTATAGATGAGCTCCCTCTACCGAACAGTCCCTCATCCCAGTGGTAGCTGCATTAAAAAAAAAATTTGATGACAAGATCAAAAGTTAGTGGTATTATATTTGCAACATCATTACATTTAACCCTAAGTATCATATCCTTGTGACTCATTTTGTGACTCAGAAAATTGAAAATCCTCCTATCTTCTTCAAAGACTCACTCTCTGATGTGCCATACTCTTCACAGAATGTCGGTGCCACCAATACAGCTTCCTTTGCAAGTGGTATACTGGGTGGTTTGCCATTGCCTTCCCAGCAATAGCTAGGGCAGGAATTTAGAATTTTGCCAGGGTGCCATTAAAATATTGTTACGTTTGTGGGGGTAGGTGATGAAATACCATAGTGGAGATACAACTGTGTAGGGTAGCATGGACAGTGGACGCGTAGGAGCCAATCTCGATGTATGTAAGTAGAAAAACTGTGAGCTTTAGGTTGTTTATGTGTTCTTCACAAGAGGAGTGAAGACATGCTAATTAGGTAGGGCCTAAGGGTAGTTCTCTCAGTATGTGGTTGCTCCCTGTGATTTTTCCCTATGTTTTTATATTTACGAGGGTGGCCATACAAAACGTCCATTAAATCACCGCCTTCCATTAACCAACAACCACCACCGCAGACAGGGCTGAACATTCCCGATCGGACAATTAACCCCGCCCCACCAACCAACTAAGGAACAAGGCCACACCCCAAGAGTGGGACGAGGGGCGTGGAAACTATCGTAACCGGTGGACCATGCCCCATGGAGCGATTGAGTGGAACGCGGCGATTGGTCGGGGTGAGGTCAGTGTGACGTCAGAGCGAAGGTTCGAGGAGGAGAAAAGAAGAAGAATCAGTCTCTCTCCCTCTTGTTGTAGATTTCGTGGCGCGTGGTCACGCTTTCTCGTGTGCGATCGTGAGGAAAACTTTCAAAGCCAGGGTGGACTTTTGCGATCGTGAGGAGGAGGTGTTAGTGGCGGTTTGTGGGTCTGCGTTGTGCTTCCCCGGACAGCTGAGGGGCCCGAGGGAGGACTGCCCTAAAAAAGGACCTCACGTTCGTGGTGCCGTGGAGCAACCATCTTGTGCGCTTCCTGCCTGTGGGGCTTCGAGCTTCGACGACCAGCAAGCTCCTAAAAGTCTTGTTGAGCAAGCTGAGTGCGGGCCGATATAACAAAAACATTGTTTTATTTTTACTTTACCATTCCCCTGTCTGTATAAAATTTTTTTTTTAATTTACCCGGTGTGTACCCCGGTTTAGAATAGGTACACCGTATCCCTGCGTGTCGTAAGAGGCGACTAAAAAGGGTTTGCATCAGGAAGGGCATCCAATCATAAAAAACATTGCCTCAAAAAGGGAACCATGATAATTACAATTACACATGGGCAGGGTACAGCCCGAAGTACCCCGTAGGGGACCTCACTCCCTCTCGTCAAAACTCAAGGTGGGGAACCCGATTGAAGCAAGGGTGGAAATCACTCCATTTATGATGACGAAACGTCTGATGCCCCACGTGGAGATCGGTTTCTGAGTTTTGGGACATGGAATGTAGGGACAATGACAGGGAGATCAGGAGAAGTGGTGGAAGTATTGGTCAGAAGAAGAGTGGACATATGTTGTGTGCAAGAGACGAGATGGAAGGGAAGTGGTGTGAGAATGGTGAAGGGTAGGTAGGGACAGAAATACAAGTTTGTGTGGCAAGGGTGCCCGGAGGGCGTGAATGGTGTTGGTGTCCTGTTTTCTGAGAAGTTTGTAGACAGTGTGGTGAGTGTGACTAGAGTGAGTGAAAGGTAGATGATGGTGAAAATGATGATTGGAAAGCTCTTGGTGAACGTCATCTCGGGATATGCTCCGCAGGTTGGTCGGAGCGATGAAGAGAAGGACAAGTTCTGGTGTGCGATAGAGAAGCTGATGGAAAACGTGAAAGATGAGGAAGTTGTTGTGGTAGGAGGAGACCTAAATGGACATGTGGGAAGGAGTATGGACGGTTTTGAGGGAGTTCATGGGGGTTACGGATATGGTGTGAGAAATGGAGAAGGTGAAAGGATTTTGGAGTTTGCTGATGGAGCTGGTTTGTTGCTTTGTAATACTCAGTTCCAGAAAGAGGATAATAAGCTTGTTACATACACGTCAGGTGGGTCGACAACAACCGTTGACAACCTGATGGTGCATGGGCGAGATGTCTAACCTCTCTATAAATTACATATGCTACCTCCTCAGAGTCACATGCAACGCAAACGACTTACTATGACTGGTCCCTGTTACATGGCAATTTAACCTACTCGAAACACAAGGACCATACTGCACTTACCACAGTCTAGCTAACTCCCCCTTCCACATAACAATACTTTACAGATGTACTCACATTCTAATTGTACACACTGTGTGTGTGTGTTTGTGTATGTGTGTGTGCCTCCTGCGGTGCGGGAGGAGTGGCTGATGATAAAAAGAAAAGGAGTGCAACATATGGAGCAGTTCATTTGTCTTTGCCTATGTTCACACTTTACTTCCCAAAGCTGGTAGCTCCAGACTTTGCAACATTTAAGGAATTACACAGATATTCCTCTGGCCTTACAACATGCCAGTCTCAGAGATGTTCCTCAAGGCTTTATAACATGCAAGGAATCTCAAATATTCCTCCAGGCCTGATGACATTCAAAGAATCACACAGATGTTTCTCTTTGCCCAGCAGAATGCCATTCCAGTTTCAGGCTGCCATGTATAAGCACACGTGTAAATGGTGAGCAGTCGTGACTGGCAAAGCCCAGGCACGTACATCGTAATAGCAAGCTCGAATGAAGAAAGACAAAGCCCAAAACTGGGCCCTTGTACGAAGTAAGTGCCGTGTGAAAATAGATGGGTTCATCTCTTCCTTTGCTGTGAGACTCCATGGTAATTTGTGGAACATCCACAAAACCAAAGGCAAGGGGTTTGTATGGTATACAATAGCCATTGTCAACCATTACGTCGTCTATTTTATGTTTGTAATTCACAGCCTTCATTTTCGCATTCTATTTAAACAAAGCATAGGCCTTCAAAGGGCTTTAAAAAGCAGGCACTCTGTGTGATCTTAGTGATGTGTTATTTAATTGAATAACAAAATAACAAAAGCGAAATGATGATGAACCATTTCTAGAGATAAAAAATAACAATAGTGATAACTGATAATAATAAGAAGACGAAGGAGAACAAAAAGGAGAAGAGGACGTAGAGGAAGATAATGAAAAGGCAAAATGGCTTTCAGCTTTTTGTAAATACATGGAACATTCAAAATATTCTCGGAGCAAAATTACACACACAAATCCAAAAACACCAACTTTTTATTTTTCAATATAAAAGCATATGTAAGTTGAAAAAAAGAGAACAATCTCTTACTCATTATACTGTATATACTTACAATATTGAAAAATAATGAAACTTGAGTTTTGTAAGAATCTTCTTCATAGACTATTGCATCTCATTCATAGTAGATTAGAACTTCCCTCATAGGCACCGCATGGTCCATAAGCACATGAAGCTTTTGTATTGGGATTAGGTCCAGTAAAGGTTTGACGAGCTCACCCCTTGATGCTTGCCGGGTATTCATCTTGAGCGGCCGACCGGGGTTTCTGTGCCGAAGGGCGCACTTCGCTGCTGAGAACTGCAGCCTCGCCTTCCTTTTCACCATCGTCTTGTCTTCATCCTCTGCAGTACAACAATTCAAACTCCATTATCCCTCAACTACGCCATCGTCCAATTCTTCACACTTGGATGTGGACTCTCAAATGTCAAATCTTCAGTTGAGTCTTGTGCTGTTTCACTGAATTGAAGGAATTATTTACTTAAAATTTTGGTAGACTGGAGTGTAGGATCTAGTCGCATAAACATAGATGTGGTGGCATGGAGGTGGATTATGAAGAGGGGGAGTGAAGGAATTATAATACACCATATAATGATAGATTATACAATAAAATATGTCATATTAAATGACAGGTCATGTGGTATGCATGTGAGTATGTCGGTGTATACAAAGAGAAACTGCAGTGCTGAGTTATCATCACTTCATGATATCGGTGAGCAGAGGGATCTGATGCTATGTGTCCATGAGGAAGTTAATTGCATAAATACACCATTTCTAGCTCACTTGATAATCTGTCAATAAGGCAATGGAATACCACCCCTCATAACCTGTTACTGGGCAAGGTTTGTCCCCTTCCCCCTCAAGTAGGAATGAAGCCGTTTCCGTGCCTAAACTGGCGCAGATTGTCTTTAAAATACCATAAAGACAGATTTACAAACGTGAAAACATAAAAAAAAGGACTCACATGGATGATGGTATTTAGACACACACATTAGGAAGGGTGGACATGTTGTCTATCACTATTAATTACTTTATGCTTACTCTATGAAAATATGAATGATCGTTTTAAGGCCATTTTCCCCGCTAGAGCGGGAGCCTTGCGGGTCCCATGACAATCATGGTTCCCTGTTTGAGGCAATGTTTTTATGGCCCGATGCCCTTCCTGGCACCAACACTTGGTCGCCTCTTACGATGCGCAGGGATACGGTGTACCTATTCTAAGCCGGGGTACACACTGGGGTCATTCATCCCAGCAAGCTGGTACTCAATTTGCCGACCTCGGAAGGATGACAGGCTGAGTCAACCCCCCTGGTGTTAATTCAGCGATCGACCGGGATTCGAACCCAGGATCCTAGGTATCCCAAGCCGGCACCCTAACCGCTAAGCCAACACCAGGCTACTCTGAGACATTAATTAAGAAAATAACTAAACTATACTAGGTAATGCTAGCTCATATGAGTCATTTCTACAATATCAACCTGTAGGTTTAAAATAAAAAGTTATATTGTATTTCAAGGCACTTCTCTACAATGAGGATTCAACAAATTATAGATTCAACACAACAAATTTATTCCTGGCGTTTTGGTGGAAAGGCTTTGATAAGTCAAGATGAATTTATGTTCTGGAGTTCTGATATATCTAATTTTAAATTAACCGAGAGAATAATATTCCCACTATAACCAAGAATGGGCTTCAAAGATCAGACTACTCTGTTTCAAAGAAGTATTGGAAATGGAAATGGGAATGATAAATATATTCTGAATTGCTGGACTCACTTGATTATATGTCACCATCGTCATCTGTTTGAGCGAACTCAGGTATTATATAATGTAAGTAGGAGGTAAAAGGAAGAAGAATGAGAAGGAGTTTCCAAAAAAGGGCGTTCCAAAAAGACCTGGACAAATTTGGTTGTTAATATATTTAGAACCACAAATGATACAATGATACCCCTTTGTTTATATGATACAGAAACTCAACCTTTTGTGCACACCATCAATACACTTCAATGTGAGCTCCCTTTGTCACGTGCAGGATATCAAGGCAGTACACGAGTTCTTGCCATGTTCGGCTCAGCATGTTTGTATCCACCAGTGCGCATACAGCTGTGATCTGAGAACGAAGATCCGGCAGGTTTGCCACCTTAGTGTTGCAGACAATATCTTTGACAAACACGCACAGAAAAAAAAATCAACGGGGGTTATGTCTGGTGATCGTGGGGGTCATGCGGTTGGTCCGACTCGGCCAATCCAGCAACCTGGAAATGTTTCAAGCAGGATGGCTCAAACGACTAAGGCCCAATGAGGGAGAGCACCGTCCTGTTGAAAAATATCGGGTTACAGGTCTTCAATATGTGGGAAGGTGAATCCTTAGAAGATGTTCATGTAAATTGTTGAGGTCACTGTGTCCTCTGCAAAGAAAAAGGGATGCACCAAGCGGTCATTGAGAAGGCCACACCACACATTGCCCTTTGGACTATCGCCTATGTGTTGTGTTCAATGACAATGTGGTGGTTTTCAGAGCCCCAGGTCCTCACATTGCACTGGTTGACCTTCTCCAATACATCAAAGCAAGCTTCGTCTGTGATCATGACCTTTTTCAGATTATATTCATCATCCTCCATGTGACTGAGCATTTCCAAGTCAAACACCTTGCGTTTGGGTCCATCATTTGGTTTGAGTTCCTGCAGAATCTGCACATTATAGACATAAAACTTCAGTCTTTAATGCAGAATCCTGTGTACAGTGGTGGTTGATAGTCCCAGTTCTATGGATGTGCGTCGGAATGATTTTCTGGGACTTTGTTGAAATTATTCACGTACTCGTTCAACGTCTGCTGCACTTGTGCTTGGTGGACCGGTACTTTTCTGTTTCTGACAACTTCGAGTCTTCTTAAATGTATTGTACCACTCTCTGATACTAGGCCGCGATGGTGGATTCCTTCCATTCCTTGTGCGGAAATTACACTGAACTTGCGTGTCGGATCTCTTTTCAATGAACCATTCGACACAATGAGCTTTCTCTTGTGGGGTCGCCATTTTCTTTTACAATAAACCACCAGACCTGAAAGAAAGAAAACTTTATGAGTTTCTGTATCATATAAAACAAAGGAAATCGTCTTATCATTTGTGGTACTAAATATATTAACAACCAAATTGTCCAGGTCTTTTTGGAACACCGTGCATTACAGAAGGTTTAAAAAAGAAATGAGATGGTTTGGGTTTCCTTCCCTCAAAGCAACACCCGGCAGTTGGAAAACACTGAATTTTCATCAAGGCCGTAATAAAAGAGGAAACAACAATTGATTTAATGCAGCATTGGCCATTTTATGAACATTAAAATAACTAAGACCAAGGACAAGGAACACTTTTTGTACCAGAGTAATGAGAATCACGATCCTGAAATCAAATTTCACGAAGAACGAATACTGGGCTTCATTCCCCTATCCTTCACGAAACCCTGGTGTTGGGCTAGCGGCTAGGGTGCCGGCTTAGGATACCTAGGATCCTTGGTTCGAATCCCGGTCGATCGCTGAATTAACTTAACGCCAGGGGGGTTGACTCAGCCTGTTCATCCTTCCGAGGTCGGCTAATTGAGTACCAGTTCACTGGTAATTCCCTGCTTGTCGTAAAAGGCGACAAAAAGGGTTGGTGGCAGGAAGGGCATCCGGCCATAAAACATTGCTTCAAAAAGGGGACCGAAAAACAACAACAACCACAGTCCCCGAAAAAGGCCAACCCCCACTTTGCCGGGGAAAAATGGCCTCTAAAGGTGGTTATTTTATTTATTTTTATTCCCCTATCCTCCATGAATCAATCTCTCGAAAGGATATTAACTGGCATATATACACATTAGTATATATGATTTATAAATGGTTTATTTATTAACTGTGAGTTTTTCTTGCACTTGTGACAGTATCTGAATTAACATCTTATTATAATAGAGCAAACGTATATGGTGATGTTTGTATGTTTATTTGTGACCAAAACGTCTTCTTCTTCTTCTTCAAATAAATGAACACCCAAAACAGTCCGTGAACTCTTAATTACGTACTGTTGGAATATACCTTTTGACCCTTTTGTATATATATATATATATATATATATATATTGTTGTGGATATGAGAATGTTTTTTTTTTGTTGTTGTTGTGGTGTAAATTGTTGTAAAGATCACCCTTTGTAAATGTCATGATCCTTGTAAATACCTCCGTAGTGTAAAGGTCAAAGGGCGTCCCATAATTACTCCATAAAGCATACACGGCAGCCAATCATAGAATACCCCTGTTCAGTAGTTTATTTCCTTATTATGTGTCTTAGGGTAAGGCCTTGTCTTCCATTAAGATGACACTCCATTGCACCAAGTGAAATAAGAGTAGATTCCCTTCCTTCCCATTCCCAAAAACCTCCATTCCCCCTTTCGTCGATTGGCAATTACATCCCCTCCAATTGCCGCCATTGACCACGAGGCAGGGTTGGGGAAGAAAGGCGGGTCCCCACCTCGTCAGAGAGGGGAGGAGTGAGCCAGCCCCACTCGACCAACCATGAACAAGGGGTTTGGCTTGAGAGGGCGGAGAGAGAACGTTTGGGGGAGGTTCGCAAAGGTTGAGGGGCGGGGCCTATATAACCCGCCGGCGGGGCGTTCCCCAAGCAGTTGAGACAAGGAGGGAGGAGACAAGAGCTGGGTCGTCAGAGAGTTGCGCTTTTACTGAGTCCAAAGAAAGAGCTGGGTCGTCAGAGAGTTGCGCTTTTACTGAGTCCAAAGAAAGGGCTGGGTCGTCAGAGAGTTGCGCTTTTACTGAGTCCAAAGAAAGAGCTGGGTGGTCAAAGCAGATGCGCTTTTACTGAGACAAGCAGCTCCGACCCGTGACTCCGCGCACACGACAGGCTCGGTGGCATCAGCGGCCGTCGAGGTCCAGCCCGACGTCCCGTACGGGATCAAGCTCCAGCCAGCTCCGTGCCGTCCTCCCCCTCCAGCCACACACCTCCTTCCAGCAATCCACTCTGCAATTCCCCGCGTGAGTCAGTGTCTTTGTTTGTTCTGTCCTGGGTAGTAAGTAAGCCTGTTAGATAAGCTAGTATTTTCCCTGTGTCTCTAAAAGCTTCTGTATATTATTTTATTATCTTTCCTTCTCCTTGGTTATTGTGAGCCTGTAAATAGTAAATAAATTTAGTAGTATTTTCAACCCTTTTCTCGTCTTATTCCTTTTCCTCTTTGCATTTGTCGTCTTAGTCTTTTCCCGATTGAATAGCTGCGGCGCGATACGGCCAACGTTTGGGTTGAATCGGGTTTTAGTCGAGGAATAACTGTTCGGCCGCGGTTACACCACCGCTCGGTCAAAATAACATCTAATCCGCGGTCCGTAACAAATTGGTGTCGGGGAGTGAGATACGAGGCCCGAAGCGCGCTTAACGTGCTCAAAATTACGAGCTGCTGAAAATTTGTGTTTTAAAGCAAAACCCGAATTTTGAAATCGCGCCATGGCTGGTCAAGGCGACGGGATGCCGGTGGGAGAGATAAGCGGGGTGGAATCGACCCAGGACCTCGGGGAAATGTATGTGGAGGAAAGGGAGGAGGAGAACATAGGCGATGTGGTCGAGGGGGTATCAGGTGCACAAAATGGCGCTCTCGCGCACGTGGTATCAGACGCACAAAGTGGCAGCTCGCACGAGTGCGGGGTAGCCGCGCCCGCTGCGCAAATAGCGGGAATTGATGTGCGGGACCTCATGGCGCAGATTAATGCAGCCATACTAATGGCAAATATGGGGCTAGAAGCAAAAATGGAGGCTCAGAATGAGCAAATGGGGGCAATGAGGGACGAATTGGGGGGAAAAATGGGCGAAATGGGGGGGCGAAATGGGGGGCAAAATGGGAGAAATGGGGGAACGGCTAGAAGCTAAATTTGAGGGGCTAGACAATAATTTTAAGGGATTAGACAAGAAATTTGAGGGGTTAGACAACGGAATAAAAGAGGTAAGAAATGGGTTAACGGGGGTGGAAAATAGAATGGCTGCCTAGGAGAATCAGTTAGAGGGGGTGAAAAATGGGTTAATGGGGTTAGAAAATAGGATGGAAAACAAATTGCGGGAAATAGGGGAGCAATCCGCCCGGGAAATCGAACAGATGGGGAACCAGATAGAGGAGGTGAAAATCGGGTTAGAAAGTAAATTGGATGCTCAGAGGGATGAATTGGGACAGATGAGGGTGGCATCTACAAAAGAGAGGGAGGAGATGAAAGAGGAGATACGACGAGGTGTAAGTGAGGAGGTCTCGGGGGTACGCGAGGAGGTAAAGCGAGGCGAAAAGCGTATCGAGAAAGAGGTGAGAAATGGAACGGCTAGGTTACAAGGGGGAATAGAAGATCTGACGGAGGAGGTGGAACAGCTGACGGAGGGACAAAAAGAACTGACGGAGCAGGTTCAAAGGAACACTGCGGTACTAGGAGGGTTAAAAGCGACACAAAACGACATAAAAAATGACTTGTTAGCGACACAGAGGCAATGTCAGATGGTACGTGAGGGACTGACAACGAGGTTGGACGAGGTGACAGAGATAATGGAGACGAAGGACCGGCAGGTGAGGACGCACATAGAGACGGTCAAAATAGCCTTAGAGGACGAACTTGAGGAGACGCACCGGGAAATAAAAGAGGTGAAGCAAAAATTAGAGGAAGTGGAAGAAGAGGTGAGTGAAATTAAGAAGAGACGGACAGAAACTAAGAGAGAAATAAAGGAGGAGGTAATGGAATTGGTACAAGGTCGGTGCTCAACTCATAATGGTGTGCTCACTAACCAAATCAAGAGTTTGCAGGTGACGAAGGAGGTGCGGAGACGAGGTGCCAAGGTGAGTGGCGATATACGTGGAAATGTACATGATGTGAGGGGAGCTTCAGTCGGCTTGGGGGTTGTTGTGGACCCGGGTGTTCGTGAGAGGCCGTTGGTGAAGTGTGCGACAGGTCTGGTGTGCGAAAGAGGAGGTGTGCGAGAATGTCCGACTCTGGGGTGTGTGAGGAAAAAGTGCGCGCCGAGGAGTGAGTGTGCTGTCGAGAGTGAGTCGGTCGTAGCGCGTGTGCGAGGGAGCACGTGGAAGCGCGTAGTGAGGAGTGTTACAGAGGATGTAACGGAAGCATGCACGCCTGTGGTGAGAGTTACAGAGGATGTAACGAAAGAGTGTGCGCAAGAGGATGCGCGAGAAAGGTGTGTAACGGACAGGTGCATGGGGAAAGAGTGCGCTGTCGAGAGTAAGGGTGAGTGCGCTGTCAAGAGTGGTGGTGAGAGTAGTGCGAGTGACACGGAGCGTGAGTTGGTTGTGACAGGTGAGAGAGGATGTCCACCTGGAATGGAAGGATGCACACCTGGAATGGTAGAGCGTGTGTGGGAATGCACACTTAAGTTGGTCGTGAGGCACGTGGTTGGGTGTGCGAGTGAGAGCACACCTGTGATTGTCACAGAGGAGGGGGCGCGAAGAGGTGTGTTGGTGAGGTGTGCGACCGACGAGTGTGTGCAAAGGTGTTCGGTGGTCAGGTGTGTGACCAAGTCTGTGAGCGGAATGAGTGTACCTGGGTGTGGAAGAGAAGGTGCAATGACCAAGAGCAGGGAGACGGCTGGATGTATGAGCAAGAAAGGGGTAGCGTATGCGTGTAAGCATGCAGGTGAGGCATCGACGGTAACCGCGTTAGCGGTTAGAGCGACTTATAGACGAATCGGGCCCTCGGTGCGCGTCGGGCAGCTTCGCGTGCCGCGAGGACCAGCGGGGATCCGAACCACGGCGGGTTCGAAAGGACCGCCGTACGTGATCCACGCTGGGCCGCGTTTGGAACGGCGTCCGTGCTCCGCTAGGCGGAACGGGCAGCCCGATAGGAAGGGTCGTCATGGCGACCCCTTTTTGTTGAAGCGTTCCGGCAGGTCGAGATCGGGAAATTGGATGGCTCCGTGCCGAGGTGGTGCGTGGGATCTCGGCCCAGGGAAACCTCCTTCCCTGCACCGAGTGCCGGACATATCCAACCGCAGGCACCAAGCAACCCGCATTCATTGCTCGGCTTTACGAAGCCGGGCTGTGGAAGTGAATTGGCGCACCGAGAGGCATTAGTAAGTAGACGGGTGATGAGGTTAGTGTTTTGGCCCCGAAATTAGAAAAACAAAATTTGATGATTGGCAAAGGATTGGCAGAGTGATGATTGGTAGTGGTACAGTGATTGGCAGATGATTGGCAAATTTTTGATTTGTTGGATTTGGACGAGCAAAATGGTAGTGGGAAATGCCCCGATGTGGTGGGATGGCAACCTTGCCATCTCTCACAAAGCAAGGGGGCAAAGGAGCACTAGATTTATGGGGTTGATGGCAGTGAAAACTAGCCCGGGTGGGTTAGGATATATCGTGTGTAGGGATCTAGCGAAGATGACATTAGGTAACGTTAAGATTAGTTAGTGACAAGGATACCTGTAGAGGGGACGCAGGTAGATTAGTGTGGATGATAATGACGTGGTATGTGCTTAGTTTAAAGGGAAGACGGGGAGCACTAAGTTAGCAGGGCAACAGGTAGTTCAGATGATGCCGTGTGAGTGTTGGAGGTGCATTCAAGTGTATTGAGCAGTGTGTGAGGAACAGGTGTGATTGAACAGGTGTGATTGCACAGGTGTGCAACTGAACAGGTGTATGGAGCAGAGTATGAGTGAGTGATGGTGATGTGTATTGTGTTGACCAAATGGTCCAGGGAGAAGGAGGGTGCAGGTGGCACCAGGTGTGAGTGCACAGGTGTGCACCAACAGGTGTGTGGAATACATGGAGTGTGGAATATCTGGAGTATTGGAATGGATGGTCGTGGAGTGAGTATGGTGGAAACTATGGAGTGGAGTGGATGGTGCGAAGGTGTGAATGGGGGAAGAGTGGACCCCCATCACGAATACCCGGGGCGGGTAGTGTAAGTGTTAGGTAGAGGGTATAGGTAAATTGTGGTTGGATATTGGCATCTGTGGTGCGGGTGGAAGAATGGTGATTGGATGGGTGCATTAGTGTTGTGGAAATGGCTGGGCATGTAGCCTGTTAGTGTGTGTAGTTGGTTTGGGCACTCCACCACTGTGAGGATGTCGGCCAGGTGAGGCCGTAGGTGGGCTCTGGGAGCCAGTAGAGTTGTTGTGGATGGGGCCCGAGGATCCGGAGGACGGACCCGGGTAGCCCAGTGCCAGAGGGCACCAAGGGGTGACAGAGCCAGGAGGGGCCTTCCCCAGTTAGTTATGTTAGGGTGAGGAGCTAGGTAAGCTCGGGTGGCAACTGCAGTGGTGGAGGTGTGCAGGTGGGTAGACCTGCTGGGAGAGCTACACGTCTCAGCCCAGAAATTGTGCAAGGGCACCGGGAGATGAATCGGGGGAGTGAGACCCCAAATTGAGAAGCACCACAGTTTGGTCAATGGGAATTGGTTTTTAGAACCCATAGTGTAAGTTGGCCAATGGATTGGCAGGGAAAGACCCCGGGTAGAGTAAAGAGTGTTAAAGTCATTTAGAGGGTAGATAGGATGAAGAGTCTCCTCGCACCATCTGCATCCACTCACCTGGGGTGACAGGTACTCCACACCATGCCATGTTTTGATTATTTTTTATGTGCAAATGTTTTGGATTGTGAGACGCATCATGACGTGGGTGTGACATTGTGCTTGTGTTCCATCTCTCCCTCCTTATGAGGATTGATGATGAATTGATGATGGCAAATTTTGATTAGAGGGATTGTGGTGACGAATTTGGTGTAAGGGAAATATGGGGAAGACATGACAGTAGCGACGAATTTGTAATGTGTAGATTTTGTACATATGGGGTGAGGGCAAGGGTGGTGTAGGTGACAGGGGGGTGACGTACGGTAGGGACGAGCTTTCTCACTTCGCCCTCCGTATGCATTTCACCTTGCATTGCCTTATTGATGTGTACCCTTGTGACCTTACCCCTCGCTCATCTGTCTTCCCCCTTTTGTCTCCCACATGACCTGTGCGCCATTGGGCGCCGAGGGGAGCGTGCGTGAGTCCTCCATTGTGCGCCCGGAACTCCCAGAACCAGCTGTCTGCATCGATGCACCACATTATGGACCACATGTCTGTGGCCGAGCACCACTTATGGACCCCATGGGTTGGGGCGTGGCCCCTCTGCTGGAACCGGCCATGAGGGCCCGAAATCTTGCTGGCGGACCTTGGCCACAGGGCACCGATGCCCCACAGGTGAACCACAGTAGTCGGCCTGGTGGGCCATAAATAAGTAAAAGGGACACGTTGGGTGCATTTCATTTTATGCTCAAATAGGCCGCCAGTAAGAAAATGAAAGGAAATGACAACATCTGGAAGAATCATAATAGCCAGCAGAGGGAGCCGAAGAGCAAGAGACCACCTGCAGGGTTAGGGGTTGATGATTTTATTTTTATTGAACATTGATGAACTGTGGTGACTGCACCGATTGGTGCTTGAGGGTGTGTTGGTGCGTTATAGGTGCTTTCATGGTGCGTCGATGCAGAGCAGACTGTCTCCCCCCCCAGAAAGAACAATCACAGGTCCTGGGTTAGTTTTGTAAATAAAAGTAGTGTCAACTGTAAATAATGCTCCCCACCGTCAGTGTGTAGTTTGAAGACCATTCCGCAATTCGGTTAACTGTGGGCGTGAGTCTGTTAGGCAGGGTGCAATGGAGCAGCGGGACACATTTATTTATGTTTTAAAACTGTCGCACTCAGGGTCAGGTTAAAAGTAGAGGGAACTACACCTACGTGTCACACTAAATTTAAGTTGTAGGCCTGGGACGTGCCTAAGAGGAGGAGGGTGCAGTGTTGTGGATATGAGAATGGTTTTTTTTTTTTGTTGTTGTGGTGTAAATTGTTGTGAAGATCACCCTTTGTAAATGCCATGATCCTTGTAAATACCTCCGTAGTGTAAAGGTCAAAGGGCGTCCCATAATTACTCCATAAAGCATACACGGCAGCCAATCATAGAATACCCCTGTTCAGTAGTTTATTTCCTTATTATGTGTCTTAGGGTAAGGCCTTGTCTTCCATTAAGATGACACTCCATTGCACCAAGTGAAATAAGAGTAGATTCCCTTCCTTCCCATTCCCAAAAACCTCCATTCCCCCTTTCGTCGATTGGCAATTACATCCCCTCCAATTGCCGCCATTGACCACGAGGCAGGGTTGGGGAAGAAAGGCGGGTCCCCACCTCGTCAGAGAGGGGAGGAGTGAGCCAGCCCCACTCGACCAACCATGAACAAGGGGTTTGGCTTGAGAGGGCAGAGAGAGAACGTTTGGGGGAGGTTCGCAAAGGTTGAGGGGCGGGGCCTATATAACCCGCCGGCGGGGCATTCCCCAAGCAGTTGAGACAAGGAGGGAGGAGACAAGAGCTGGGTCGTCAGAGAGTTGCGCTTTTACTGAGTCCAAAGAAAGAGCTGGGTCGTCAGAGAGTTGCGCTTTTACTGAGTCCAAAGAAAGAGCTGGGTCGTCAGAGAGTTGCGCTTTTACTGAGTCCAAAGAAAGAGCTGGGTCGTCAGAGAGTTGCGCTTTTACTGAGTCCAAAGAAAGAGCTGGGTCGTCAGAGCAGATGCGCTTTTACTGAGACAAGCAGCTCCGACCCGTGACTCTGCGCACACGACAGGCTCGGTGGCATCAGCGGCCGTCGAGGTCCAGCCCGACGTCCCGTGCGGGATCAAGCTCCAGCCAGCTCCGTGCCATCCTCCCCCTCCAGCCACACACCTCCTTCCAGCAATCCACTCTGCAATTCCCCGCGTGAGTCAGTGTCTTTGTTTGTTCTGTCCTGGGTAGTAAGTAAGCCTGTTAGATAAGCTAGTATTTTCCCTGTGTCTCTAAAAGCTTCTGTATATTATTTTATTATCTTTCCTTCTCCTTGGTTATTTTGAGCCTGAAAATAGTAAATAAATTTAGTAGTATTTTCAACCCTTTTCTCGTCTTATTCCTTTTCCTCTTTGCATTTGTCGTCTTAGTCTTTTTCCCGATTGAATAGCTGCGGCGCGATACGGCCAACGTTTGGGTTGAATCGGGTTTTAGTCGGGGAATAACTGTTCGGCCGCGGTTACACCACCGCTCGGTCAAAATAACATCTAATCCGCGGTCCGTAACAATATATATATACAGTATATACAAACACCACATGCCCAAAAATATGCGGACACCCCTTCTAATGAGTGGATTCGGCTACTTCAGCCACACCCATTGCTGACAGGTATATATAATTAAACACACAGCCATGCAATCTCCATAGACAAACATTGGCAGTAGAATGGGCCGTACTGAAGAGCTCAGCGACTTTCAACGTGGCACCGTCATAGGATGCCACCTTTCCAACAAGTCAGTTCGTCAAATTTCTGCCCTGCTAGAGCTGCCCCGATCAACTTAAGTGCTGCTATTGTGAAGGGGAAACATCTAGGAGTAACAACAGCTTTTTATGTCTTTCAATCCTGACAAATCCTGACAAATCTCGCACTCTTACGATGTCTCTCCGAAAAGACCGACTGGACAACCCTCCCATCCACTTTCTGAATAATCCTCTCCAAGAAGTTCTGTCACTCAAGCTTTTGGGTCTCACTATCTGCCATGATCTTTCCTGGGAAAACCACATTTCAAATCTGGCCTCCAAAGCCAGTCGCCGACTGGGCATCCTCCGTCATGCGAAGTCCTTCCTTGGCACACCTGAGCTCCTCACCACACACAAGGCTTTCATCTGCAGCTCAATGGAATACTGCTCTCCCCTCTGGGCTGGTGCTCCTGCCTCACAGCTAGCTCGTCCTCACGCTGTTGAAACCAAAGCATTCAGAATCATTGGAATCTCCCGCGATGAAGCTAACTCCAAGGGCCTCTCACTCACTCACCGCAGGCAGGTTGGTGGTCTTTCCATCTTCTACCGACTCCTCTCTGGCCTTGCCCTCCCCCCCCCCCCCCCAGCTCTCTCTGGGCTCTGTCCCGCAAATATTCCTACAGGTCGCACAAGATCTGCCTGCAACCCTCTTATGGTTAAACTGCCAAAATCAAGACTCTCTGCTCACCTTCACTCCTTCATTCCTCTTTTCTCCCGCCTCTGGAACAAACTCCCTCACTCTCTTCAATCCCACTCCACCCTCCAGGTCTTTAAAACAGCTGTTCACCACCATCTCTTATCTTCCCCCATCCAAAACCTTGATCTTTTCTATCCCCGCTAATTTCACCCCAATTCCACTTTTTTGAAATACCAACTTCTGTCCTGGAAGTCCTTGGTGTCCTTGTGTTTTATACTTCTCCCACCCCCCCCCCCCCTTCCCACGCCTCCTACCCCCAAGCCCTCTCCCTCCCACACATCTCCCTGCTCTTAAATGTTGTGTGCTCTCAAGTGTTTGTGTGCTTCCCCTTCTCTTGTCTTCCGCTCCCTCTTTTTATATATTTTGTTTGTCTGGTTGATTTGTTTGTGAAGTAAATGTCAGCTCTTTCACGAGCCTCGATTCAGTATACAAAAAAAGAAGAAGAAAAAAAAAAAAAGCTCAGCCGTGAAGTGGTAGGCCGCACAAGCTCACAGAACGGGACCGCCGAGTGCTGAAGCACGTAGCGCACACAAATCGTCTGTCTTCGGTTGCAACACACTACCGAGTTCCAAACTGCCTCTGGAAGCAAGGTCAACACAACTGTTCGTCGGGAGCTTCCTGAAATGGGTTTCCATGGCCGAGCAGCCGCACACACGCCTAAGATCACCATGCGCAATGCCAAGCGTCGGCTGGAGTGGTATAAAGCTTGCCACCATTGGACTCTGGAGCAGTGGAAACGCGTTATCTGGAGTGTTGAATCACGCTTCACCATCTGGCAGTCCGATGGAGGAATCTGGGTTTGGCGGATGCCAGGAGAACGCTACGTGCCCGAATGCATAGTGCCAACTGTAAGGTTTGGTGGAGGAGGAATAATGGTCTGGGGCTGTTATTCATGGTTCGGGCTCGGCCCCTTAGTTCCAGTGAAGGGAAATCTTAACGCTACAGCAAACAATGACATTCTAGATGATTGTGTGCTTCCAATTTTGTGGCAACAGTTTGGGGAAGGCCCTTTCCTGTTTCAGCATGACAATGCCCCCATGCACAAAGCGAGGTCCATACAGAAATGGTTTGGCGAGATCGGTGTGGTAGAACTTGACTGGCCTGCACAGAGCCCTGACCTCAACCCCATCGAATACCTCTGGGATGAATTGGAATGCCAACTGCGAGCCAGGCCTAATCGCCCAACATCAGTGCCCGACCTCACTAATGCTCTTGTGGCTGAATGGAAGCAAATCCCCGCAGCAATGTTCCAACATCGAGTGGAAAGCCTTCCCAGAAGAGTGGAGGCTGTTATAGCAGCAAAGGGGGGACCAACTCCATACAATACCCATGATTTTGGAATGAGATGTGTGATGTTCGGGTGTCCACATACATTTGGTCATGTAGTGTATATATACAGTGCCTATATAAAGTCTACACCCCCTTTCAAAATTTTCACCTTTTGTTACCTTATAGCCTGGAATTAAATTGCATTAAATCAGACTTTTTCCACCTTTATTTACACATCGTAACCCACAACTTCCAAGTGAAAAACAAATTGGACAAATTTCAGAAATATTAATTAAAAATACAAAACTAAAATATCTTGGATGGATAGGTGTCCATCTCCCTGAGTTAATACTTGGTGGAAGCACCTTTATATATAGACATATACATATCGTACCATATATACAGTAGTATACACTGTCATATATATTGCAGTATATATCGGTAAAAAGTAAAATGTGTCGAGCACGTCTCACCTAAGTGACCGTATATATGCACCCCTTCCCCTCCCAACATTATTGAACCTCCCGTTTTCTGACCTTATATGGCATTTCTTCTATAGCTCAAAGACAATCGGCGTGGTCAACGAACACAATTGTGGGTTCAGCAAGATGACACAAGATGCATCAGAGACATATGCTCAAATATGGACAACTGGTGGGCTCAAAGCCATCGGGACTGTCCGTACTCCGTAGTGTGGAATTTTCCATCTAAAGCCCCTGTCACACCTTGACGATTTAGCCAGCGTATGCCGACGTATCAAAATTGAGTGTTGGTGTGAGTCATACGCTGGCATACGTCGACAAATTTTGTGCATGCACAAAATTTGTCGACGAGCTCGGCGTATTACGACGTATGCCAGCGTGCTTCAGCGTGCTCTTAACGTAGCCAAATTTTTCATACGTCGGCATACGCTGGCTAAAACGTCAAGGTGTGACAGCGGCTTTACCAGCCAATCAACGTAGCCATAAATCATCTGTCAGGCAAGTCGACTGATGGGGGCATGCTGCGGGTGGTCCAATCGCTCCCACAGAATGTAACATAGGTGCAAGACACCGCACACTCTCGTCATTGCTCTATCTTCTTCACGGTTCCTGCCTGGTCCTTAATGGTTCTGTGGTGCATGGTGGTTCATAGTTTGGCTGCATGGCACAAGTTGCATTTCATTGGAAAGCTGGTGCACGGCAAACGTGGCTGAGGAAAGCGCCCATGGTGCGGTGAGGATCATACCCGAACCAGTTCATGCTTACCCAAATGAGTCCCCTACACCATGTGCAGCTGTGTTCCTTCCCCCTGCCCCCCAACCCCTCTTTCCTCCTTGATAATAGATCCCTGTTTTGATGAAACATTGTGTGGTCATTGGGAGCGGGCTCCATAAGGTGTAGGAGGATTGGCATATTAAACCGTAAGATGGGCAGATTGGGTTTGCGCTAAAGCACCTTAAAAGTGGATCGTTGACAGATTCACCCAGCCAATCTTGTCGGCAGATTCGCCACTGTCATAGATTCTGAAACAATTTGCACCATATCAACCTGGCGGACGTGTTGATCTTTCCCTCCCATACCCGTGGGTGACACGACCATCATTTAAGTTGCACGACCGTTACACCAGTGTCAGTTGAGTGTGATTTGGACCCGGAAGGGAACAACGGGACCCCTCAAATTCAAAAGATTGGATTTTAAATTAATTTAAATGAAAAGTAAAGACAGAGTGAAGTGACTGAGGACAGAGGGAAGTGGAGGAGTATCGTGGTCGAGGCAGGGCAGAAGTTTGGTGCCATTTGATGTCACCCCTTATAAAGGGAAGAGGAGGATAAGAAGAAGATTAAAAGTAAAGGACTTGTTTTCTATTAAAAGCACTATGGAGGGCAACCCCCATTCCCCAATGGAGGAGAGGCATATTTGGGCCAACACTACCGTGGTTCTGTAGGACATGGACTTGGCTTAGGCTCACTGCATACCTCCACTAATTTGTTCATCTTTTTTCTCATCTGTGGAACCAACTTCCCCAGTCTGTTCAGTCTCACTGACTTCGTCCACACCCAAGTAGAGGGCAAAGTTGAGTTGCTCCCCCATCTGTCAAGAGGCCCCAGCTGCCTAGTGTGAAGCAGCATCAGGTCTTCATCACCTGGGACCATGAACATTGAACATGGGTCTATTGATGGCCATGTTCTAATAGCTGAGGGTTGGCTCAGGCCAAAATGGAGCACAAAATGGAGGCTAGCCAGGCCGAAATAAAGGTCAATGGGGCTGAGCTAGCAGCCAAGCCAGAAGCCAACGGGGCCAAACAGGACAAATTGGCTGCAGACTTGGCTGAGGTGAGGGCTGCGGAGCAGCACTCGTTCTCTTTGGGTCAGTTTCTGTCTGTCTGGAATTTGGCCAACATCACTGCAATACAAATGGGGCAATGGTGCAAAAACGGATCCTCTGAGCTACAGCTTGCTTCCAATTATAAGCAAGGTCCTGGAATCCATCATTGCAGTTGACATCAAATCCTTTCTTTGGATTCAGACCCGGTCATTCTACCTTGGACATGCAGCTTCTACTATCCCAAAAATGTATGGAAGCCCTAAATTTCAGACATGATATCAGGGCCATCTCTCTGGACATATATCGAGCTTTTCATACAGTCTGGCATCCTGTCTTAAACTCCAAACTCTCTGCTTATGGCATCCCAAGTCACCTTCTCTCGTGACTCACTGACTTCCCCCACACCTGGATAAAGCATGTGAATCTTAACAGGATCCTCTAATCTCCTTCCTCTGTCAAGGCTGGAGTGCCCCAAAACAGTGTCTTGGGCCCAGTCTTTTTCTTCATCTTCATCAACGATATTTCTGATTCCTCGGAAAATCCTTCTAAGTTCTATGCTGATGATTCCATCCTCTCTTTGCAGCCTCTTCCCTCTCTGCAGACTTTGACAAAATCAGGAGCTCGTCCAACACTTGGAAAATGTCTTTCAACCCCGATAAACCCCACACATTCACCCAGTCTCTCCAAAACGACCGTTTGTCCAACACTCCCATTTACTTCCTAAACAAACCACTTGAAGAGGTTAAGCCACTCAAACTATTTGGCCTCACCATCAGCCCTGATCTTTCTTGGGCAATTTTTCCAAGATGGCATCCAAAGCCAGCCACCTACCCGACTGGGCATCCTTCATTATGCAAGGTCTTTCCTTGACTAGTCTGAACTTTTGACAACCTACAAGACCTTAATTTGCCGTTTTATGGAGTCCTGCTTCCCCCCTTTGGTCTGGTGCCGCTGCTTCACACCTTGCCCTTCTTGATGCCATGGAAAGCAAGGCCCTAAAATAATTGGCATCTCCCACAATGAAGCTGAATGTCTACGCCTGTTACTTTCACATCACAGGAAGATTGGTGGCCTCTGTATTCTACCGCCTGCTTTTCACGTCCGCCACCGAAGGTGGATGGAGGTTATGTTTGTCTGTCTGTTTGTTTGCCTGTGAACAAGATATCTCACAAAGTTGTGGACGGATTCGGATGAAATTTGGCAGAGAGGTAGTGCATGTGACAAGGACGAAACGATTAGATTTTGGTGAAGATACGGGTTCGGATCCGGCTGGTAGAATTTTTAAAGTGATTCCTCACCATTGAGAGATTGGGCCAAAAACGATACATAGCAGGATATCTCAAAAAGTTTTGGATGGATTTGGACGAAACGTGGTGGACCGGTTGTGTGTTTGACAAGGACGAATCAATTTGGTTTTGGTGAAGATCTGAATATGGATTCGGATACGAGACTTATTTAATTTTTAAGTGATTCTTCACCATTGAGAGATAGGGCGAAAAGCAATACATAACATGCTATTTAAAAATGTTATGGACGAGTTATGACAAATCTTGGTGGATGAGTTGGTTAGTTGAGAAGAACAAGCCAATTAGATTTTGGTTCACGTCCGAATCCAGATCCGGCCTATCAGTGGGATACAAAACGTAAACTGTTCAGCCTGGACGAGGTATGCTCTCTACCGAGTGCCGTTCTAGTACTCGAGATGGATTTGATAATCCAACATACAGATTTAATCGGAATATCGAATAATGTCAGGGTTCTATACAACAACAACAACAACAACAACAACAACAGGCATTTTAAGGCCATTTTCCCTGCTAGAGCGGGGGTTAGCCTTGCGGTCCCCATGACAATCTTCTCCATCTTGCCCTATTTTCTGCATCTCTCCTTGTTAACCCCCTTGCCCGCATTTCTTCTTCCACCATCTTTAGCCAAGTCTTTCTCGGTCTTCCCCGTCCTCTACTTCCTTCGACATTCATTTCCATCACTCTTCTCAACCAGTTACTTTCATCCTTCCTCAACACTGAATGAATCGGATTGCTAACTTGAAAATCACAACAAACCCAATTTGTTATCAATGTTCGTCTTTCATTAATCATCCACTTTCTAAACTCCCCTCTTGCCCCTCCCATCCAAATCCCCCCCCTTGCACCTACACTCCGAAACTTCCCCCTTGCCCCTCCACTCTTAAACTCCCCCCTTGCCCCTCCACTCCTGAACTCCCCCCTTACCCTTCCCCTCCTAAACTTCCCCTTTGCCCCTCCCCTCCTAATCCCCCCCCTTGCCCCTCCACTCCTGTTCTCCCCCCTTTCCCCTTCCCTCCAAAACTCCCCCCTTGCCCCTCCCCTCCTAAACTCCCCCCTCACTCCTCCCCTTCAAAACTCCCCCCCAATCCCTCCCATTCAATTCTCCCCCCATACCATTCCTCTCCAATTCTCTCTCCTCCCCCCTCCTCCTCCAAGCTGCCTCCTCCCCACTTCGTCTCCCTTCTATCTCATACCTCCACCCCCCCAAACCTTCTACTTTCCTCTGCCCCCCCCTCAAACAACCCCTCACTGTGCCGCATCCCTTCACCATCAAACCTTTCATCCTCCTCATCCTTCCCTTTCTTGGAAATCTTCTGCAACATCTGAAACACTATCAACTGCTCTCCCTACCTCCCCCTCTCATCCTTCATCTTACCCTACTCCTCCCCTCCCCTGTCCTGTACCCGATGCTCCCCCTCTCTCTTCATTAACGGTATGGACCTCAAACATCCGGGGCCTTCGCTCAAACCTGACTGATCTCTCCATACAGGTTGCTTCTGACAATCCAGACTTGATCTGCTTAACAGAGACTTTCCTCCTTCAAGATGTCTCTGATTCCTTAATATCTCTTCCTGGTTACTCCCTCCTCCGGTATGATAGACCTGAGCCTCGGCCTGGTGGTGGGGTGGCTATCTTTGTCAAAAACTCTCTTCCTCACTCTCCTTGCACTGCTCTCTTTCCTCCTCACCCGCAGGAGTACCTCTGGTTACGGCTTCCTCTCCGCTCCCACCTTTTGTTCATATGTGTTCTGTACCGTCCCCCAAACAGTGATGACTCCATCTACATTTCAATGTCTGACAACATGGACCAACTTCTATCCACTCATCCCAACTCTCTCTTCCTCATATGTGGTGACTTCAACTGTCATCATGCCACCTGGTTGGGTGTGGGTTCCTCTCTCACTAGTCATGGCACCTCAGCAAAGGACTTCTGTGACTCACTGGGATTGACACAATCTGTCAATTTCCCGACCCGGATCTCAGCCAATGGAGTATCTTCTCTTCTAGACTTGGTTATGCCAAACTTCCCTGCTAATGTCTGCTGCTCTTCTTCTGCTCCAATCGGTTCTTCTGATCATGTGCTTGTCAAAGTGGACATCTCTCTGGCCATTCTCAGAGAGCCTCCTCAGCGTCGACGAGTCTGGCATTTCACTCAGGCCGACTGGGACGGTCTTCAAGCAGCCATCAATCGTCTGGATTGGTCTCCCATCTCCACTGCATCTGACATCAATTCTTCCTGGGAATTCTTCCAAAGCAAACTGATCTCTCTCATGCACAGATTTATCCCATCTCGCCTTCAATTGTCTTACCCTTCCTCCCGTCCATGGTACACTGAATCTTGTGGTGAGGCAGTTGCCCTGAAACAACTTGCCTTTGCCTCTTGGAAGGCTAATCCAACTGAAGGAAATCTCAGTTCCTTCCACCAAGCTCGGAACAAGTGTGTGTCTACCCTCAGGAGTGCCAGGAAGCACTATCTCTCCTCACTCAAGAATGAACTCTCAAACCTGTCTCCTTCCTCCAAATCCTGGTGGCGTCTGGTCAAATCCGTTTCTGGTGTTTGTTCCCCCTCCATCCCCTCCCTTACCTCAAATGGCCACACAGTTGACATCCCACGTGACAAAGCCGAATGCCTCAACTCTGTGTTCGCCTCGAAATCCTTAGTCCCAAACCCATCTCTCTCTGTTCCCACCTTTCCCAGTCGAACCCAACTGCTCCTGGACTCTGTGTCCTTCTCTCCTGACAAGGTGGAGGAGTTTTTGTCAAACCTCGACTCTGATTCTGCAACTGGACCAGACGGCATCAGCCCACGGGTCCTAAAATCCTGCTCTGCCGCTCTATCTCACCCTCTCTCTGTTCTTTTCACCCTATCTTTTGCTCAAGGTCATCTGCCAGCATCCTGGAAATCAGCTAACATTACCGCTTTACACAAAAAAGGTGCAAAAACAGATCCTTGCAACTACAGACCAATCAATCAGCCTGCTCCCAATTATCAGCAAAGTCATGGAATCCATCATTGCTTCGGATATGAAATCTTTCCTCTTCTCCAATGGCTTGATCTCTGATCATCAATTTGGTTTCAGACCAGGTCACTCTACTCTGGACATGCTGCTTCTGCTGTCTCAACAATGGATGGAGGTCCTCAATGCCAAACAGGAAATCAGAGCTGTCTCCCTTGACATATCACGTGCCTTCGATACGGTCTGGCACCCAGCTCTGCTCACCAAACTCTCCTCCTATGGTATCCATGGAAATCTCCATGCATGGCTTGCGGACTTCCTCTCTGGTCGTAGTCAACGTGTGGCCCTGAATGGATTTCTCTCATCTCCCCTTCCCGTTCAGGCTGGAGTTCCCCAAGGCAGTGTGCTGGGCCCTGTGTTTTTCTGGTCTTTATCAATGATCTCTCCGACTCTCTTGAAAATCCTCTGTATCTCTTTGCTGATGACTCCACTCTCTGCCGCTCCATTTCTCTTCCCTCAGATCGGCAGTCTGCAGCCTCCTCACTCTCTGAAGACCTGGACAAAATCACAGACTGGTCAAACATGTGGAACATGTCTTTCAATCCTGACAAATCTCACACTCTTACTATGTCTCTCCGAAAAGATCGACTGGACAACCCTCCCATCTACTTTCTCAACAATCCTCTCCAAGAAGTTCTGTCGCTCAAGCTTTTGGGTCTCACCATCTGCCATGATCTTTCTTGGGAAAACCACATTTCCAAGCTGGCCTCCAAAGCCAGTCGCCGACTGGGCATCCTCCGTCGTGCGAAGTCCTTCCTAGGCACACCTGAGCTCCTCACCACATACAAGGCTTTCATCCGCAGCTCAATGGAATACTGTTCTCCCCTATGGGCTGGTGCTCCTGCCTCACACCTGGCTCGGCTTCACGCTGTTGAATCCAAAGCTTTCAGAATCATTGAAATCTCCCGCGATGAAGCTATCTCTGAGGGCCTTTCACTCACTCACCGCAGGCAGGTAGGTGGTCTTTCTGTCTTCTACCGACTCCTCTCCGGCCTTGCTCCCCCAGCTCTCTCTGTGCTCTGTCCCCCAAATATTCCTACAGGTCGCACAAGATCTGCCAGCCACCCTCTGATGGTTAAACTGCCGAAATCTCGGCTCTCTGCTCACCTTCACTCTTTCATTCCTCTTTTCTTCCGCCTCTGGAACAAACTCCCACACTCACTTCAATCACACTCCTCCCTCCAGGTCTTCAAAACAGCTGTTCACCACCATCTCTTATCTTCCCCCATCCAAAACCTTGATCTTTTCTACCCCCACTAATTCACCCCAGATCCACCTTGTTTGAAATTCCAACTTCTTTCCTGGAAGTCTTGGCAGTGTCCATATGTTTTATACCTCTCCCACCCCCCCCCCCCCTTCCCATGCCCCCCCCCCCAAAGCCCTCTCCCTCCCACAGTTCTCTCGATGTCTCCATGTCTCTCGGTCCCTGCTCTCAAATGTGTTTGTGTCCTTCCCCCTCTCTCCCCATCTTGTCTACCGCTCCCGATGTTATTTGTTTTGTGTGTCTGTTTGTCTTTCTGTGTGATTAATGTTCGCTCTTTCACGAGCCTTGATCTTGTATGCAAAAAAAAAATAAAAAAAAATAAAAAAAAATGAAAAAGATGGTTACTGATTAAGAAGAGGCGAATAGGTTGATTGAAAAATATAAACATTCAAGTTCAGAGAGAAGTTGAGAATATTTTATCATAAATAAATAGTTCTATCTAACAGATCTTGATCTTGAGCTTAATTCTAAAAATCAGAGAGCGTTTTGGTAATGTGACAAATCACATTATCAATCTTAAGGAATGGTGATAAATATGACAAAACTGGATACCGAAAAGGATACAAATGTGGCTATCGAGTTAGATACTTTGAAGAGATTAAATTTTGATGGAGAAAAGATTTTAAAAACATTCAAGTAATAAATAGCAGGGTAAAATGGATGAAAGACTGAGGAATTGTTTGAAAGCACTGATTGCATTGAAGACTGTAATTTAATTAATTATATCCAGTAAATACAAAAAAATCCTTCCTGTATCTTGCAGTATAGGAGGGATGCTGATACAACAACAACAACAAGCATTTTAAGGCCATTTTCCCTGCTAGAGCGGGGGTTAGCCTTGCGGGCCCCATGACAATCTTCTCCATCTTGCCCTATTTTCTGCATCTCCCCTTGTTAACCCCCTTGCCCGCATTTCTTCTTCCACCATCTTTAGCCAAGTCTTTCTCGGTCTTCCCCGTCTTCTACTTCCTTCTACATTCATTTCCATCACTCTTCTCAACCAGTCACTTTCATCCTTCCTCAACATATGACCAAACCATCTCAACCTGTTCCTCTTCACAGCATCCATCACAGGCTCTATTCCCATCATCTTTCGCAATTCATCATTTGTCTTCCTCTCTCTCAACGATACTCCGCACATCCACCGAACCATTCGCATTTCCACCCTTTCCAGCCTTCGTTGCTGCTCTACGTTCATTACCCATGTCTCGCTCCCATAAATCATAACACTTCTCACACATGCAGCATACACCTTTCCCTTCAGCTTCAACGACACTCCCCTCCTCATCAGCACGCCACTCAGTTCCCGAAACTTCTTCCATGCACATCTCACTCTAGCAACCGTTGCCGAGTCTGATCCACCTTCTCCATTCAGCATGTCTCCTCGGTAGCAAAATGTTTTCACACCTTCACGCCGTCTCCTGATTTCAAAATGATTGATTTTCAAAATGATCAAAATTTCAAAAAGGATGCTGATGATTTCAAAAATCCCAAAAAATAAAAACCCTTAACTTTGTAATATGTTTGGTATAGAATTAAAAAAGAAAACATACTAAAACTATTTCATAGGTTAAAAGTAAAAATGGTATAATGTTGTTGAAAAATAGACCCGAAGGTGATGTCCAGGAGCATTTATCAGGGACTCAACTTACATTAACTGGGATAGCGAGATAACTGCACTTGCCCTGGTGTTCTTTTTGCAGGCCAATTAAAAACTGCTATTGTAAGAGGCGGGAGAGGGCGGGGGGGGGGGGGGGAGGGGGGGTGGACACTTATCCAACCGAGATATTCTAGTTTTGTATTTTTAATAAATTGTCTTAAATTTGTAGAATTTGTTTTTAACTTGGAAGTTGTGGGTTACGATGTGTAAATAGAGGTGGAAAAAGTCTGATTCAATTCCAGGCTATAAGGCAGCAAAAGGTTAAAATTTTGAAAGGGGGTGTAGACTTTATATAGGCACGGTATTATTAATGGTCTATCTAATCTGATTACCGTGAAGACCAATTTTACTGTTCGGCCAATGACTCCACCCTGTGCCAAATTGTACATCACACTTGTGAAGGGGCAGCCATTATACTGAATCCCATTCATCAGATGTGAATATGATAAATCACTGGTTAGCTATCTGGAACATGATGTTCAATGCCAGCAAGTCACAGGCTCCCACACCGTATCGTCACAAATATTGGCAATCAAAATATCCAATCCACTTCTCTGGATAGCTGCTGATAGAGGTACAGTGCACGGAACTACTTGAGCTAAACTATCTGCCGTAACCTTTCGTGGGAGGACCACATCACCAAACTAGCCCCAAAGGCCAATTTCCATCTGAGTATCGTTTGGAGAGCTAAAGCATTCCTGAGCTGTACGGAGCTCTTCACAGTGTACAAGGCTTTCATACCGAGCTCCATGAAGTAGGACTCTACACTCCACGCTGGCATGCTCCTACTTCCCAAATTGTTCCTCTTGAGGGCTGAATTGTTCAAAAACAAGGCTTTCACTCCAATGTAATCTCAAGACAGGAATTCGATATCCAGCGACTCCCACTCTCCTGTCAGTAGCAAGTTGTTGGGCTCTATGTTAATGAAGCTTCCATCTGGCTTTGCTCCTCCTGTCCCCTCGTACCTCTGTCCTCCCCAAGCCACTCAGGTTACATGCGTTCCTCAAGAAACCCTCGCCTGCTTACCCTCCACAACTCCAGACTGCTTGCCCACCCACATTAATTCATCCACTTGATCTCCTGATTGGAGAATTGTTTCCCTGTGAAAGGTATCTCATCCTGCTCGCTTTAGTCATTCAAATGTTCTGCACATCATTACCTCATGCACATCCATAATTTCTTCCACACACTTCATTTTATCTTTTTTTACGCACACTTCAATTTACACTTTATACAATTTACAATTTGAAATTTTTACAAATTTAACAAATTTTATATACATTTATTTTTTACAAATTATTAATTATTAATTCATATTTTACAAAATTTTTAGAAATTTTACAAAAAATTTAGTTTTTTTTTTACAAATTTTACAATAAAATGTACAATTTTACAAATTTACAATTTTTACACACACTTCAATTTACAACACAATTTACACACACTTCACATTTCCACACACACTTCATTTTCTTTTCCACACACACTTCACATCCATAATTTCTTCCACACACACTTCATTTTATCTTTTTTTACACACACTTCAATTTACACTTTTTACAATTTACAATTTGAAATTTTTACAAATTTTCCAATTTTTTTTTTTTACAAATTATTAATTATAATTTAAATAATTTTTTACAAATTTCACAAAAATTTTACAAAAAATTTACAAATTTTACAATAAAATTTACAATTTTACAAATTTACAATTTTTACACACACCACATTTCCACACACACTTCATTTTCTTTTCCACACACACTTCACATCCATAATTTCTTCCACACACACTTCATTTTATCTTTTTTTACACACACTTCAATTTACACTTTTTACAATTTACAATTTGAAATTTTTACAAATTTTACAAATTTTATAATTTTTTATACATTTTTTTTTTTACAAATTATTAATTATTAATTCATATTTTGCAAAATTTTTAGAAATTTTACAAAAAATTTAGTTTTTTTTTACAAATTTTACAATAAAATGTACAATTTTACAAATTTACAATTTTTACACACACTTCAATTTACAACACAATTTACACACACTTCACATTTCTACACACACTTCATTTTCTTTTCCACACACACTTCACATCCATAATTTCTTCCACACACACTTCATTTTATCTTTTTTTACACACACTTCAATTTACACTTTTTACAATTTACAATTTGAAATTTTTACAAATTTTCCAATTTTTTTTTTTTACAAATTATTAATTATAATTTTAATAAATTTTTACAAATTTCACAAAAATTTTACAAAAAATTTACAAATTTTACAATAAAATTTACAATTTTACAAATTTACAATTTTTACACACACCACATTTCCACACACACTTCATTTTCTTTTCCACACACACTTCACATCCATAATTTCTTCCACACACACTTCATTTTATCTTTTTTTACACACACTTCAATTTACACTTTTTACAATTTACAATTTGAAATTTTTACAAATTTTCCAATTTTTTTTTTTTACAAATTATTAATTAAAATTTTACTAAATTTTTACAAATTTTACAAAAATTTTACAAAAAATTTACAAATTTTACAATAAAATTTACAATTTTACAATTTTTACACACACTTCAATTTACACACACTTCACATTTCCACACACACTTCATTTTATTTTCCACACACACTTCACATCCATAATTTCTTCCACACACTTCATTTTCCACTCTTTCTCATTTCGTTCCTCCTGGCTATTGCTGCTCGTTTGTGTGTTATCCATCGCTTCCTCCTTGAGTATGTTGACCCCTCCTCCCTCAATACTCTTCGGTAGTCTGTTAACCTGCTGACCGTTGTTGTTTCACGCCTTCATGAACCTAGTCTCTTGTATGTAACAAAAGTAAAATCTCTGGACCGGTAACTGTATGTTGCTCCTCTACCAACCAGATGTATTGCCAAAGTGAAAGAAACGCCTACCAGGACAGTTCTTGTGGCGAACTGCAGCTTTGGAACGTCTTCCCACTCTGATGGTTGGGAAACTTCCACAGCTGAAGACAAAATTCTTCTCAGAATCTTCACCCATGGTAAAAATGGCAAAGAGCAGGGACGGGTTAAGGGAGAGAAAACAAAAGTGCAAAATATTTCAGACAGGAAGGAATGTTAAACACTTTGTGTGCATACTGTGTCACCTTACCTTGTGACTGAAATTTACAAGGAAAGCAGCCATATACATATTACGTACATTTGATTTCCCCCACCTTTAAAGGTATGCAATTTTCAATTATGCTAGTTGTCTTTGTTGTACACTCTACATCGCTGTGTGTGATATATGCACAAGTTCCCCCATGGGGAACACGAGTTCCCCCAAGTCCCAAGTTGTTCCACCAGTCCCCCATGGGGGAACTTGTGCACATATCACACACAGGACGAAGACAAAGACAACATCATTCTACCTTTATATGAATTACAAGGACATGAGAAGACAATATGACAAATCACCAGAGTATTGTACACGGGATAATTGAAAACTGGGATCTCCGAATCATGGCTCGTGTTGTTACGATATTCCTCATGGAATGTGGTTGTCAAAATCTGCTCTTCGTTTTTCTCACCTTGTATCAAAAATGGAACTAAAATGTTGGAATCACTCGAGACAACAATCGCTTGGTAAGCAAGCATTCTGAGTATTGCGCTGCAATACACGTCCTCTACCGGCAGTCTGTCGTCCGGAAAACTGTTGGGGAAATTACCAAAGTTCAAAGTGCCATAACTTTGTCAAAAATGATCGAAACGTCGTGAAGTTCGAACTTGATCTGTAACTTATCATGAGGAAACGATGTGCCAAGTTTGAAATCATTAGCATTAAGAGTTTAGAAAAAAAAGTCCGGAAAACTGTTCTTTGCGTGACGGACTGACAGACTGACAGACTGACAGACGGTGAGACGGAGTGCAAACCTATAGTCCCCTCCGGTGTACACCGGTAGGGGACTAATAAGGGACGAGTTGGAATCTGAAATTTCAGGGGGTACAATGGTCGCTCAATGATGAAGATTCACTTTCAAAAATATTTAAAATCTCGTATCCGAATCCATATTTGGATCTTCACCAAAATCGAATTGATTCGTCCTTGCACAGTGTCACACACCCAACCTGTCCACCAGGTTTTGTCCGAATCTGTCCACAGCTTTGTGAGGTATCCTGTTCACAGACAGAAAAACAGACAGACAGACAAACAAACAGGGGTGAAAACATAACTTCTGTCCACCTTAGGTGGCGGAGGTAATGAAATGGCTCATGCATTATTAATAGTTTCCAAACTAGCCACTGATGTGTAAATGTAAATAATAAGAAAAAGTAAATAAGTAAATAAATCAAATAAATAATAAAATCAAGGAAAGAACAAGCATTCTGAGTATTGCGCTGCAATACATGTCCCCTACCGTAGGGGACTCCGGTGTACACGCCTCGCCTCGTTCATAAGTGTTCAATCAAAAACTATAAACCATTCTTTAGCTGGTATGGGCCAATTTTAAAGCGTCATCACAAAGAAAACCGAGTTGTTCCACCAGTTGATGCTGGTTTTCAAACTTGATCCGAGTTATGCCGAGACCCGTGTGTGTAATTTTTTTTGTTGAAATCAGCCAATGTTTGGTGGAGTTATCGCACGGAAACCAAAGTGACAGACGAACCTCATTAAATATGCAAATTTATGCACGGTTGAATGTGGGCGCGGATGACGTGAGACCGGGTTATCCTGACCGGGTTATCCTGACCGGGTTATCCTGACCGGGTTATCCGCGGACCGTGGAAGCTAGGTTACTTCTGACGCGTACTGTGTATACTGCTAAGAGGGCAGAGTATCAGATACATATTTAAAGAAGTATTCACGCAGATTATACGCACAGAAGCATATGGTAAAGTGACACTCCAACCTCCCTAGATGTATTGTTGATTTATTGGTAAACTATGTGAATTCAATGTATTCTTGCCTCATATGAAGAATTGTGTCAATGGAAACAAAATTCAGTGAAAACGTTTTTGACTTGATGCTTATTCGAGGAAAGCATTTTAAAGAACAGTCCACGATTACAGCATATTGTACACAAGGAATATTAACAGCTTTGACTTACCGCACTCCAAATTACAGTCCGGAAAACTGTTGGGGAAATTACCAAAGTTCAAAGTGCCATAACGTTGTCAAAAATGATCGAAACGTCGTGAAGTTCGAACTTGATCTGTAACTTATCATGACGAAACCATGTACCAAGTTTGAAATCATTAGCATTAAACATTTAGAAAAAAAAGTCCGGAAAGCTGTTCTTTGCGTGACGGACGGACGGACGGACAGACTGACAGACTGACAGACTGAGGGAGGGAGTGCAACCTATAGTCCCCTCCGGTGTACACCGGTAGGGGACTAATAAGCATGAAGTGAACATAAAGTAAAACAGCATGGGAGGAAAGGCAAGTATAATTAGAATAAGAAAGGTTCGTAAAACAGAAAATGTAAGGAAAAGGAAGTGCCACAAACAAGTCCTCCAGGATGGCTCATTGATAAGAAAAAGTGCCACAAAGATGCAAGGAGAGAGAGAGAGAGAGAGAGAGAGAGAGAGAGAGAGAGAGAGAGAGAGAGAGAGAGAGAGAGAGAGAGAGAGAGAAAGAGAGAGAGAGAGAAAAACATTAGAGATTAGTGATTAAACTACTAACATATGCCAAGTCTTTAAATACTTGTTACAACCAAGGCAACAGCAGTTGAAATAGCCAAGGCCAGAGGCAGGAGGAAGACTGCACTGTTACTCTATCAGTGTCAACTCAATCATGCTCTCCAGCCAGCAGAGCAATCCAGCACTTCAATCAGAGCTCACTACAGTAAACATCAGCCATTGGCAAGTGAAGAGCCCAGATACATCATCACTGCTGATCTATCAATGTCGAGACATTGATACTTTCCAGCAGCACAGTTATCTATCACTTAAACGAGAGCTCACTATAGTAAACAGTATCCATTGGCAGGTCAAGAGCCCAGATACATGATCCTTGCTGATCTATCAGTGTTGGCTCATGGATACTCTCCATCCAGTACAGTTATCTACCACTTACTGTAAATGCGGCCAGCTCACTACAGTGAACATCATCCACTGGCAAGTCAAGAGGCCAGATACACCCAATTCATGAGTCTAAGTCACACCTATGACTGATACATATACATTGTTTAAGCCTCGTCTCCACTAAAGGTTTTGTCTCATGAAAACAAGGTGCTTAGCACAATATAAACAAAAAAGAGCAATCAGAGATTGGAGACCCTCACCAGGATGTGTTTTCAGTGGTTTTAAGGCTTTTGTGTTAAAACAAATATGGCGGCCGAACCACGTGACTGATGACGTCATCATCATGTTTTTTAGTTGTTCCACAGGGAGAGTTTTAATGCAGTGCTTTCTATGCAGTGCTTTCAGAGATATAGAGGTGCATTTTTTTTGTTTTTTCCAAGATGGCGGCCAAACCACGTGACCGAAAACGTCATCATTATTTTTTTCCTCCACCAATTTATCCCTAGATGATGCTCAGTAAATTTCATCTTGATCGGATGAAGTTTTGTACTTGTCGAATTATGACGTCATAATGGAGGCACCTATGACATCATCATTAACATATTTTATTCCCCATGGAGAGTTCTTTACAATGAGCCATGTCTCAATTTTTTCTATTCAGCACTTTCGGAGATATAGAGGTGCAATTTTTTTCTAAGATGGCGGACGAACCACGTGACCGATGACGTCATCATTATTATTTTTTTTCTCCACCAGTTTATGCCGACATGGCGCTCAAGAAATTGCATCTTGATTGGATGAAGTTTTGTACTTGTCGAATTATGACGTCATAATGGAGGCCTTGGGCCTAGAAAGTTAAAATTTGGGCACAGTCTATTCCAGGGCAAGGCAAATATGTGTGTGAAGTATGGCGATGCTATGTGCAACAATGTAGACTAGTACTGTGCACAAACAGACAGACAAACCAACCAACCAACATACTTGCCGGAATCTATTCCGGCAAGTAACAAACGGACTCAAATGCAATAACCTCTCCTCAGGCGAGGGTAACTAGAATGACACTCGGTAGAGCACATACCTCCACCAGGCTGAACAGTTTACATTTTGTATCCCACTGACAGGCCGGATCTGGATTCGGACCTGAACCAAAATCAAATCCGCTTGTTCTCGTCACCAAACCAACTCATCCATAGTGTTTTGTCGGAATCTATCCACAAATTTTTGAAATGCCATGACATTTATCATTTTTGGCCCCATCTATCAATGGTGAAGAATCACTTAAAAATTATCGTATCTGGATCTGGATCCGGACCCTCACCAAAATCGAATCAATTCTTTATTTTCCATACCCGACCTGTCCACCAAGTTTCGTCCGAATCCATCCACAACTTTTGTATTATACTATATAATCGTTTTTAGCCCAATCACTCAATGGTGAAGAAAAAACTAAAAAAATTCACGGATGTGGAACTTTACCAACATCAAATCATTTCTTCCTTGTCACACACCCAACCTGTCCACCAAATTTTGCCCAAATCCATCTTCACCTTTTTGAGCTATCCTGTTCACAGATAAACAGATAGACAAACAGAGACAGACAGACAGAGGTGAAAACATAACCGAATCAAGCAGAGCAAGAACTACACTGCATGTCTGCACAAGTTCATCCAGGTCCCTGAAAAATACATTGTTATTTGATCATCTGAGTTTGGTCTTGGCGTGCGTCCGTCCATCTGCCAACAATTGTCCCAATAAAGCAATAACGGTACCCCTAAACAATCGGCAGCGTTATCAATCAGATACTAGGCAATCTGCAAACAATATGATGTAGTTGGTAAGGTTACGATACATGGGCCAGTTTCAATTTACAATTTAAAACAAAACCTCTCCCTCCATCTTCTTCTTCATTTATAATAATGCATAGTCTCATTCAATCCCATTTCTCATATCGATTAGATTCAGAAAACACTTGCTATATTCAATAATTTTTTCCCAACATTTCCATTTCATTCATAATGTCGTGTGACTGCTCTCAGTTAACACCGGGAAAGTCACGAAAAGCCAATAGTGAGCTTTACTCCGAGGCGATGTTCAATCAGCGGATTTTATTATATGCGAGAGGAAGAAAGAGAAGGGGGAGGGATGAAGGGTCTTACCTGTTGATCCCGCCGGCAGTCCCAAAGCCTGCAAAGAAAATAACTCAAACGAAAAACAGGTTTAAAATGTACAGGGAAAATAACAAAACGATGTATTACAATAAATACCTGTGACAGGAAAAACGCGACGGTAAAACTAAATTCCTATGGGATCCTCCACACCAGACTTACAACACGGAAAATGGGGAATATAAAAAAAACTTGAAAACAAATTATGTGTGAATTTAATTTGGAGGATTTAACTCAATCGGCTGGGGTATTTCTCCTCAGGAATCGTCTCTGGCCGTTGGCGGGAAAACCCGTACGTCTTTTGGCGTGCGCGCACAAAGCCAAACCTCGCTGCACGGTCCGTCTTGGACGGCAGGTGTGCAGCTTGCCTCCCCAGCCGCGTCGGCCTCCGTTCTCCTCGCACGCCAAAGGATGGTGTCAGCAAGAGTGCCGAGGACCAGGGGTGAGTGAGAGGCAGGAACGTCGAGGGACAGAGGAAGATGCGAGAGGCGAGGAGGAGCAAGAGGTCGTCGAGGGCAAGATGAAGGCGTGAAGGGCAAAAGGAAGAGGAAAAATGTCGGTCCAAGTCTTCTTTTATTCGTCAGGTTGTGACGTCATCGATGCTTCTCCTCCAATGCCCGCAGGCCACCGCTACATTGTCCAGCTCTCCACCAAATCCACACGCAGGCCGCTTCTGACATCATCGGTCGTACCTTGCCAATCAGCGCGCTGCTTCCTCCTCGGCCTTCCTTCACCAATCAGCGAGTCCCTTCCTACCCCGGTCTTCCTGTTGGTCAACTCCAGCCCAACCACTGTCCTTCTCGGCATGGCTCTTGGCCTGCTCGAACTTCGTGGTTATGTAGCTGGTGGTGTCCATCAGCATTGCTCAGAACTGGCTTTCCGTTGGTTTTATTATTATTATTATTATTATTATTTAATTTAATGGGCACTTCCTGCGCTAGTGTCTATGGTGCGGTGCCAAAAGAGATAAAGGATAAATCACATAGGGAACGATGTACAAGGGATAATTTATCCTTATTCCCTAAGCTAAATAACATGCCCCGCCCCCTGGTGACGGGAAAAAATACAACTTCATCCAACATTCAGGCTAAACAGGTCCTCTACTTATTACATGGTGGTAGTTCTTCTTCTTCACGACAGTCGGAGCATGCTACCTACACAAATCAACCTGGTCTAAAGTCATCTCTACCCTACCGACATAACAATATAATAAGTCTATCAAACAGTATTTCTGATTATACACCGCCTTTTAAAGCATACGCAAATCTATCTCTATCTATAACATTAGTATTCCCGTTAGCAAAGCCTTATGAAGGCTTATGACGTGTCCTTCAGTGCAATTACAGTGCAAGGCGAGTAACGATCAGAATGTGATTACATAGTGACAGTAAAAGTGATTCTTGAAGAATTGTGAAACTATTGGTCCTGATACAGAGGCATTCATGGCAAACTGAATAGATTGTGCCTTAAAATACATCTTGTGTGGACTTGCTAGTGGAGAAGAAGCATCAAATTCTTTTCTGCAATGTGTTTCGTATTCAGCCTTATTTAATTTGAGAGGCCAAAAAAACAAAAAACAATAACCAATATACTAAAATCCTAGGATTCACAAATAAGAAGACTTTTTTTTTTTTTTTTTTTTTTTGTATACAAGATCGAGGCTCGTGAAAGAGCGAACATTAATCACACAGAAAGACAAACAGACACACAAAACAAATAACATCGGGAGCGGTAGACAAGATGGGGAGAGAGGGGGAAGGACACAAACACAACATTTGAGAGCAGGGACCGAGAGACATGGAGACATCGAGAGAACTGTGGGAGGGAGAGGGCTTTGGGGGGAAGTCATGGGTAGGGGGGGGGGGGGGGTGGGAGAGGTATAAAACATATGGACACTGCCAAGACTTCCAGGAAAGAAGTTGGAATTTCAAACAAGGTGGATCTGGGGTGAATTAGTGGGGGTAGAAAAGATCAAGGTTTTGGATGGGGGAAGATAAGAGATGGTGGTGAACAGTTGTTTTGAAGACCTGGAGGGAGGAGTGTGATTGAAGTGAGTGTGGGAGTTTGTTCCAGAGGCGGGAGAAAAGAGGAATGAAAGAGTGAAGGTGAGCAGAGAGCCGAGATTTCGGCAGTTTAACCATCAGAGGGTGGCTGGCAGATCTTGTGCGACCTGTAGGAATATTTGGGGGACAGAGCACAGAGAGAGCTGGGGGAGCAAGGCCAGAGAGGAGTCGGTAGAAGACAGAAAGACCACCTACCTGCCTGCGGTGAGTGAGTGAAAGGCCCTCAGAGATAGCTTCATCGCGGGAGATTCCAATGATTCTGAAAGCTTTGGATTCAACAGCGTGAAGCCGAGCCAGGTGTGAGGCAGGAGCACCAGCCCATAGGGGAGAACAGTATTCCATTGAGCTGCGGATGAAAGCTTGTATGTGGTGAGGAGCTCAGGTGTGCCTAGGAAGGACTGCGCACGACGGAGGATGCCCAGTCGGTGTCTGGCTTTGGAGGCCAGCTTGGAAATGTGGTTTTCCCAAGAAAGATCATGGCAGATGGTGAGACCCAAAAGCTTGAGCGACAGTACTTCTTGGAGAGGATTGTTGAGAAAGTAGATGGGAGGGTTGTCCAGTCGATCTTTTCGGAGAGACATAGTAAGAGTGTGAGATTTGTCAGGATTGAAAGACATGTTCCACATGTTTGACCAGTCTGTGATTTTGTCCAGGTCTTCAGAGAGTGAGGAGGCTGCAGACTGCCGATCTGAGGGAAGAGGAATGGAGCGGCAGAGAGTGGAGTCATCAGCAAAGAGATACAGAGGATTTTCCAGAGAGTCGGAGAGATCATTGATAAAGACCAGAAAAAGCACAGGGCCCAGCACACTGCCTTGGGGAACTCCAGCCTGAACGGGAAGGGGAGATGAGAGAAATCCATTCAGGGCCACACGTTGACTACGACCAGAGAGGAAGTCCGCAAGCCATGCATGGAGATTTCCATGGATACCATAGGAGGAGAGTTTGGTGAGCAGAGCTGGGTGCCAGACCGTATCGAAGGCACGTGATATGTCAAGGGAGACAGTTCTGATTTCCTGTTTGGCATTGAGGACCTCCATCCATTGTTGAGACAGCAGAAGCAGCATGTCCAGAGTAGAGTGACCTGGTCTGAAACCAAATTGATGATCAGAGATCAAGCCATTGGAGAAGAGGAAAGATTTCATATCCGAAGCAATGATGGATTCCATGACTTTGCTGATAATTGGGAGCAGGCTGATTGGTCTGTAGTTGCAAGGATCTGTTTTTGCACCTTTTTTGTGTAAAGCGGTCATGTTTGCTGATTTCCAGGATGCTGGCAGATGACCTTGAGCAAAAGATAGGGTGAAAAGAACAGAGAGAGGGTGAGATAGAGCGGCAGAGCAGGATTTTAGGACCCGTGGGCTGATGCCATCTGGTCCAGTTGCAGAATCAGAGTCGAGGTTTGACAAAAACTCCTCCACCTTGTCAGGAGAGAAGGTCACAGAGTCCAGGAGCAGTTTGGTTCGACTGGGAAAGGTGGGAACAGAGAGAGATGGGTTTGGGACTAAGGATTTTGAGGCAAACACAGAGTTGAGGCATTCGGCTTTGTCACGTGCGATGTCAACTGTGTGGCCATTTGAGGTAAGGGAGGGGATGGAGGGGGAACAAACACCAGAAACGGATTTGACCATACGCCACCAGGATTTGGAGGAAGGAGACAGGTTTGAGAGTTCATTCTTGAGTGAGGAGAGATAGTGCTTCCTGGCACTCCTGAGGGTAGACACACACTTGTTCCGAGCTTGGTGGAAGGAACTGAGATTTCCTTCAGTTGGATTAGCCTTCCAAGAGGCAAAGGCAAGTTGTTTCAGGGCAACTGCCTCACCACAAGATTCAGTGTACCATGGACGGGAGGAAGGGTAAGACAACTGAAGGCGAGATGGGGATAAATCTGTGCATGAGAGAGATCAGTTTGCTTTGGAAGAATTCCCAGGAAGAATTGATGTCAGAGGCAGTGGAGATGGGAGACCAATCCAGACGATTGATGGCTGCTTGAAGACCGTCCCAGTCGGCCTGAGTGAAATGCCAGACTCGTCGACGCTGAGGATGCTCTCTGAGAATGGCCAGAGAGATGTCCACTTTGACAAGCACATGATCAGAAGAACCGATTGGAGCAGAAGAAGAGCAGCAGACATTAGCAGGGAAGTTGGTCATAACCAAGTCTAGAAGAGAAGATACTCCATTGGCTGAGATCCGGGTCGGGAAATTGACAGATTGTGTCAATCCCAGTGAGTCACAGAAGTCCTTTGCTGAGGTGCCATGACTGGTGAGAGAGGAACCCACACCCAACCAGGTGGCATGATGACAATTGAAGTCACCACATATGAGGAAGAGAGAGTTGGGATGAGTGGATAGAAGTTGGTCCATGTTGTCAGACAGTGAAATGTAGATGGAGTCATCACTGTTTGGGGGACGGTACAGAACACATATGAACAAAAGGTGGGAGCGGAGAGGAAGCCGTAGCCAGAGGTACTCCTGGGGGTGAGGAGGAGAGAGGGCAGTGCAAGGAGAGTGAGGAAGAGAGTTTTTGATAAAGATAGCCACCCCACCACCAGGCCGAGGCTCAGGTCTATCATACCAGAGGAGGGAGTAACCAGGAAGAGATATTAAGGAATCAGAGACATCTTGAAGGAGGAAAGTCTCTGTTAAGCAGATCAAGTCTGGATTGTCAGAAGCAACCTGCATGGAGAGATCAGTCAGGTTTGAGCGAAGGCCCCGGATGTTTGAGGTCCATACCGTTAATGAAGAGAGAGGGGGAGCATCGGGTACAGGACAGGGGAGGGGAGGAGTAGGGTAAGATGAAGGATGAGAGGGGGAGGTAGGGAGAGCAGTTGTTAGTGTGTCAGCGATTGCAGAAGAGTTCCAAGAAAGGGAAGGATGAGGAGGATGAAAGGTTTGAAGGTGAAGGGATGAGGCACAGTGAGGGGTTGTTTGAGGGGGGGCAGAGGAAAGAAGAAGGTTGGGGGGGGGGGGTGGAGGTATGAGATAGAAGGGAGACGAAGTGGGGAGGAGGCAGCTTTGAGGAGGAGGGGAGAGGAGGGAGAATTGGAGAGGAATGGTATGGGGGGAGATTTGAATGGGAGGGGTTGGGGGGGAGTTTTGAAGGGGAGGAGTGAGGGGGGAGTTTAGGAGGGGAAGGGCAAGGGGGGAGTTCAGGAGTGGAAGGGCAAGGGGGGAGTTCAGGAGTGGAGGGGTAGGGGGGGAGTTTAAGAGTGGCGGGGCAAGGGGGGAGTTTAGGAGTGTAGGTGCAAGGGGAGGGATTTGGATGGGAGGGGCAAGAGGGGAGTTTAGAAAGTGGATGATTAATGAAAGACGAACATTGAAAACAAATTGGGTTTGTTGTGATTTTCAAGTTAACAATCCGGTTCAGAATGATGGAGGAGGGATGGAATGAATGTGAATTTAGACCATGTAGTGAGGGAGACGTATAAGATATTGAATTTCTTTTTTTTGAGGTGGAATGAGTTGGAGAGGAAATTGAGAAAAGCCTTTTAAATAGGAAGAAAAACAGCGTGTTGTAAAATACCACTGAGTAAAACACTGAAGGGGAAAGGTTATACATATTTAAATAATATTTAAACAGAACCGTGAACAATCTTATGTGCACAAAAATACCAACGGGGGGAGAGCCGAGAGGGACCACCACGAGTCACGTGAAGGGCAAACGGTGGCTGGCAAGGAGTTAATGGGGGCGGGGCGAACAGCACACCTGGACAGAAAATACAGGATGAGTCAACAGTACACGTGGAGAAAGGAAAATAAATGTTGTTTTTTTTTTTTTTTTTTTTGGTTTTTGGGGGTGAGGGGGGGGGGGAGGTGGGGATTTAGAACGTTAGACAGAGTATTATGTTCGGGGTAGAAGGGACAAAAACTAAGAGCCAAGCAAAACACGATTAAGATAACAAACACCGACGGGGGTACAACTACAAGGCCGCACACGAGGAGCAGAACACGATTAAATAATTACAAGTTACAGGAAATTCAAACCAAAAGTAACTATAATCAAAACAATAACGCATGGACGATAAAATAACGAGTTGAAATTTGACAATCTATCTGGGGAAATGGGGGAGAAACACGTGGTCGAAGAACGAACGAACGAACGAATAAGAATGAATAAACGAATGAGAACAGAGAAGGAAATGTTTTTTTTTTGGATTTTTTTGAGTTGTGATTTACACAAGGAAGAGGGCTATGGGGTGAAAAGATTGGGAAAACAGAGAACGAAAGTTATTGGATCACAAAAACACGGACCGCTGAGAGAAAAACAAAGCCTCAAGGTTGTACAGTGTTCACTGTACAACTACAAGGCCTCAAAACACGACCCGAATTAACACGATTTTCAATACAGGTATGAAAGATTTGCACCGAAAATCTTCGTCGGGACACAATATATACACCATAAAATAAATAGTTATAACGAAAATACAAATGGGAACAATTACTTCACTTCGATTTCGATGGATAGCATGGAGAGCTGAGAATAAGATAAAATAAAAATGATAAATAAATAAATAAATAAATAAATAAAAATGACTGATAAATAAAAATGAGAATAATTAATCAGTCCAGTGACATATGTTTATAAACTCTACAAACGTTGTACAAGTTTGCAATTCAACTGGTTGTTTTTGGAAAGATCGATATTCAAAACTGAAATGTCCACGAGGCATCACGTACAGGAGGAATACAACTCAGCGGTCAAAACATCAGACCTGAGCTTTGCCTGCTGAGCAACTATACTAGTTGGTTGTCCTTCCAGTTTTGGATCTGTGTACAAGTTTGAAAACATGCTATTGTGGCGGACACAAAAGCCCACTGGCGTGGTGACATCATTCCGCGCACCAAGCGGGCGGTGGCCACGCACCAGGGGTAGGCGTGGCCTCATGATATACACCGGGCGCCCAGCCCGGGACAGTACAGTGTTACAGTGTAGTCTTACAATAAAGACATTTATATGTTACCGCTTGTCCGCTTCCTCCTTGCTCACAAGCAGCGCGCGTAACGCCGCGCTTTACTGGTGACCCTCGACGTTGGATCCGCCGAAGCGATCCTTCCGAACACGACGCCATGGCATTGGCGATTAAACTTCCCGAGTTTTGGGAGGCCCAGGCCGAGGTCTGGTTCGTTCAAGCCGAAGCCCAGTTTCAGCTTCGGCGCCTCACCAACGACGACCTGCGCTACTGCCATGTCGTCGCCTCCCTCGGGCCCGGCACGGCCGCTCGAGTTGTGTCCGTCCTTCGCCACCCACCGGACGGCCACAAGTACGAGACACTCAAGCGGCTACTCCTAGCCACGTTCGGCCTCACGGACGACGCACGTGCCGATCGCCTCCTGGATCTCCCCGAGCTCGGTGAGACGCGCCCGTCGGTCCGAATGGACCATATGCTGTCACTGTTGGGCGACGAAGCCCCCGGTTCGCTATTCCGGGCGCTTTTCCGGCGCCAACTTCCAGCGCAGGTTCGCCTTGCGTTGGCCGGGACCGAGCTAACGGAACCCCGAGCATTGGCAGCCGAGGCGGACAGGTATTTCGCCGCTTCGGACACGCGGGCGAGCGTCGGCGTGGTCTTCACGGCCCTCGACGCTGATGTTCAGCAGCACGCTGATGTTCAGCAGCACGCTGATGTTCAGCAGCACGCTGATACGCGCCTCGTGAGCGCCACCACGCCCCGCCCACCGCCGGGGCGAAAACCGCCACCGCGGGGAAACCCGCCAACTCCACCGGCCTGGCGGAGCCAGCCGCGCTCCTCCAGCTCCACCACCTGGTGCTGGTTCCACACCAAGTTCGGCCACGAAGCTCGGCGGTGTCATCCGCCGTGCTCCTTCCACGGGTCGGGAAACGCCCGGGCCGGCGCTCAATAGTGGCGATGAGCGCCGGCCGTTCGAACAGCCTGCTGTTCATAACGGACACCTTCTCCGGGCTATGTTACCTGTGCGACACGGGAGCGCAGGTGAGTGTCATTCCCGCCGGCACGTCAGACAAGCACGCCGCGGGTGGGGGCCCCGCGCTGCTTGCCGCGAACGGGACGCCCATCCGTACGTACGGAAAACGCTGCCTCTCTCTGCGGTTTGGAGGGCAGGTTTTCCGATGGACGTTCGTCACTGCCGACGTGCCCATGGCACTGCTTGGCGCGGACTTCCTGTGCGCTAATGGGCTCCTGGTCGACGTCAAGCGCAGACGGCTTGTCCAGGCCGAGACGTTCAGCTCGCTCGCTTGCGCGTTGCCCAGCTCAACGAGCGGCTTGCCAAGCGGCTTGCCGAACGATTCGGTTCCGGCCACGTTGGGCTGTACGCTTCCGGCAGCGGACGCATTCACCCGCCTCCTCGCCGGCTTCCCGGCCCTCACGCGGCCCACCTTCTCGGCGGGGGGCCGTCAAGCACGGGGTGGCCCATCACATCCCCACCGTCGGGCCACCGGTCTACGCCCGGGCACGCCGCCTCGAGCCGACGAAGCTGGCGGTGGCAAAAGCGGAGTTCGCTACCCTGGAGCGACTCGGCATCGTGCGGCGCTCAGAGAGCGCTTGGGCGTCGCCGCTGCACATCGTGCCGAAGCCCGGCGGGGGATGGCGACCGTGCGGGGACTATCGCCGTCTCAATGACGCTACGACTCCCGACCGCTACCCCGTCCCCCACATTCAGGACTTTTCCGCCCGTTTGGCGGGCAGGTCCTTCTTCTCGAAGGTGGACCTCATACGCGGCTACCATCAGGTCCCCGTCAGGCCGGAGGACGTCCCGAAGACGGCGGTCATCACGCCATTCGGACTCTTCGAGTTCCTGCGCATGCCCTTCGGTCTGAAGAATGCGGCTCAGGCGTTCCAGCGACTGATGGACAGCGTCCTGCGCGACTTGGATTTTGTCTTTGTCTACCTGGACGATATCCTCGTCGCCAGTGCGTCCCGCGAAGAGCACCTACGCCACCTCCGCACGCTCTTCGAACGCCTGGGCCAGCATGGCCTAATTGTGAACCCCGCAAAGTGCCGGTTCGGCGCCACCACAATCGATTTTCTGGGGCACCGTGTCACCAGGCACGGAGCCGTCCCCCTGCCGGCCAAGGTGGAGGCAGTGAAGGGGTTTCCGCGCCCCCGCACGATCAGAGGGCTGCAGGAGTTCCTGGGCATGGTGAACTTTTACCATAGGTTCCTGCCCCGTATCGCCCAGCTCCTGCGCCCCCTGCACGAAGCTCTCCGAGGTAAGCCGGGCAAAGGCGACGTTACCTGGACCGAGCAGATGGACACGGCGTTCACGGGCGCGAAGCTCGCCTTAGCTAACGCCACCATGCTCGCGCACCCGGCGCCCGATGCACCGATCGCCCTCACCACCGATGCCTCGGACTACGCGGTGGGCGCGGTGCACGAGCAATGGGTGCGTGGAGCTTGGCAACCACTGGCGTTCTTTAGCCGGCAGCTTCGCCCGCCCGAACGCCGTTACAGTACCTTTGACCGCGAGTTGCTCGGACTTCACTTGGCGGTCAGGCACTTCCGCCATCTGCTCGAGGGCCGTGCGTTCACTGCCTTCGTCGACCACAAGCCGTTGATCTTCGCGATGGGCAAGGTCACCGAGCCGTGGTCGGCCCGGCAGCAGCGTCACCTCTCGGCCGTGTCCGAGTACACGACGGACATCCAGCACGTCGCGGGGAAGGACAACCCGGTGGCGGATTGCCTTTCCCGGGCCGTCGCCCACGCAGTCCACCTCGGCATCGACTATGCCCGGATGGCAGCGGACCAGGCCGCTGACCCCGACGTCCAGGCCTTGCGGACCGCCGTCACGGGCCTCCGCGTCACCGAGGTGCCGTTCGACGGCGTGGGCGCGGCCCTCTTGTGCGACGTCTCTCTCGGGCGTCCTCGCCCCATCGTGCCCGCGGGCTGGCAGCGCCAGGTGTTTGACGCCATCCACGGCTTGTCCCACCCGGGCGCGAGGGCCTCCCAAAGGCTGATCGCCGACAAGTTCGTCTGGCATGGCCTCCGGAAGGCCGTCCGCGGCTGGGCCAGGACGTGCCTCGCGTGCCAGCGCGCCAAGGTGCACCGGCACACCCAGGCCCCGTTGGCCCCGTTCACGGTGCCGGAACGCCGGTTTGACCACGTCCACGTGGACCTGGTGGGACCTCTGCCCCCCTCGCGGGGTTTCACCTACGTCCTCACCATGGTGGACCGCACCACCCGGTGGCCGGAGGCCGTGCCCTTGGCGTCGACAACGGCGGCCGATGTCGCGCAGGCTTTCATCGCCACCTGGGTCGCCCGGTTCGGCGCCCCCTCAGGCATCTCATCCGACCGCGGCCCCCAGTTCACCTCGGAGCTCTGGGGGGCGGTTGCGCAGGGGCTCGGGGTCCGGCTGCACCGAACCACGGCCTACCACCCCCAGGCTAACGGCCTGTGTGAGCGATTTCACCGCTCATTGAAGGCCGCGCTCCGGGCCACCCTCCGCGACGGCGGCTGGGTCGACAGGCTCCCCTGGGTCCTGCTGGGCCTCCGGACGGCGCCCAAGGAGGACCTGCGCGCATCCGCGGCGGAGTTGGTCTTCGGGCAACCGCTGCGGGTGCCGGGCGAGTTCCTCCCCGACTCCACGGCACCATGGTCCGCGGCACAGCAGCGCTCCGCTCTGCAAGAGACCGCCCAGAGGTTCGCCCCGGTGCCAACGGCATGCCACGGGCACCCACCGACGCACGTCGCCCCGGAGCTTCGCACGGCGGAGTACGTCTTCGTCCGCCACGATGCCCATCGGACACCACTGCGGCCCCCATACGACGGGCCTTTCCGCGTGCTGGAGACCGGGGCGAAGCACTTCACCCTGGACATCGGCGGTACTCCTGACCGCGTTTCGGTAGACCGCCTCAAGCCGGCCCACCTCGATGTGGACCATCCACCGCCAGTGGCCCGACCCCCACGTCGGGGCCGACCTCCTGCGGGCGGACCCCCGGCACCGCCCAGCCCCGCCGCCACGCCGCCCCCCGGTCCTGCACCCATCCCAGGGGCAGCCAGGGGCATCCCACCTGGCATCCCTGCACCCCGGACGCCGCCGATCGCCAGGGGGCGCTTCGGCCGGGTCATTCGTCTGCCCCGCAAACTGGCCCTCCAGGTGCGCGGGAATTCTGGGGGGGCGCGTGTGGCGGACACAAAAGCCCACTGGCGTGGTGACATCATTCCGCGCACCAAGCGGGCGGTGGCCACGCACCAGGGGTAGGCGTGGCCTCATGATATACACCGGGCGCCCAGCCCGGGACAGTACAGTGTTACAGTGTAGTCTTACAATAAAGACATTTATATGTTACCGCTTGTCCGCTTCCTCCTTGCTCACAAGCAGCGCGCGTAACGCCGCGCTTTACTATGATGTTTTTATGAACCTCTTAAATGAAATATGTCATCATCATCAGTTGTTTGCCCTGCAGGAAGTAGAAAGAAAGCTCCAAATCCTGGCCTATGAGGAGGCTATTGCTGCTAAAGCAGCTTCCCTTCCAACTGGAGTCGCAATTTGAACCTGCAATCACAAGAGCTCCGATAGTTGGGCCAACCCGGAAGCCAAGATCTATTAAACAAATGAATGCATCAAGAACAAATTTTAGATCATCAGATGGATTTGAGGTGTTTTCATTTGTGGTCCTGTGCTGTTTATCATTTCATACATGCACATGCGGGTAGACAGGATAACCTAGGATTATGCAAACTCACCTATGAGCTGTCTAGTCTGGGTTCAAATCTCAGCCTAGCTATAAATTACCATCCTGGTGCTAAACTGGGTGCTGATCTGCCAACATTCATTGGTGGAAGGTAAAGATCCCATGGTGTCCTTTATGAAGCAAAGGTGAGCCATTGCCGGGAACGCTGAATAAATTACAAATCCCTCCCTGGACTGTGCGGAGCGGGTAATCTGGTCTTATTTGAGGCTGCATGACACCAGATTACACTGCTTGCTGTCATAAAATTGTGGTTCTTGTCTGGGTAGCGTCTTCAGCCCCATAAACAAATTGAGCAGATATTTCCCATGTTTCATGTAAATGGCCTTCTTTGGATACGATGGGAAAGCAACCAATTCAGCATGCACATGTGTGTCATTTCCATTTCACCAATATGTGAAAACTTGTTTTTTGGATAATTTTTGCTGAGTGTTATTCATGACACGGAAGTCAGCTGTTCAATTAGGCCGTGTCATATCTCTGTTATTGTAGTTGCAACAACAGCATTTGAAACCATTCTTTTTGGGAAGTATGAAGACTGTACAATAACTGTCATATCCTCTAAGTTTAACCCCTTGAAAAGAGGCAGTGTGAGGTGATAGTTTTATTGTATCTCTTCAACAGAGAAATTGCGGACCTAAAATTTGTTTACAAAAACCGTACACTGGCAATGGCTTGCAGTGCCAGAGCTCTCCACTCTATCTTAGTTGGAGACATTCCAGGCTCTTTCGGGTTGCTCGATAGCTGATGAAAAACATGGCCTCAACTCAAGACACTGATTTATGGACTATTATTTTATTTTTTTGCAGTACAAACTGAAGAAAGGACTTGGCAGTAGGCATGAGAGCAAGAAAATTAGTTATAAAACAACATATTTTACAGTTTTTAAGGCGCGCGGAAGGCCTTGCACATGCGCTGCATGTCAAAGAGACATCAGTATACTTTTACAGGGATTTACAAGAACGTTAGGAGACAATGGGGCAAAATTAATACAGTAAATGGAATTTGAATCTAAGATCCGAGCATCATTAACATCAGAAGGGAGTGCTAGTATACAGGAATAACAAAAAGATAATACAGCAATGCTAATTGAAGTGTTGGCACCCAACAATTTCCGCCTTAAAAGAGTCGGAAAGCAATGGAATGATGAAGTATCGGAACCTCATAAATGACGTGTAAGACGTGAAAGAAACTGACGAAAATTGAGCTCGTATGAGTAATGGTCGGAACAACTGGAGTGATAAAAATTTAACCCCGCGTGGTATTTGTGGAGGAGATACAAGGAAAAGAAAGCTAAGAGGATAAGAAGGAACAGGTTCCTGGGTCTCTTGTGAAGTATATGACCTGTATTCATCACTGCAGTTTCTCGTAATCCCCTTATTGAAATGTCTCGTGCACGTCTCGAGCCAATTTACCATGTCATTATCATTTTACAATATTTATTGACACCAGGCATGATTTCCTCAACAATCACGTGACCGTGTTAAACCCTCGTAGATTTTAATACATCCACGATTAGCAAAATATCCTAACACCTGTTAAACCACCCAGCAACACTCCCAATTTTTTTTATTGTATCTATCTTGTCCACCCTTTGCGTTCTACCTTACCCCTCATTGTTACCTTCATCCCTTATTTGTCCGTTTCAGTCTACTTTCTCCCTCCGCCCTGCTGTTTGTTTGTTTCCCCTTTCTCCTGCTGTTCCCTTTGTTATGTTGTGTCCTGATTTGTGTCATAGCTCTTTCGCGGAATTTTCCATTTGTAGCATTTTCCAGGAATGTATGCCCTGCGAATGTTGGGTTCCGACAGTACCTCTATAGAAGCACCTTCAGAGGCCATTTTTCCCTGCAGAGCAGGGGTTGGCCTTTTCCGGGCACCGTGATCGCCTTTTTGAAGCAATGTTTTACAGCCGGATGCCCTTCCTGCCACCAACCCTGTTCGTTACCTCTTGCGACACACAGGGAAATACCAGTGAGCTGGTACTCAATTTGCCGACCTCGGAAGGATGACAGGATGAGTCAACCCCCCCCCCCCGGCGTTAATTCAGCGATCGACTGGGATTACGAACCCAGGACCCTAGGATCCCAAGCCGCACCCGAACCGCTAAGCCAACACCAACACCAGCCAACACCAGGCTTACAACAGTACCTCTATAAAGTAGGTATAATTACAATGCGAGCACATCTATGAAGGATGTGAAATTAGAATATGAGTACATCCATAAAGAACATGTATTAAGAACGTGAGTGCATAAACAAAGTATATTATGAAAATACGTGTAGATCAGTATAATACTCTTGGTCCTCACTTAATGTCATAGTTATGTTCTTGAAAAAATGTGTCTTTAAGCGAAACAACTTTGGGACTTCCGCTTCCATGTTCCTCCGACGAGGAAGCATCCTCCGAGCTCTCCACGTCATCAAAGTCAAGTATTTTCCCATTCGTGTCTTTGTCAAATTTCCACTGGTTATTTAACTGTGTATGTGTTACTATGTGTTTCTAGTCTTGGTTTATATTTTTTGCAAACTTGTGTGTAATTCGTCGATTTTTGTTCGCACCGCGTGCGCGGCCTGGTCCCTCGAGGCTTCCCTCCCCCCGTCGGTATTTTGTAAACTTAAGTTCTTTCCTTCGCTGTATTGCTTTTTTCTTTGATTTTCTTTTCTCCCCCTACCTCCCACGAACATCTTTTTTTTTTTTTTTTTTTTTTTTTTGTATACAATATCGACGCTCGTGAAAGAGCTAACATTAATCACACAAAAAATCAAACAGACAGATAAAGCATATAATAAGGGGAGCAGTAGACAAAATGGGGAGAGAGAGGGAAGCACACAAACACAACATTTGAGAGCAGGGACATCAGGAAATCTGTGGGAGGGAGAGCGCTTGGGGGGAGGTAGAGAAGTATAAAACACATAGACACTGCAAGGACTTCCAGGAAAGAAGTTGGTATTTCAAAAAAGTGGAACTGGGGTGAATTAGCGGATGAGGGATCTGAGGGATGAGGAATGGAGCGGCAGAGAGTGGAGTCATCAGCAAAGAGATAGAGAGGATTTTCCAGAGAGTCGGAGAGATCATTGATGAAGACCAGAAAAAGCACAGGGCCCAGAACACTACCTTGGGGAACTCCAGCCAGAACAGGAAGGGGAGATGAGAGAAATCCATTTCGGGCCACACATTGACTATGACCAGAGAGGAAGTCCGCAAGCCACGCATGGAGATTTCCATGGATACCATAGGAGGAGAATTTGGTGAGCAGAGCGGGGTGCCAGACCGTATCGAAGGCACGTGATATGTCAAGGGAGACAGCTCTGATTTCCTGTTTGGCATTGAGGGCCTCCATCCATTGTTGAGGCAACAGAAGCAGCATGTCCAGAGTAGAATGACCTGGTCTGAATCCAAATTGATGATCAGAGATCAAGCCATTGGAGAAGAGGAAGGATTTGATATCCGAAGCAATGATGGATTCCATGACTTTGCTGATAATTGGGAGCAGGCTGATTGGTCTGTAGTTGCAAGCATCTGTTTTTGCACCTTGTTTGTGTAAAGCGGTGATGTTTGCTGATTTCCAAGATGATGGCAGACGACCTTGAGCAAAAGAGAGGGTGAAGAGACGATCTTACCCTTTGTTTAACATTTTAAATGCAAATAAAAAAACCCCCAAAAAACCAGAAAAATTGTTTCTTTCTCTCCTCGCGGTCCCCGCCCACAACCACGTGCGTATTGTCTTGCCCTGCCCCCTTTATCTCCTTTTTCTTCTACCTCTCCAGCCGTCACTCACCTTTCCAATTCTAGTTTCCACCATACTCATTCAACCCTTTCCCCTTCTTTAACAGATTCACGCCCTCACTTCAGGGATTTTTCACAGATTGTTTTTCATGGTTTTGATTAAATTTTGTATAAATATGTTGAAACTTTCCTCTGCAGTGTTTTATTCAATGGTATATTACAACACGCTGTTTTTCTTCCTACTTAAAAGGCTTTTCTCAAATTCCTCATCAAATCATTATATTAAAAAAAAAAATCAATCTTTTACAGTTCTTGCTTTCTACATTCTCCAAACTCACCTTCATTCCACCCCTCCTCTAATGTTTTCAAATGGATCTTTGACTTGAAAATCACAATAAACCCAGTTTGTAAATAGGACAGCACTCAGTAGAGAGCATACCTTCGCCAGGATGAACAGTTTACGTTTTGTATCCACTGGTAGGCCGGATCTGGTTTGGACCTGAACAGAAATCTAATCGGCTTGTTCTTGTCACATAACTAACTCGTCCACCAAGTTTCGTCATAACTCGTCCATAACTTTTTAAAATATCATGTTATACGGTATATCGCTTTTCACCCTATCTCTCAATAGTGAAGAATCACAAGGAAATTAAAAAGCTCCTGAAGCCGAATCCATATTCAGATCTTCATCAAAATCGAAACGATTAGTCCTTTTCACACACACACAACCTGTCCAACAAGTTTCGTCCAAATCCATCCATAACCTTTTGAGATATCCTGCTTTTTGTTGGTTTTAGCCCTATCCCAATGGTGAAGAATCACTTAAAAAATTATAACAGCCGGATCCGAATTCGGATCTTCACCAAAATCTAATCATTTCGTCCTTGTCACACATGGTACCTCTCTGCCAGATTTCGTCTGAATCCGTCCACAACTTTTTCAGATATCTTGTTCACAAACGGACAGACAAACAGACAGACAGACAGGGGTGAAAACATAACCTCCATCCACCTTTGGTGGTGGAGGTAATAAATGTTCGTTTGTCATTAATCGTCCACTTTCTAAACTCCCTCCTCACCCCTCCCCTCCTAAACTCCCCCCTCATCCTCCCCTTCAATTTCCCCCCTCCCCCCCTCCCCTTAAAAACTTGCCCCTCACCCCTCCCCTTCAATTTCCCCCCTCCCCCCTTCCCTTAAAAACTTGCCCCTCACCCCTCCCCTTCAAAACTCCCTCCTCACCCCTCCTCTTCAAAACTCCTCCCCCCCCACCGTTCCCCTCATAATCTCCCCCCATACCATCTTTCTCCAATTCTCCCCTCTCCCCCCTCCTCCTCCTCCTCAAAGCTGCCTAATCCCCACTTCCTATCCCTTCCATCTCATACCTCCACCCACTCCAACCTGATAATTCGCTCTGCCCCCCCCCCTCCTCAAACAACGCCTCACTGTTCCTCATTCCATCACCATCAAACCTTTTGTCCTCCTCATCTTTCCCTTTCTCCTAGCTCTTCTGCAATCTCTGACACACAATCAACAGCTCTCCCTACCTCCCCCTCTCACCTCTCATCTTACCGTACCCCTTCCCTCCCCTGTCCTGTACCCGATGCTCCCTCTTCCTCTTCCTTAACGGTATGGACCTCAAACATCCGGTGCCTTCGCTAAAACCTGATTGATCTCTCCATACAGGTTGCTTCTGACAAACCAGACTTAATCTGCTTAACAGAAACTTTCCTCATTCAAGATATCTCTGATTCCTTAATATCTCTTCCTGGTTACTCCCTCCTCCGGTATGATAGACCGGAGTCTCGTCTGGGTGGTGGGGTTGCTATTTTTTTTATCAAAAACTCTCTTCCTCACTCTCCCTGCACTGCCCTCTCTCCACCCCACCCCCAGGAGTACCTCTGGCTACAGCTTCCCCTCCGCTCCCTCCTTTTGTTCATATGTGTGCTGTACCGTCCTCCAAACAGATGACTCCATTTACATCTCGCTGTCTGACAACATGGACCAACTTATATCCACTCATCCCAACTCTCTCTTCCTCATATGTGGCGACTTGAACTGTCATCATGCCAGCTGGATGGGTGTGGGTATCTCTCTCACCAGCCACAGCACATCAGCAAAGGACTTCTGCGACCAACTGGGACTGACATAATCTGTCAATTTCCCGACCCAGATCTCAGTCAACGGAGCATCTTCTCTTCTAGACTTGGTTATGACTAACTTCCCTGCAAATGTCTGCTGCTCTTCTTCTGCTCCAATCAGCTCATCTGATCATTTGCTTGTTAAAGTGGACATCTCTCTGGCCATTCTCAAAGAGCCTCCTCAGCATTCGCCTATTGGCAGGCTAATTCAACTGAAGGTAATCTCATTTCCTTTCACAAAACTCGGAACAAGTGTGTGTCTACCGTCAGGAGAGCCAGGAAACACTATCTCTCTACTCTCAAGACTGAACTCTCAAACCTGTCTCCCTCCTCCAAATCCTGGTGGCTTCTGGTCAAATCTGTTTCTGGTGTTTGTTCCCCCTCCATCCCCTCCCTTACCACAAACGGATACACAGCTGACACCGCACGTGACAAGTGACAAAGCTGAATGCCTCAACTCTGTGCTTGACTCAAAATATTGTGTCCCAAACACATCTCTCCCTGTACCCACCTTACCCAGTTGAACCCAGCTGCTCCTGAACTCTGTGTCCTTCTCTCGTGACAAGGTGGAGAGGTTTCTGTCAAACGTCGACTCTGATTCTGCAACCGGACCAGACTGCATCAGCCAACGGGTCCTAAAATCCTGCCCTGCCGCTCTATCTCTCCCTCCCTCTGTTTTCTTCACCCTCTCTTTTGCTCAAGGTCATCTGCCATCTGCTTGGAAATCAGCCAACATTAACGCTTTACACAAAAAGGTGCAAAGACAGATCCTTGCAACTACAAACCAATCAGCCTTCTCCCAGTAATCAGCCGGCTCATGGAATCAATCATCGCTTCTGACATCAAATCCTTCCTCTTCTCCAATGGCTTGATCTCTGATCATCAATTTGGATTCAGACCAGGTCACTCTACTCTGGACATGCTGCTTCTGCTGTCTCAACAATGGATGGAGGTCCTCAATGCCAAACAGGAAATCAGAGCTATCTCGTTGACATATCTCGTGCCTTCGATACGGTCTGGCACCCCGCCCTGCTCACCAAACTCTCTTTCCATTGTATCCATGGAAACCTCCACGCATGGCTTGCCGACTTCCTCTCTGGTTGTAGTCAACGTGTGGCCCTGAATGGAATTCTCTCTTCTCCCCTTCCTGTCCAGGCTGGAGTTCCTCAAGGCAGTGTTCTGGGCCCTGTGCTTTTTTTTCCTCTTCATTAATGATCTCTCCGACTCTCTGGAAAATCCTCTCTATCTCTTTGCTGACGACTCCACTCTCTGCCGCTCAATATCTCAACCCTCAGATCGGCAGGCAGCAGCCTCTTCACTCTCTGCCGATCTGGATAGCATCACAAACTGGTCAAACAAGTGGAACATTTTTTTCCATCCTGACAAATCTCACACTCTCACTTTGTCTCTCCGAAAAGACCGTCTGGAAAACCCTCCCATCTACTTTCTGAACAATACTGTTGAAGAAGTTCTGTCCCTCAAGCTTTTGGGTCTCACTATCTGCCATGATCTTTCCTGGGAACACCACATTTCCAAGCTGGCATCCAAAGCCAGTCACCGACTGGGCATCCTCGGTCATGCGAAGCCCTTCCTTGGCACACCTGAACTCCTCACCACATACGAAGCTTTCATCCGCAGCTCAATGGAATACTGCTCTCCCCTCTGGGCTGGTGCTCCTGCCTCACACCCAGCTCGGCTTCATGCGGTTGAAACCAAAGCATTCAGAATCATTGGTGCCTCCCGCGACAAAGCTGATTCTGAGGTTCTTTCACTCGCTCACCGCAGGCAAGTTGGTGGTTTTTCTGTCTTCTACTGACTCCTCTCCAGCCTTGTCCCCTGCTCTGTCTGTGCTCTGCCACCCAAATATTCCTGCAGGACGCACAAGATCTGCCAGAAACCTTCTTCTGGTGGAACTGCCAAAATCAAGACTCTCTGCTCACCTTCACTCTTTCATTCCTCTTTTCTCCCGCCTCTGGAACAAACTCCCACACTCTCTTCAATCCCACTCCTCCCTCCAGGTTTTTAAAACAGCTGTTCACCACCATCTCTTATCTTCCCCCATCCAAAACCTTGATCTTTTCTACCCCCCGTTAAAACACCTCAAATCCACCTCTTTCAATCCCCAACTTATTTCCAAAAATTCCTAGTAGTATTCATTTGATTTATACTGTATACCCCTCCTTCCCCCCACAGCCCCCCTTCTCCCCCAGCCCTCCCCCTTCCACAGATATACAGATGTCCTTGTTCTCTCCTGTTTTTATGCTTGTGTGCTTCCCTCTCCCTCCCTCTCTTGTCTCCCGCTCCCTTTATTGTATGTTTTATGTGTCTGTGCATGTTTTCATGTTCAATGTGTTAGGTCTTACACAAGCCTCGATTCTGTGTATGAAAAAAAACAAAAAAAAAACAAGGGAAAGCAAATCACATTTTCCCATAGTAATGAATGTAAAACATGAGTTAAGTTCTTTGAACATTTCTCATCAGAAAAAAACATTTAGGGTTTAAATACTCTACATGTATAGTACATTGCTTAATTCAATAACATTTTAAAATGAGATAAATTTCTAAATATAAAATAAATATAACTTTAAAGAAAACAAGTACAGATACATTCAAAGTACACCGCCCCCATACCAAATAAATAACATATCCTCCGGTGCCCGGCAATGTCGCCGTGCAGCACATCGAGACAGTATTGGGAGGGAGAGATGTACAATAATTGATTGATGAATTGTGTCATTAAATAAATAGTAATCGTAAAATAATTAATTGATTAATGAATTGGCTAATAGAATACCAAAACCACCACGGAAGCTGTAACTTTTTGAAAGTTGATCAACGGGTTTATTAATTGAATAATTAAATAATTAATCAATTAATCAATAAATTATAAATACCCTTTACAGCCAAATGACTTGGTCATTGTCATTTCCGAATATCAGCTTCCTACCTCAAAAGGTGCCTGAGATATTGCCCAGATGAGAAAGAAAATAAATAAGTGACTAATAATGAAAATAAATAAATAATAATGGAAAATAATAAAAATTATTAATCAATTGGCTAATAGAATACCTAAACCATCACCGTTTCATCGGAATCTGTAACTTTAAAAAAATTAATTGAGCCATTAATCGAATAACTAGATTATTAATCGATTAATTGATTAATCAATAAATCAAAAAATACCTTGTATGGCCAAATCACTTGGTCATTGTCATGTCCAAATATCAGCTTCCTAACTCAAAAGGTGCCTGAGATAATGGCCAGAAGAGAAAGGAAATAAATAAGTACTTAATTAATCAATAATAATTAAGTAATTAATCAATTAATCAAAAAACAAACTAGAGCAATGCACATGTGTCACCAATATGCCTCCACGTAGTCCCTGCCCGTGACAATGGGTCATCAATGGGCCCTCATTCACCGTCCTAAAAATAAACACGTTTGATTTAAATCCCTCCCGTTGTTTTGAAGTATCACATTTTTACCAGGCAGGACAGGTTTCACATCGATCGGTGAAGCGGTCTCGGAGAAGGGATTTTTAAAATATCGGCTTTCAAGCTAATATGGCTGCCACACCACATGACATATGACATTAAAAATGTAAACTCTGCATATGTATGGGTAGGGGATCACGTTTGTGAAGTTTTGTGCTGATCGGATAAAGTTCATTTTTCTATCCAAGATGGCTTCCAAACCACGTGACCTAAAACGTCATCATTTTCAAACTATATGCAGCAATGGTGTTAGATGACGTTTGTAAAGTTTCGCATCAACAGGGAAAGCGGTTTCTGAGATGTAATTATTTTATATTTTCCTTCAATTGAATATGGCTGCCACACCATGTGACCGATGACGTTTTCGTGATCAACTTTTAATCGCCATGCCCAGTCGATGACGCACAAAGTTTTGAGTCGATTATTTTGGTGGTTTGGGAGAAGATGTTTTTTTTGGATTTTAGGTTAAATCCAATATGGCTGCCAAACCATGTGCCCTATGGTGTCATAAATTTAATATTTCAATACAAATGGGTCATTGATCATGTGCATGCAATTTCAGATTTTTAGGATAAGGCATTCGATTAAAACATTTATGTCTGGTATACCACTTCAATGATGATGTCATCATTATCACACTTTTATTCTCCATTGGGAGTACTTGACAATGTGCCAAGGTTGAAATTTTTACCATCAGCGGTTTCTGAGAAATATATTTTTATTATTTGAGTTTAATCCAAAAGGACTGCCATACCCCTATGACATCACAATCATCATAAAAACATTCTACATGGGTGGCGATCCTAACCTCAAAGTTTAATCTCAATCGGACATGTGGTTGCTGAGAGAAACGAGGTTTAGCCTGTATGGACGGACCAGACAACCCGAAAACATAATGCCTTCGGCCACCTTCGGGGGAGGAGGCATAACAAAATACTGTTTTTGACGTGCTCACTATTGTGCCGTAATTTCAGCTTCCTAGCTCAAAGGATGGCTGAGATATCACCTGGACAAACAAACAAACAAGAAAGAAAGAAAGAAACCGGAGTGAAAACTGAGTACTCCCTTTCGGCACACCTCATCGCTGTGCCACTTTCGGGCAGCAGATGGAGCGACTGGAGATGGAATAGGAAGGGAGCGAGGTACAACACTCACCAGTGATGGGTGGGAGGTTGTTTGTAGAGGTGGGGTGTGGTGGATGGGTGAGTGGTGGAGTTAATGGGACACACCAAGTGCTCTCCCGATATTAACCACTCGTTCTCCGGCATCAAAATGCTTAAAACCTCCAAATAAACGTCTAATCTAATTGTTTTTTTTGCTTCCTTACTACTGGACTTACTAGTGTCACTTATTGAGTGAGCGTTTATGACTTGTATATAGAAGGGGTTGAATCACGCTTCAACAAAATCAAAATAGCATGATACAGCAGTTCAACGTGCACATATGCCTCTACGTAGAGGGACACAAAGTAGTTCGCTGTGGCCCGTTGGCTAAAGGCGTAATAGTGAATGTCGCAATACTAAAAATGATATGTGTTCCCTATTGTATCAGCAACGTTATAATGAAGCAACGTTAACCGAATCAACGTTAAGTGAGGCATTACTGTATGTGAATCCATAAATTATTGATTAGAACATGAATTAGAACATGAATCTAAATCATAAAATCTAAAAGGCCTGTTGGTCCGCTGTATGAACATAAGCCTGCATCAATGCAACGTATAAACACCACACAAACACAAACACACCAGCACACAAAACAAGTCCTGGTGAGGGTTTGCAATCTGTTTGCTCTTTGTGGTTAAAAATGACTTTTCTATGCAGACATTTATTTAAGTCTCATTCTCCTTTAACATGTCCCTCTCGTACATTAGAACAAAGGCATATTTAGCTTTCTTGGGCAAACACATTGCACAAGTCGTAAATTTTACATGTTTTAAGGTATTTCTAAACCATTTCGCTGCCGTGCTGCAGAAACAAAAACCATACTGTTGCCATTATTATCAGATATTTGTAAACACGTAAAAAAAAACACCTTTAGAGGCCATTTTTCCCCACAAAGCGGGGGTTGGCCTTTTTCGGAAACCGTGGTTGTTGTTGTTTTTCGGTCCCCTTTTTGAAACAATGTTTTACGGCCGGATGCCCTTCCTGACGCCAACCCTTTTTGCTGTCTTTAACGACAAACAGGGAATTACCAGTGAGCTGGTGCTCAATTGGCCGACCTCGGAAGGCATGATCAGGCTGAGTCAACCCCCCTGGCGTTAATTCAGCGATCGACCGGGATTCGAACCCAGGATCCTAGGTATCCCAAGCCGGCACCCTAGCCGCTAGCCCAACACCAGGGTGTAAACACGTAAGATGCAGGTAAATGCTCCAGGTCGATCCTGACAAACTTTGTGCAAAAGCGAATTCATTGATGTAAAGCTCACCAAAAACGTATCGGACAGTTGCTTGGCACGCCAAGGCACAGCTCGATCTTGCACAAGTTAGCAGGGATTTTGCAGAAGACTCAGGACGGAAGCATTTTTGAATTTCTGCAAATAAATGAGAGCATTAATGGTCCAGCAGCACAGATTTCAATCCGAATGATTTTTTTTTTTTAAACACGGCCAAAAATCAGCAGAAATATTTAATAGTACAGTATATAGTTTCAAAAATAAATGTCGCTATTTACTTGGTAGAATATTTACTGCAAAACTTATTTCATCAAAATTGCTCTGCAAATATAAACGTTTCCTTCTCCGGGAAACGATGAATACGAAAAAAAAAGAAAAAAAAGTTGGATTATTTAAACTTTCGTAAAAAGAAACATTGAATTTCCACATCCTGTTAGCATGCGGCTTACGTGACAAAGTTCGCCGTCTCCTACTCAGGCATAAATTGGTTGGTTAAAAGAAAAACAAACGCCACTCACGATCCTTGGGAGAAAACTCTGGCGCTCGCATTCGCATCTGGCCATATTTACGTCCGGCCAGTGGCAAACTCCTAATTACGTCCTCATACCGTTTCTTTTCCAAGTTCTAACCTCGTCCTGTTTCTTTCTTCTGGTGCAACATGAGAACTGAAAATGATCGCCAAACATAACCCCTATACCCATAAACCAACCAAACCGAGCTGGAGAAACGGCTATTTCAAATGAATGACTCGAATGGACTCACCAGAGCAAAGAGAGTAGAATTTTTCTTGCCAAAACACGCAGGCCTGCCTCGTCCCAAAGGAAACCGAGGGCTTCCAGGTTGTACATAAAGAGCGGCAGAGCCTTAAGTAACACTCCATAATGTTTTACACAACGCAGAATGTACCCTGCAGTGGTAGCCTCTCACATTTCATTCAGCAAAGCCCCCACAAAGAATACTTTCCATTTCTCCATCGCTATGAACACAAAATCAGTGGAAAAAAGCCCCTGCAAGTTGAAAAGGCCTTCATTTGATCTGGAACCAAACATGTATCCTGTGAAGACCCTTGGCTAGCTGTTTTCACTTTAAAACTTATACTTGGCTCAAATTTAGAAGGACCATAATTTTAGTTTTCAATGCAAAGTATGACCTGCTTTCAGCAAATGCTTCATCGCGTAATCACTCAGCTTTCTGAAACTTGTTTGTACATAAACCACCTTTAGAGGCCATTTTTCCCCACAAGGCGGGGGTTGGCCTTTTTCGGGGACCGTGGTTGTTGTTGTTTTTTGTCCCCTTTTTGAAGCAATGTTTTACGGCCGGATGCCCTTCCTGACGCCAACCCTTTTTGCCGCCTTTAACGACAAACAGGGAATTACCAGTGAACTGGTACTCAATAGCTGAATATTGAATTTTAAAGTTACTGTGTACCAACAGGATTAGAGATATTGCCAAATTATATTTTAACAACTACTCCAAAAATTACCATGCAGTACACATTAGGGTGGTCCAAAAATGCAAAAAAAGCACTTTTTTATCTGGATTTTCATGCTCTATTGGATTATTGTTAGAAATGGTCTAAATCATTCACCCAAAAAATATTTTGCATCTGAGTCATCTATAAACTCATACACACTCAACATATAAATTTGTCATTTTGGTCAATTTTAATGACTTACATCTTACAAAGACTTTAGAAATATTTTTTTCCTAAATAATGTCATTGATGGTACATACCCCTGTGAAGTCCTCATGGTCGAAACATGAGTCAGACATGTATGAACATGTTTCAAACATTGTCAAACATGTTTCGACCATGATGATTTCACACTCACAGGCGCAAGCGCATGCAAAAAGTCATGAACCACAAAATGGCTTTTAGTACAATAGTGCATGTACTTTTTCCACCTCGGTTGCTATTGGATTGTTCTCATTTAGCCAAATTTGGTGAAAAACGCCATATTTCAATTGGAGTGTGTATGAGTTTCTAGATGGAATTGAGCGAAAATATTTGGTGGGTGAATGTTTTAGACCATTTCTAACAATAATCCAGTAGAGCATCAAAATCGGAGAGATCGATGCTTTTTGGACCACCCTAGTACACATGCACCCGCTGGTCCTCACATTGTTCGTTTGGGCAAAGTCTTGAAAACAGAGAAACAAACTCTCTCCTCTCTCCTTACATTTTCACATTAAGTTGGGGTCAGTGCCTCATGAAGCATGCACTCTTGGCCTAAGTCTTCAAGCACTCTTCACGAGTCCCTGGTCAAGTCCGACGATGGAATCAAGTTGGTTTGGAATTTGGCCAGGGAGCCGGCGATAACTCGCCGACGCTTTCTTCAAAAGAAAAAGGGTCTTCAACATCTACTGACGAAGCCAATAGGTAATCACTGCTAAGGTAAACATTTTATACCATTATGAGGTGTCTTCAAAACATTCTACAGCGATTCGCAAACATTCGACAGCCGTGTGTGTGCAGTGTCCGTGTCAGGGCTGTAACCTTTTTACCATTTGAGTTTTGTCATCAAATTTTCACCAAAGCTTTATGATGAGAATATGGAGAAGGCACATTAATAATTTTGTCAAAAGGTCAAAAGTCAGCGTCACATAAAATCATCAATTTTCATGCGAATGACCTGAAATTTTAAGAATTTGCATATTTGGGTCAATTAATTTGTGGACAGCACAGATGAAGTACACAAAAACGGCAACACCAAGATTTACCTCTAAATAGTCTTCTATAAATGTGAAAATCAGCGAAATGTGGACACCACTGAGAGCAGACAAAATGTCGACTTTACATTTACAATGAAATAGTTTGACATGGCGGACGTTTGATTTGCGTTCCAAACACGACGTTTGATTTGTTTTTTGTTTTTAACAAGTATATTTTTGTAGGTACATCAATATAACTATCTAGTAATACAATGAAAGTATATCACACAAAAATGTGAGCTCTGTCTGCTGTAACGCCATGGCTTGCAAAAGCAGCCTGAATAGCATTCACCAAGTGTTGGATAATCATATTCAAAAATATATGCAATCTGGGTACATCATTTAGAGGGTATAAAAAAACAGATCACAGGTACAGTGGAGAGAGACACCCTATCCTATGGAAGTATGAACCGAGTTAAAAATTATTATGAAGTAAAAAAAAAAACTAACCCCAGAAGCAGAATCGCAGCCTTGTTTAAATAAATGAATATATACACTTCGTTATAAAACCGCTAGATATAATAATAATAATTCATTTATTTTGTATAGCGCTTTTCAAGAAGCCCAGATATGGTAAATTTTGTCAGATTTCACTCCAGATTTGGACATTTATTTAGTCTACAGCATCCAATCCTCATATCCCAATCCAGATTTTGATGATGTGCTTCAATTATGTAATGAAAATCGATCGGGTTTCCAAGACAATGCACGTTTGAGTAGGCCGAAACAAAATGGTGGCTTAAGAACCCAGTGAGGTGCAGTGGGCTGACCAAGATGGCGGGCCACCATGTTGGTAAGCCTTTTTCGGGTGTTTTCTCATGAACACCTCGTTAATCATCTTCAAAAAGAGTGTTATAACACACCCAAACACCCAGTTTTCATCATTGCTATCTGTTGGGTCCATGTGTATGCATGCAAAGTTTGGGGCTGCTAGGTTTCATGGTTTTGGAGTTATAGAGGAGACGGACGGACATTGCCTTTTATTATTATGGATATATACATATTTCTGCATTGCTATATGTACAGGTGTACCTTTCATTGCCCGGTGCTGTTCTAATCATGTCGGCATTTTAAATAAATCAACTTTTTTTTCTATTTCCTTGTGGGTGCCTAAAACACCTCTATACTTGCTAAGGAATGGGGTCGGGGATCAATTAATATTACATTTTACATAGCTTCAAAGGCTGAGACACTATAGAGCGGAAAAAAAAAATCCAACTTTTTTTTTTTTTTTTTCTTCAAAAATTTCGAAATTGTTATTTTTTTGCCGAAAACACTCCAGCCAGTCACTGATTAACCTCTGAAAGTTCGAAGATGATCCGTTTGGCCATCTTTGAGAAATATAACGACACGCAGGCACACAAACGGCTCTCTTACAGTATAGATTTAAAACGTAATGAAGCTGCATTTGTATGAAGCCTTCAAACACATTGACCAGATGGAGAGCTGGCTTGACTCCACCCACAATTGTCAAGAAGAAAATCATGTTGGTTTTCTGGGAAGCCTAATATGTCTTCGGAAGTCTCATATTCACAATTTGAATTACCCGAGTTTTTGGTCTCATATTCACAAACAATGATATATTAATCACAATGTATTATATATGCACATAAGCAGTAGCCATGTTTTTGCTCCATGTACGTAAGCTGGTTTTGTTGGGAACGATTTTTTATTTATTTATTTTTTTGGATACAAGATCGAGGCTTGTGAAAAAGCTAACATTAATCACACAAAAAGTGAAACCGACATAAAACACAAAATAAAGGGAGCGGTAGACAAGATGGGGAGAGAGGGGGAAGAATCAAGCACAACATTTGAGAGCAGAGACATCGAGAGATCTGTGGGAGGGAGAGGGCTTGGGGGGAGGTGGGAGAGGTATAAAACATATGGACACTACAAGGACTTCCAGGAAAGAAGTTGGAATTTCAAAAACATGGATCTGGGGTGAATTAGCGGGGGTAGAAAATATCAAGGTTTTGGATGGGGGAAGATAAGAGATGGTGGTGAACAGCTGTTTTAAAGACGTGGAGGGAGGGGTGGGATTGAAGGAAGTGGGGGAATTTGTTCCAGAGGCGGGAGAAAAGGGGAATGAAAGAGTGCTAGGTGAGCAGAGAGCCTAGATTTTGGCAGATTAAACATAAGAGGGTTGCTGGCAGATCTTGTGCGACCTGTCAGAATATTTGGGGGACAGAGCACAGAGAGAGCTGGGGGAGCAAGGCCAGAGAGGAGTCGGTAGAAGACAGAAAGACCACCAACCTGCATGCGATGAGTAAGTGAAAGGCCTTCGGAGTTTGCTTCATTTTCAGGCGATTCCAATGATTCTGAAAGCTTTGGTTTCAACAGCGTGAAGCCGAGCTAGGTGTGAGGAAGGAGCACCGGCCCAGAGGGGGGAACAGCATTCCATTGAGCTGCGGATGAAAGCCTTGTATGTGGTGAGGAGCTCAGGTTTGCCAAGGAAGGACCTTGCACGACGGAGGATGCCCATTCGGCGACTGGCTTTGGAAGTCAGCTTGGAAATGTGGTTTTCCCGGGAAAGATCATGGCAGATAGTGAGACCCAGAAGCTTGAGCGACAGAACTTCTTGGAGAGGATTGTTGAGAAAGTAGATGGGAGGGTTTTCCAGTTGGTCTTTTCGGAGAGACATAGTGAGAGTGTGAGATTTGTCAGGATTGAAAGACATGTTCCACTTGTTTGACCAGTCTGTGATTTTGTCCAGGTTTGTGGAGAGTGAGGAAGCTGCAGACTGCCGATCTGAGGGATGAGGAAAGGAGTGGCAGAGCGTGGAGTCATCAGCAAAGAGATAGAGAGGATTTTCCAGAGAGTTAGAGAGATCATTGATGAAGACCAGTAAAAGCACAGGGCTCAGAACACTGCCTGGGGGAACTCCAGCCTGAACAGGAAGGGGAGATGAGAGAAATCCATTCAGGGCCACATGCTGACTACGACCAGAGAGGAAGTCCGCAAGCCATGCGTGGAGATTTCCATGGATACCATAGGAGGAGAGTTTGGTGAGCAGAGCTGGGTGCCAGACCGTATTGAAGGCATGTGATATGTCAAGGGAGACAGCTCTGATTTCCTGTTTGGCATTGAGGACCTCCATCCATTGTTGAGACAGCAGAAGCAGCATGTCCAGAGTAGAATGACCTGGTCTGAATCTAAATTGATGATCGGAGATCAAGCCATTGGAGAAGAAGAAGGATTTGATATCCAAAGCAATGATGGATTCCATGACTTTGCTGATAATTGGGAGCAGGCTGATTGGTCTGTAGTTGCAAGGATCTGTTTTTGCACCTTTTTTGTGTAAAGTGGTTTGCTGATTTCCAAGATGCTGGCAGATGACCTTGAGCAAAAGAGAGGGTGAAAAGAACAGAGAGAGGGTGAGATAGAGGGACAGAGCAGGATTTTAGGACCCGTGGGATGATGCCGTCTGGTCCAGTTGCAGAATCAGAGTCGAGGTTTGACAAAGTCGAGGAGCAGTTGGGTTTGAATGGGTAAGGTGGGAACAGAGAGAGATGGGTTTGTGACAAGATTTTGAGGCAAACACAGAGTTGAGGCATTCGGCTTTGTCACGTGCAGTGTCAACTGTGTAGCCATTTGAGGTAAGGGAGGGGATGGAGGGGGAACAAACGCCAGTAGCCGATTTGACCAGATTCCACCAGGATTTGGAGGAAGGAGACAGGTTTGAGAGTTCATTCTTCAGTGTGGAGAGATAGTGCTTCCTGGCCCTCCTGAGGGTAGACACACAATTGTTCCGAGCTTGTTGGAAGGAACTGAGATTACCTTCAGTTGGATTTGCCTTCCAAGAGGCAAAGGCAAGTTGTTTCAGGGCAACTGCCTCACCACAAGATTCAGTGTACCATGGACGGGAGGAAGGGTAAGACAACTGAGGACGAGATGGGATAATTCTGTGCATGAGAGAGAGAGAGCAGTTTGCTTTGGAAGAATTCCCAGGATGAGTTGATGCCAGAGGCAGTAGAGATGGGAGACCAGTCCAGATGATTGATGGCTGCTTGCAAACCGTGCCAGTCGGCCTGAGTGAAATGCCAGACTAGTTGACGCTGAGGAGGCTCTCTAAGAATGGCGAGAGAGATGTCCACATTAACAAGCACATGATCAGAAGAACCGATTGGAGCAGAAGATGAGCAGCATACATTTGCAGGGAAGTTTGTCATAACCAAGTCCAGAAGAGAAGATACTCCATTGACTGAGATCCGGGTCGGGGAATTGACAGATTGTGTCAGTCCCAATGAGTCACAGAAGTCCTTTGCTGAGGTGCCATGGCTGGTGAGAGAGGAACCCACACCCAACCAGCTGGCATGATGACAGTTGAAGTCGCCACATATGAGGAAGAGAGAGTTGGGATGAGTGGATAGAAGTTGGTCCATGTTGTCAGACAGCGAGATGTAAATGGAGTCATCACTGTTTAGAGGACGGTACAGAACACATATTAACAAAAGGAGGGAGCGGAGAGGAAGTCGTAGCCAGGGATACTCCTGGGGGTGAGGTGGAGAGAGGGCAGTGCAAGGAGAGGGAGGAAGAGAGTTTTTGATAAAGATAGTGTAGGTCTATCACCACCTACCCACCACCAGGACGAGGCTCAGGTCTATCATACCAGAGTAGGGAGTAACCAGGAAAAAATAGAAACTAAAATTTTTTATTTATATATTTTTTAAAAATTGAGTCAACAGTCTGGCCAATTCACCATCCAAATAAAGGGATGAGCAACTTTTATAACAAATTAAGGTTTTTGTATTCAGTCAACTTCAGTCAAGGCTGAATAGTGTGAGTGTATCGTGTAGCGCTAATCCTGGTGGTAGTGGCTATTTCAAGTCATAATGTAATAAAATACCGGTATGTCAATTCTTTGCATGATGATGTTTATGCACGTGGGAATAAATGCGACACTTATTTCCTGAACGAGCATAAAACTTGAGAAAAACCGTGATTTTAGACAGGTTGTGTGGTAGGATTAGTATAGAGTCGATTGTCCATGAGTATAATATGAATGAGTACACCTTAAGTACAATTCCTTCAAGCCCGACTTCCTAGAGTTTACAACAGAAAAAGGCTATATGCCCTTGAACAGGTGTTACACGATGACAGAACGGGCCTTTTCTCTAAGAAAATATGTAACAGGACATACATATCCAAGGAGCATAGGGCAGTAGACAAGTTCACTTCTTTTTTGTAGATATGCACCTGGTGACTTCATATTCAACAACACGTCCATGGTGACGATGATTCCACGGCATCAAACAATTAACCATCCAGCTTATGAACTTAACCCCCATCCAAAAATTTATAAATGTATATATATATACAATACACAGGCTAGCAGAAAACTTGGTTACACCGGACTGTTCCGAGGGAATTCGTTCACATTTGAATGTGGAATATTTAGGGTGTTTGACAGGAATGTCCCTTGACAGCATAATGGCAGGGACTTGCGAAATTTGGGCGTAACGTAAAATGGGACTTCAAGTCCTCAGTACCCCTATCGTCTTCAGGCCTTCCCCCAAACCCCAAATCATCAAGCCCTACTCCCAAACTCCAAGTCCTCAACCTTCCCCTCACAACCTGAAGGCTTCAATCCCACTCCTGACCGACACACTCCAAGCCTTTAAATCCCCCTACCGACAACAACTCCAAAACTGGTCCACCCCTCACAAACACCCCAATCATCACCCCCCCCCCCCCCAAACCAAAAGTCCTCAACCTCCCCCCCCCCCTACCGAAGTGTAAACCTGCCCCACCCAACTTTGTCTGTCCATCTTTGCTCACCCTACCCCTTCCAGAATGCAACCTCCTGTCCTCACCCTACATCCCCAACCCCCCCCCCCCCCCTCATAAAAGCAAAAGTGCATTCTTACATCAATCACACATTATTACATTAGATACATTGATAGATAGACATAGAGACACATAGACAGATCGGTAGACAGTCACAAACAGAGAGATAGATAGATAAATAGATGTACACACACACACACACACACACACACACACACACACACACACACACACACACACACACACACACACACACACACACACACACACACACACACACACACACACTGCTCAAATGTGCATGAACAGATAGTGGAAGCATTAGTAAGGAGTCTGAGGTTTTGTTTGCGAGGTAATACGTTCCGAACACAAGTTATTTTGTACGCGTCATATGCAGAGGTGGATTAAACAGGGGGCACGTGGCCCAGGCCCCATACACATGGGCGCCCCAGTTACTATGGGGGGTGCGGGGGAGATTACATTTGTTTACATGAACCATAGTTACTTCTTTCTGACCTTACTCGCCAATATTTTCTGTAAGAAAAACATTACAAGTTTAAATTCTGTATGCCCAGGTCGAAAATCCCATAGAAACCAATAGAGACCAGTCGGACATTTATATGGGTCTCAATTGGTAATCACGATCTCTATTGGTTTCTACAAGAACCAGTATAGACCACAATACGTCCGTATCTAATTCGCTGTTTCGTGCAACATTACTGGGGGCAACTTTATTCTTGATCAATAATTCCAAAAATATTATAAGCATTCAGAAAATGTGTGTCCCCAATCCTCAAAATTGCTCATAAAAGCGTAAAAATCGAATAATTTCGGTAAATATTGTCACATTAAATTTTGCTGACCAGTCGATTCACGTGATGAAATAGACCAATCAGCGTTACCGTATTTGACGCTCAGTGAAATTGATGACGTAGTTTCCCAGAAGAATCCAATCACGGTCGCCGTGCCATTGCACTGCGAACCAAAGATGGCGGCGCCCACAGGATGCAGTTCTACGGCGGATCGTACATTTTCTTCAAAATTTTGCGTTATGCGCGTAGATTCTACAACAAAAAGTAACTTCATCGTGTTCAATAATGAATCGTGGAAACGATTTGTCGATTTCGCTCGCAAATGGGTGAATTACGACGCAAAGAGAGTGATGTAGTTAACGAGATTGCGACAAAGCTTGGTATTGGTTTTCACGATACTGCGTCTTGATTTTCACGATACTGCTACATGCATTGCGGCTCAGCCCTCGCCGTCGAGTAACATCGGCTACCACTACAATTGCTGCAAGCGCTTTGTGACATCAGTAAAATCAGAAGAAAAGAGAAGTCATTTGCAAAGAAATCTGCTTCTCAAGGACAAGGTATGTGTAAACTCATGCACCATGCATTGAGAATGGCTTTAAAATTACCTTATGTAACGTTAGATTGGACATGTGAATGATGATGATGATTTGGTGGAAGACTAAGTTAGTGACTTTGTATCATGTTCAACTTGCTGTTGTAGTACAATTTTACTGTAATTTTGGAATCAGGGTTATTCAGGGAATTATAAATGTCAATGATTTGATATTAAACTTAAAGCCATTATTGGAGGGGGCGGACATAGACTACAGGAACTTTTGCAAATCTGTTATCTGGGGGTCAGTGAAGCAGGTGCATACAACAGCCTTCCATGTGTGTTTCCAATAAGGAATCTGTTCCAGTCAGGACTTTTCCCAATTTCCCTGCCTCTTTTTCTCTCGGTGTTGGTGTTGTGTGTGTGGTTTAGTTTGTGGTTTATGTTTCAGTTTGTGTGAGTGCTTATGGCTCAAACGAGATTAAGCGCATAAATGTTAATAATAATAATAATAATAACAATAATATATCCTTATCATTAATACTCTTAGTATTATTATTATTATTATAAATGCACGTTATTAATTTATGAAGCCCAACAGATAATAACATGTTCACTGAACAATCTGATTAAAAAGCCAGGAAGCCATCATACACTTCATGTACCATTTGTTAATATGCATTTTCATCAACTGCTCGTTATACATTTCTGAGCAGCCCTTGTGCGTGGGGACATGGATATTCTTAATCAGTGACACATTTCCTACAAATACATTAAAGTTTTAAGTTGCCCCCATCGTTGTTGCACGAAAATTGAAAATTAAGCGCATATACTGCATGCCCTATGGCCTCGTAGAGTTTTCAGTAGAAACATAACCACATTTGGATGAAACCTATATAAACCATTCGATGCAACTGGTCTGAAACCCATAAAAACCAATCGGAATCTTAAGTCAAACTGGTCCTGTAGAAACCATTACAGTTAACTGGTCTGAAAACCCATAGACCAACCAAAATACTTTAATTATATTTTGTTTCAAACAAACACAAAACACACAGTTCCACAATTATACAATTTAATTATAGCCATGTTCTTTATAACAGGGTCTCCCTGTGGAGTCTTTGTTGTTTATTGTGAATACAAGTTGCAGTGCTGATTTTGTACAAGTTATTTACAAAATGGCAGGTCATCTATGGCAGTCGATTAATTGGTACCATATCTGGAAATGGTCTTCCACTGGCCAAATTGACTTACATTGCCGATAGAAAGTCTACACCTCCTTTCAAAATTTTCACCTTTTGTTGCCTTATAGCCTGGATTTAAATTGCATTAAATCAAACTTTTCCACCTTTATTTACTCATCGTAACCCACAACTTCAAAGTGAAAAACAAATTCTACAAATTTCAGAAAATTAATTTAAAATCTTGGTTGGATAAGTGTCCACCTCCTGAGTTCATACTTGGTGGAAGCATCTTTGACAGCAATTACGGCTGTGAATCTGTTGGGATGGGTCTCTACCAATTTTGCACAACTTGATTGGGCAATATTTGCCCATTTTTCTGTACAAAACTGTTCAAGCTCAGTCAAGTTGCGTGGGGAGCGTTGATGGAGAGCAATCTTAGTCAAGCCACAGATTTTAGATTGGATTTAGGTCGAGGCTCTGACTGGGCCACTCAAGGACATTTATCTTTTTGTAACTTAGCTACCTACTCCAGTGTAGCTTTTGCTTTGTGCTTCCGGTCATCGTCATGCTGAAAGGTGAACTTCCATCCCAATTTCAGCTTTATTGCAGAGGGCAGCAGGTTTTTCCTCTAGGATTTTTCTGTATTTTGCTCCATCCATTTTCCATTCTATCCTGACAATTGCCCTAGTCCCTGCTCATGAGAAACATCCCCATAACATGATGCTGCCATCACCATGCTTCACAGTAGGGATGGTGTTCTTTGGGTGATGTACTGTGTTGGGTTTGCGCCAAACATAATGTTTTGCATTTAGGCCAAAAAGCTCCATATTGGTATTGTCAGACCACAAAACGTTTTGCTGCATGGCTTCATAATCTCCGGAGTGTTTTTTTTGCATACCTTAAACTGGACTCAATGTGGACTTTTTTGAGTAATGGCTTCCTTCTTGCCACCCTACCATAAAGGCCATACTTGTGGAGTGCTTGGGATATCGGTGTCACATGCACACAGTGACCAATCTTTGCTATAAAGGGCTGTACCTCTTTTAAAGTTGTCATTGGCCTCTTGGTAGCCTCTCTGATCAGTCTCCTCCTTGCTTGGTCATCCAGTTTGGAGGGACGGCTTGATCTAGGCAGGGTCTTGGTGGTACCATACAGCTTCCACTTCTTAATGATCGTCTTGACTGTGCTCCAAGGGATATTCAAAGCCATTGAAATATTTTATACCCATCCCCTGATCTGTGCCTTTCCACGACTTTATCCTGAAAGCTCCTTGGTGTTCATGGTTGAGTCTTTGCTGTGCACTACCCAGCAGAGGAAACTTATATGAACAGCTGATTTTATTCTGAAATAATCAGAATCACTACAATCTAATGCAGGTGGAGGCCTATTAACTTGGTGTGTGATTTTGAAGGTGATTGGTTACACCTGAGCTAATTTACAATTGCTTTATAAGGGAGGTGGACACTTATCCAACCAAGATATTCTAGTTTTGTATTTTTAATTAATTTTCTGAAATTTCTCGAATTTGTTTTTCACTTGGAAGTTATGGGTTACGATGTGTAAATAAAGGCGGAAAACGTCGGATTTAATACATTTTAATTCCAGGCTACAAGGCAACAGAAGGCGAAAATTTTGAAAGGGGGTGTAGACTTTATATAGGCACTGTATTGGTATTCTTCAATCGACATATGCGTTGTCAGATAGCTCAGATGGCAGAACACTGGTACGGTTCACCAGTAGGACTTCAGTTCAATTCCCAGTCTGGGCTCGTACTTCTCCCACATATATCGATTGATTATACGTATTTACAATTCTGTTCATTTATATATTGTTATTCTATTGGTCTCCGACTGGTCCCATTGACCAACTGTTTTTTTTATTGGTATTTTCTTCTGGTCCAGTATTTCACTTTCCTTGTTGAAACTAGTAGATCATACTTTGGTTTTCTATGGGATTTGGCCAATTGGTTTTCTTTGGGACATTTGACCTAATCATGTACATTACAAAATTGAATACATATATGTATTTAAAAATGAAAAACTTAACACTCACCTGTGATGTTATTTCAATAAATAGTGATTTTATTCGGAAAAATACACAAAGTGTGCCATGGCCCAAAGCCTTAACCGGCACTGCTCTTATGTGCATGAAAAGATGGTAGAGCATTAGATGACGAACGAGCCTTTAGCTCTTACACGAGCCTCGATTCTGTATACAAAAATGAGTAAGGTGTCCTATGTTGGTTTTGAAAGGGAAATCTTTTGACACTGAGTGAAGGTTTCTCGGTGAAGTAAATGGACAAAAACCAAATTATTTGTTGAACGGAATTAATTGTAGGTTGTGTTATGTTTTATTTCTGGTACGTGAGCGATCCAACCAGAATTGACTGAATTGACGTTGACAGAATTGACTGAATAGGTTGGGGTTTTTTGACAGAAAAGTTCTTTTTAACCTCTGGTACGTGTCCAAACCAATAACTCTGAGTATCTACACCACATGCGCAACAAAAATGCAAATAACTTGGAATTTCATGAATTCGATTTGTACACCTCCCCCATGCACTGTATGGACCCAAGAGCTCTTAAATGATGTACCATTTAGCATTGTACGTGATTTGGTTACAACGGTCACCCCAATCAGACGCAATCAGGCAACGTGCATTTATTTTTTTATATATATATATATATATATATATATATATATATATATATATATATATACAATATATATATATATGTTAGGGTGGCCCTTATTTTTGAAAGTTTGAAATGTTAAGCTTTCACCCTCTACAACTGGTCCATTTGCCCTACAAACAAACCAGGCCAAATGTCAGCTAAATTCATAAATACTTAGAGGTAGTCCAGCACCCTTGAACATTTCCCCCTGTAGGCCATGTGATTGAGGTCACGTAACACTAAAAACACATATCACAGATAATACAGTATGTATCACAGAAATAAATAAACACCGTTTGATAAAACATGCTTATGAATAATTATCACATCTATTAACGAGAAAAAAAAGAAAGTATATATATATATATATATATATATATATATATATATATATATATATATATATATATATATATATATATACTGAAACGCAAAAGAAACTTACCACCTTTGTAACCTTTAAATATCAACAATAACACTGCGTGTAGTAAATGTGTGAACTTATTTGTGGACAATAGTGTCCTCACTGTCAGACAAAACGGTCACGGATGGTCACTTGAACCTTCAATGGTCACTTCATAGCACAGCTGTTGAACAGCCGTTTTGACTGTCAGTGATTAGCCAAGGGGTACGGGACGATTTTAATGAGCTGCACATGATGTCTTGATATTGGCTTTAAAAAGGCCAGTGCAAAATGGGCATTTCAATCAACATGCCACGATTGTCAAGGGATCAACGGCAGCGTGCCCTGGGCATGTTGCAAGGCGGACTGAGCTACCGTGAGGTGGCACGTCGCCTTGGCTGTTCACACCAGACGATATCGGCCCTGGTGGACAGAGACACCCTCCACAACTCTGCAGATGACAGACCTCGATCAGGGAGGCCAAGAGTCACCACTGCAAGGCAGGACAGGCAGATGGTCCGAAGTCACCTGCGGGATCGATTCCGTCCAGCATCCCGCACTGCGGCAGAAACTCCGGGGCGTGCAAACCCATGGATCTCCAATCTTAACGCTGGGCGTTAAGATTCCCATCCACAACCACCAGTGGCATCCTGTACCGGCCTGATATGGCGGCCCACACCATCACACTTGGGCCACCCCACCTGTTGGCTTGACGCACGCAACAATCGGCATATCGCTCGCCAGTTCTTCTCCAGACACGCTCACGCCCATCAGGACTGTCCAGTGTCCACACAGAACCTTGACTCATCGCTGAAAGCGACCTCGTTCCACTGCGCCAAGGTCCACCGTTGATGCTGCTGGCACCATCTCTGTCGGTTGCGGCAATGGGCAGCCGTCATCACGGGGCCTCTGTATGGTCTTCTGGCAGTCAGACCATAGTCATGCAGTCGTCTTCGTGCAGTATCATTGGAGATCCGTGGGTTTGCATGCCCCGGAGTTTCTGCCGCAGTGCGGGATGCTGGACGGAATCGATCCCGCAGGTGACTTCGGACCATCTGCCTGTCCTGCCTTGCAGTGGTGACTCTTGGCCTCCCTGATCGAGGTCTGTCATCTGCAGAGTTGTGGAGGGTGTCTCTGTCCACCAGGGCCGATATTGTCTGGTGTGAACAGCCAAGGCGACGTGCCACCTCACGGTAGCTCAGTCCGCCTTGCAGCATGCCCAGGGCACGCTGCCGTTGATCCCTTGACAATCGTGGCATGTTGATTGAAATGCCCATTTTGCACTGGCCTTTTTAAAGCCAATATCAAGACATCACGTGCAGCTCATTAAAATCATCCCGTACCCCTTGGCTAATCACTGACAGTCAAAATGGCTGTTCAACAGCTGTGCTATGAAGTGACCATTGAAGGTTCAAGTGACCACCCGTGACCGTTTTGTCTGACAGTGAGGACACTATTGTCCACAAATAAGTTCACACATTTACTACACGCAGTGTTATTGTTGATATTTAAAGGTTTCAAAGGTGGTAAGTTTCTTTTGCGTTTCAGTATATATAAATCTTGATTCTTGAAGGTGCCTGGACTACCTCTAAATATAAACAGACTTGTATGAAAGTTTGCGCGCAGTGTTGCCATCCCACATGGATCACACTTAGGCCATGAGAACATTCAACTTAACATTTTAAAATTTTCACTCCGTTTAAGGGCCACCCTAATATATATATATTGTTATAGATCGCGGTTAGGATGTTATAGACCGAGCGGTGGTTTAAAACCGCGACCTAACAAAACTCACCCGATTCCACCCGAACGTTGGTTGTATCGCACCCTAGCTGCTCAATGAGGGAAAAGACAAAAGCGACGCAATGCAAGAGGAAAACGGAGACAAAAAAAAAGGTTTGAAATATTACTACTGAATTTATTTCTACTATTTACACACAAGCAACAAAAAAGCAATTCAGTTTATTTACAAGTACAAGACGCAGGTGACACAGTGCAAATTTAGCTTATCTACAGACTTAACTTATTACCCAGGACAGAACAAACAAAGACGACTCACACGGGGAATGCCAGGGATGGCAGAAGGTGGATGGCTGGCGGGAGAGGAAAGGTCCAAGGGGGGGTCTTGCAGCACAACCGGCGCGTTCAGCAGCCGCCGTTCCGTTTCGGCCCTGCTCCGAACCGCCGTTCAGGCCCCCTTTGGCGGTGGGGTGGCGCGGCTGCGGCGGCCTCCGTCCGCTGCGTTCCCAGGACTTGTCTCACTGGTCTGGTCCCTCAACCCTCAACCCTCAACTCTTCCTTGCTTCTCTCACTTCTCACCACCGAATCCTCTCTCTGGCAACCGACTGTGACCAACTCCTTGCAACCAACTCCTCCTCTCTTCACAACCCTTCTTTTTCCAACCCAGAGTGCATCTCTCTTTCTTCTTCTTTTTTTCGCCACTTCCGGTTGCGCCCTTTTATAGCGCCCCCAGCGATCACGCCCCCGGCGCTTTGGACACGCCCATCGGGGCGCTCACCTCGGCCCTGGCTGGTCGCACGACCCTCGGGCTCCGCCCCGGACGACGACGGGCGGGCGCGCCCCTCCCCTCCTCTGACGAGGTGGAGACACGCCTTTCTTCCCTGACTCGAGCCTCGTGGTCAATGGCGGTTATTGGAGGGGAGGTGATTGGGAATCGAGGGCTCAGCAATCACGAAAGGGGGGTGTGAAGGAAATGGGGATTTTTGGGGATGGGAATGGAAGGGGATCTATTCTCTTTCACTGGTGCAATGGAGTATTTCAATTAATGGGAGACACAGCCTTATCCTAAAACACAGAATAAGATATAACTATCGAACATGAATATCCTATGATTGGCTGACGTGTATGCTTGTGGACTATGGGACGCCCTTTTGATCTTACACAGCTCCGGAGGCAGGAGGCACAGCACAACAACAATAATAATAATCATACAGCACACAATAAAAAAAAAATATATACAGTCCTCATATCCACAACACTGCACTCTCCTCCTCTTAGGCACGTCCCGGGCCTACAACTTTTAGCTTTAGCGTGACACGTAGGTGTAGTTCCCTCTATTTTTAACCTGACCCTGAGTGCGACAGTTTAAACATAAATAAATGTGTCCCGCTGCTCCATTGCACCCTGCCTAACAGACTTTCGCCCACAGTTAACCGAATTGCGGAATGGTCTTCAAACTATACACTGACGGTGGGGAGCATTATTTACAATGACTCTGCTTTTATTTACAAAACTAACCCAGGACCTGTAATTGTTCTTTCAGGGGGGAGGACAGTCTGCTCTGCATCAATGCACCATTAAAGCACCCAAAAACGCACCAATACACACCCAAGCACCAATCGGTGCAGTCCCCAATGTTCAATGAATAAAATAAAACCAACAAACCCAACCCTGCAGGTGTCTCTTGCTCTTCGGCTCCCTCTGCTGGTTATCATTATTTCTTCCAGTTGTTGTCATTTTCCTTTGCTTTGCTTACTGGTGGCCTATTTGCAATAAAGCTTGCCCAAACGTGTCCATTTTATTTATCTTTATTTATGGCCCACAGGGCCGACTACGTGTGGTTCACCTGTGGGGCATCGGTGCCCTGTGGCCAAGGTCCGCCAGCAAGATTTCGGGCCCTCATGGCCGGTTCCAGCAGAGGGGCCTTGCCCCAACCCATGGGGTCCATAAGTGGTGCTCGGCCACTGACATGTGGTCCATAATGTGGTGCATCGATGCAGACAGCTGGTTCTGGGAATTTCGGGCGCACAATGGCCGACCCACGCACGCTCCCCTCGGCGCCCAATGGCGCTCAGGTCCTCATGTGGGAGACAAAAAGGGGGGACAAGACAGATGAGCGAGGGGTAAGGTCTCAAGGGTACACATCAAAAAGGCAATGCAAGGCGAAATGCGTACGGAGGGCGAAGTGAGAAAGCTCGTCCCTACCGTACGTCACCCCCCTGTTACCTAGCCCACCCTTGCCCTTACCCCATATGTACAAAACCTACACATTACCAATTCGTCACTACTGTCACGTCTTCCCCATATTTCCCCTATATCAAATTCGTCTCCACAATCCCTCTACTTCAAAAATTTGCCATCATCAATTCATCATCAATCCTCATAAGGAGGCAGAGATGGAACATCAAAGCACAATGTCACACCCACGTCATGATGCGTCTCACAATCCAAACATTTGCATCATAAAAAATAATCAAAACATGGCATGGTGTGGAGTACCTGTCACCTCAGGTGAGTGGATGCAGATGGTGCGAGGAGATCCTTCATCCTAACTATTTTCTAAATGACTTTAACACACTTTACACTACCCGGGGTCTTTCTCCGGCCAAACCATTGGCCCTCTTACACTATGGGTTCTAAAAACCAATTCCCATTGGCCAACTGTGGTGCTTTTCAATTTGGGGTCTCACTCCCCCGATTCATCTCCCGGTGCCCTCGCACAATTTCTGGGCCACGACGTGTAGCTCTCCCAACAGGTCTACCCACCTGCACACCTCCACCACTGTAGTTGCCACCCGAGCTTACCTAGCTCCTCACCCTAACCTATCTAACTGGGGGCAGCCCCTCTCCTGGCTCTGTCACCCCATGGTGCCCTCTGGCACTGGGCTACCCGGGTCCGTCCTCCGGATCCTCGGGCCCCATTCACACAACTACTACCGGCTCCCAGAGCCCACCTGCGGCCTCACCTGGCCGACATCCTTACAGTGGTGGAGTGCCCAAACCAACTACACACACTAACAGGCTACACGCCCAGCCATTTCCACAACACTAATGCACCCATCCAAATACCATTCTTTCACCTCGCACCACAGATGCCAATATCCAAACCACAATTTACCTGTACCCTCTACCTAACACTTACACTACCCGCCCCGGGTATCCTTGATGGGGGTCCACTCTTCCCCCATTCACACCTTCGCACCATCCACTCCACTCCACAATTTCCACCATACTCACTCCACGACCATCCATTCCAATACTCCATACCATTTATTCCATACACCTGTCTTTCATTCACCTGTCGTTGCACACCTGTGCAATCTCACCTGGTGCCACCTGCACCCTCCTCCTCTTCCTGGACCATTTGGTCAACACAACACACATCACCCTCACTCACTCACACACTGCTCCACACACCTGTTCAGTTGCACACCTGTGCAATCACACCTGTTCCATCCTCACCTGTTCAATCCTCACACACACGGCATCATCTCAGCTAACTACTCCCTTCTGAAACTTGCGCTTCCCAGTCGTCCCTTTAAACTATTGCGCTCCCACGTCATTATCATCCACACTAATCTACCTGCGTCCCCACTACAGGTATCAGTCACTAACTAAACTTAACGTTACCTAATGTCAATCTTCGCTAGATCCCTACAATTATCCAAGCCCTCCCTGGCTCGGTTGTCATAGCCACCCCATAAACTATTGCTCCTTTGCCCCCACATGGGAAGGATGGTGGATTTGCCATCCCACCACATCGGGGGTCTCTCACTACCAATTTTGTTCGTCCAAATCCAACAATCAAAAATTTTCCATTTACTGCCAATTCTATTCACTTTTCTAAATTTTGTATCAAATCACTACTATCACTATCACCATCACCCGTCTACTTATTACATCCTCTCGGTGCGCCAATTCACATCTACAGCCCGGCTTCGTACAGCCGAGCAATGAATGCGGGTTCTTTTGTGTCCGCGGCTGGATACGTCCCGCATTCGGGGCAGGGACGGAGGCTTACCCGGGCCGAGATCCCATGCACCACCTCGGCGTGAAGCCATCCAATGTCCCGATCTCGACCTGCCGGCACGTCTCAATAGAAAGTGGTCGCCATGACGACCCTTCCTATCGGGCTGCCCGCTCCGCCTAGTGGAGCCCGGACGCGGCCGCTCCACGCGAGGCCCAGCGTGGATCGCGCACGGCGGTCCTTTCGAACCCGCCGTGGCTCGGATCTCCGCTGGTTCTCGCGGCACGCGAAGCCCGGCACGCACCGAGGGCCCGATTCGGCTAAAAGTCGACCTAACCTTTAACCCGGTTATCGTCGACGCCTCACCTGCAGGCTTACATGCATACGCTACCCCTTTCGTGCTCATACATGCAGCCGTTCCCATTCTCCTCGTACCTTTCCTTACACACCCAGGTACACTCACTCCGCCCATCGACTTGGTCACACACCTGACCACCGAACACCTTGGCACACATTCGTCGCTCGCACACCTCACCAATACACCTCTTCGCGCCCCTTTCTCGGTCACCTCCTTTGTGACAATCACAGGTGTGCTCTCACCCGCACACCCAACCACGTGTCTCACTACCAATTCCAGCGTGCATTCCCACTCACGCTCTACCATTCCAGGTGTGCATCCTTCTATTCCAGGTGTACATCCTCGCTCACCTGCCACAACCAACTCACGCTCCGTTTCACTCTCACTACTCTCACCTCCACTCTCGGTCGCGCACTCACCCTTCCTCTCGACAGCGCACTCTTTCCTCATGCACCCGTCCGTTACACACCTTTCTCGCGCACACTCTGCCGCACCTTGTCCCGTTACACCCTCTGTAACACTCACCACAGGCATGCATTCTCCCTTACTCTTGACAGCATGCGCTTTCCCCATGCACCCGTCCGTAACACACCTTTCTCGCGCATCCTCCCGCGCACACTTTTTCGTTACCTCCTCCGTAACACTCACCACACCGCGCTTCCCTGTGCTCCCTCGCACACGCGCTACGACCGACTCACTCTTGACGGCACACTCACTCCTCGGCGTGCACTTTTTCCTCACACACCCCATGGTCGGACATTCTCGCACACCTCTTTTTTCGCACACCAGACCTGTCGCACACTTCACCAACGGCCTCTCACGAACACCCGAATCCAAACCAATCCCCAAGCCGACTGAAGCTTTCCTCACATCATATACATTGCCACTCACCTCCGTACTTCGTCTCACCTCCTCTGCCACCTGCAAACTTTTTATTTGGTTAGTGAGCATCACATCATGATTTGAACACAGACCTTGTACATATTCCATGACTTCCTCCTTTATCTCCCTCTTAGTTTCTGTCCGTCTCTTCTTAATTTCACTCACCTCTTCTCCCACTTCCTCTAATTTTTGTTTAACCTCTTTTATTTCTCGGTGCGTCTCCTCAAGTTCGTCCTCTAAGGCTACCGTGACCGTCTCTATGTGCATCCTCACCTGCCGGTCCTTTGTCTCCATTATCTCTGTCACCTCCTCCACCCTCATTGTCAGTTCCTCCCGTACCATCTGACATTGCCTCTGCGTCGCTATTAATTCGTTTTTAATTTCTTTTTGTGTCGCCTTTAACCCTCCTAGTACCGCAGTGTTCTTTTGAACCTGCTCCACCAACTTCGTTTGTCCCTCCGTCAGCTGTTCCACCTCCTCCGTCAGATCTTCTATTCCCCCTTGTAACTTAACCGTATTATTCCTCACTTCTTTCTCTATACGCTTTTCGCCTCGCTTTACCTCCTCGCGTAGCCCCGAAACCTCCTCACTCACCCCTCGTCGTATTTCCTCCATCTGGTTCCCCATCTGTTCGATTTCCCGGGCGGATTGTTCCCCTATTTCCCGCAATTTGTCCTCCATCCTATTTTCTAACCCCATTAACCCATTTTTCACCCCCTCTAACTGATTCTCCTGGGCAGCCATTCTATTTTCCACCCCCGTTAACCCATTTCTCACCTCTTTTATCCCGTTGTCTAACCCCTCAAAATTATTGTCTAACTTCTCACCGGTACCCCTCGCTTCGTCCCTCATTACCCCCATTTCGTTTCCCATTACCCCCATTTGGTTCCCCATTACCCCCAATTGCTCACTCTGAGCATCCATCCGGTTCCCCATTACCCCCAATTGCTCACTCTGAGCATCCATCCGGCCCTCCAATCGCTCACTATTCTGGGCCATAAGGGCCTTCATTTGTATAAAAAAAAGGTTCAAATCCATTGGCATCTCCGGTTCGACTACCGCGACCATGGGCGTGGCTAAATGTGGCGCCGCTGTAATCACGTGCGCTAGAGCGCCATTTTGTGCACCTGAAATTCCCGCAACCACATTGCCATTTTCCTCCTCCCTTTCTTCCCGAAGTCCTGGGTTACTTCTAACCCCTCTATCTCTCCCACCGGCATCCCGTCGCCTTGGACAGCCATGGCGCGATTTCAAAATTCGGGCTCTTCCTTTAAAACAAAACAAATTTCGTACTTTATAATTTTGAGCGCGTGAAGCGCGCTCCGGGTCGATCTCACTCCCCGACACCAATTGTTATAGTACTAACACAATTGGTGTCCAAAATTTGGGCTAAATAAATTTAGTCCCAGGTTCGAATCCAACTCCTGACAACCAATTGTTATAGATCGCGGTTAGGATGTTATAGACCGAGCGGTGGTTTAAAACCGCGACCTAACAAAACTCACCCGATTCCACCCGAACGTTGGTTGTATCGCACCCTAGCTGCTCAATGAGGGAAAAGACAAAAGCGACGCAATGCAAGAGGAAAACGGAGACAAAAAAAAAGGTTTGAAATATTACTACTGAATTTATTTCTACTATTTACACACAAGCAACAAAAAAGCAATTCAGTTTATTTACAAGTACAAGACGCAGGTGACACAGTGCAAATTTAGCTTATCTACAGACTTAACTTATTACCCAGGACAGAACAAACAAAGACGACTCACACGGGGAATGCCAGGGATGGCAGAAGGTGGATGGCTGGCGGGAGAGGAAAGGTCCAAGGGGGGGTCTTGCAGCACAACCGGCGCGTTCAGCAGCCGCCGTTCCGTTTCGGCCCTGCTCCGAACCGCCGTTCAGGCCCCCTTTGGCGGTGGGGTGGCGCGGCTGCGGCGGCCTCCGTCCGCTGCGTTCCCAGGACTTGTCTCACTGGTCTGGTCCCTCAACCCTCAACCCTCAACTCTTCCTTGCTTCTCTCACTTCTCACCACCGAATCCTCTCTCTGGCAACCGACTGTGACCAACTCCTTGCAACCAACTCCTCCTCTCTTCACAACCCTTCTTTTTCCAACCCAGAGTGCATCTCTCTTTCTTCTTCTTTTTTTCTCCACTTCCGGTTGCGCCCTTTTATAGCGCCCCCAGCGATCACGCCCCCGGCGCTTTGGACACGCCCATCGGGGCGCTCACCTCGGCCCTGGCTGGTCGCACGACCCTCGGGCTCCGCCCCGGACGACGACGGGCGGGCGCGCCCCTCCCCTCCTCTGACGAGGTGGAGACACGCCTTTCTTCCCTGACTCGAGCCTCGTGGTCAATGGCGGTTATTGGAGGGGGAGGTGATTGGGAATCGAGGGCTCAGCAATCACGAAAGGGGGGTGTGAAGGAAATGGGGATTTTTGGGGATGGGAATGGAAGGGGATCTATTCTCTTTCACTGGTGCAATGGAGTATTTCAATTAATGGGAGACACAGCCTTATCCTAAAACACAGAATAAGATATAACTATCGAACATGAATATCCTATGATTGGCTGACGTGTATGCTTGTGGACTATGGGACGCCCTTTTGATCTTACACAGCTCCGGAGGCAGGAGGCACAGCACAACAACAATAATAATAATCATACAGCACACAATAAAAAAAATATATATACAGTCCTCATATCCACAACAATATATATATTGTTACGTGCTCCTCCCCGACCCCCTGGTCACGATGTACCTCCGAGCCCCGAGAGGAGCCACGGCAGAAAAATGTGTTATTCCATGTCAAAGATCAATATTGAAACCACACCAAGGGTTATCAACAAACAAATAATGTATTAAAAATCACACAGGAAAAAAAATCACACAGGAATAACGATACAACAATGATAGCAATCAACCATACAATCAACACATCTTATGATGGTACCATCAGTTAGTGTAAGATAACTCGCTGTGCTCCAAGTGAAGTGAAAAAGAACACTCCCCAATGTCTCCTATAACTCAAAGGTGATCCCCTCCAGCGAGTGTCAGAGCGAGATCTAATCGAAACCCGAACCCCGTTCAGATGACAGTCCCCGGTCACACTGCCACAACAGCTCACAGGCGTAGGTGGCCGAAGTG
>NC_136268.1:153072879-153180379 GCF_964187855.1 Myxine glutinosa
TATATGTATTTAAAAATGAAAAACTTAACACTCACCTGTGATGTTATTTCAATAAATAGTGATTTTATTCGGAAAAATACACAAAGTGTGCCATGGCCCAAAGCCTTAACCGGCACTGCTCTTATGTGCATGAAAAGATGGTAGAGCATTAGATGACGAACGAGCCTTTAGCTCTTACACGAGCCTCGATTCTGTATACAAAAATGAGTAAGGTGTCCTATGTTGGTTTTGAAAGGGAAATCGTTTGACACTGAGTGAAGGTTTCTCGGTGAAGTAAATGGACAAAAACCAAATTATTTGTTGAACGGAATTAATTGTAGGTTGTGTTATGTTTTATTTCTGGTACGTGAGCGATCCAACCAGAATTGACTGAATTGACGTTGACAGAATTGACTGAATAGGTTGGGGTTTTTTGACAGAAAAGTTCTTTTTAACCTCTGGTACGTGTCCAAACCAATAACTCTGAGTATCTACACCACATGCGCAACAAAAATGCAAATAACTTGGAATTTCATGAATTAGATTTGTACACCTCCCCCATGCACTGTATGGACCCAAGAGCTCTTAAATGATGTACCATTTAGCATTGTACGTGATTTGGTTACAACGGTCACCCCAATCAGACGCAATCAGGCAACGTGCATTTATATATATATATATATATATATATATATATATATATATATATATATATATATATATATATATATAATTTAGGGTGGCCCTTATTTTTGAAAGTTTGAAATGTTAAGCTTTCACCCTCTACAACTGGTCCATTTGCCCTAACAACACACCAGGCCAAATGTCAGCTAAATTCATAAATATTTAGAGGTAGTCCAGCACCCTTGAACATTTCCCCCTGTAGGCCATGTGATTGAGGTCACGTAACACTAAAAACACATATCACAGATAATACAGTATGTATCACAGAAATAAATAAACACCGTTTGATAAAACATGCTTATGAATAATTATCACATCTATTAACGAGAAAAAAAAGAATATATATATATACTGAAACGCAAAAGAAACTTACCACCTTTGAAACCTTTAAATATCAACAATAACACTGCGTGTAGTAAATGTGTGAACTTATTTGTGGACAATAGTGTCCTCGCTGTCAGACAAAACGGTCACGGATGGTCACTTGAACCTTCAATGGTCACTTCATAGCACAGCTGTTGAACAGCCGTTTTGACTGTCAGTGATTAGCCAAGGGGTACGGGATGATTTTAATGAGCTGCACGTGATGTCTTGATATTGGCTTTAAAAAGGCCAGTGCAAAATGGGCATTTTGACCGAAAAATTTGACCATTTTGACCAACTTCAAAAAGACCGAAAACACAAAAGAAACGTACCACCTTTGAAACCTTTAAATATCAACAATAACACTGCGTATAGTAAATGTGTGAACTTATTTGTGGACAATAGTGTCCTCACTGTCAGACAAAACGGTCACGGATGGTCACTTGAACCTTCAATGGTCACTTCATAGCACAGCTGTTGAACAGCCGTTTTGACTGTCAGTGATTAGCCAAGGGGTACGGGATGATTTTAATGAGCTGCACGTGATGTCTTGATATTGGCTTTAAAAAGGCCAGTGCAAAATGGGCATTTTGACCGAAACATTTGACCATTTTGACCATTTTGACCAACTTCAAAAAGACCGAAAACGCAAAAGAAACTTACCACTTGTTTGAAATGTAATAAAATTGTAACAGTTCAAAATAAAACAAACCAACAATTGCTAATTGAAACATTGGCATTTTATTGATGACATGTCAAGTTTTTGACCAAGATACACCATCTCATCAGTTTGTTCTACAGTACAGAACAGCACAGGGTGCAATGTCAGTCCCCTTTCAATAGCGTGTATGGACACCATTGTTTTGGATACAGGCAGTGCATCGTCGGCGTATACTGCCTACCAGTCTTTGGATGGATTGCTGCTGGATTCTGTCCCACTCAGTCCTCAATGTCTGAAGCAGCTCTGCCCGTGTCCTGGCCCTGCCAACTACGCATCTCCCAAGCTCATCCCACAGGTGCTCTATGGGATTCAGGTCAGGGGAGAGCGCAGGCCACTGCATGGTGTTGATGTTCTCGCCTTGGAGAAATGCAGTGGTAAAGCGAGCAGCATGGGGACGAGCGTTGTCATGCTGAAAGGTTCTCAGTTCTGGGTGGTCTCGCAAGAATGGCAGCAGATGAGGTCGCAGGATGTTATCCACATACCGCTGGGCGTTAAGATTCCCATCCACAACCACCAGTGGCGTCCTGTACCGGCCTGATATGGCTGCCCACACCATCACACTTGGGCCACCCCACCTGTTGGCTTGACGCACGCAACAATCGGCATATCGCTCGCCAGTTCTTCTCCAGACACGCTCACGCCCATCAGGACTGTCCACACAGAACCTTGACTCTTCGCTGAAAGCGACCTCGTTCCACTGCGCCAAGGTCCACCGCTGATGCTGCTGGCACCATCTCTGACGGTTGCGGCGATGGGCAACCGTCATCACGGGGCCTCTGTATGGTCTTCTGGCAGTCAGACCATAGTCATGCAGTCGTCTTCGTGCAGTATCATTGGAGATCCGTGGGTTTGCACCCCCGGAGTTTCTGCCGCAGTGCGGGATGCTGGACGGAATCGATCCCGCAGGTGACTTCGGACCATCTGCCTGTCCTGCCTTGCAGTGGTGACTCTTGGCCTCCCTGATCGAGGTCTGTCATCTGCAGAGTTGTGGAGGGTGTCTCTGTCCACCAGGGCCGATATCGTCTGGTGTGAACAGCCAAGGCGACGTGCCACCTCACGGTAGTTCAGTCCGCCTTGCAGCATGCCCAGGGCACGATGCCGTTGATCACTTGACAATCGTGGCATGTTGATTGAAATGCCCATTTTGCACTGGCCTTTTTAAAGCCAATATCAAGACATCACGTGCAGCTCATTAAAATCATCCCGTACCCCTTGGCTAATCACTGACAGTCAAAACGGCTGTTCAACAGCTGTGCTATGAAGTGACCATTGAAGGTTCAAGTGACCATCCGTGACTGTTTTGTCTGACAGTGAGGACACTATTGTCCACAAATAAGTTCACACATTTACTACATGCAGTGTTATTGTTGATATTTAAAGGTTTCAAAGGTGGTAAGTTTCTTTTGCGTTTCAGTATATATAATCTTGATTCTTGAAGGTGCCTGGACTACCTCTAAATATAAACAGACTTGTATGAAATTTTGAGTGCAGTGTTGCTATCCCACATGGATCATATGTAGGCCATGAGAACATTCAAAGTAACATTTTAAAATTTTCACCCCGTTTAAGGGCCACCCTAATATATATATATATTGTTACGTGCTCCTCCCCGACCCCCTGGTCAAGATGTACCTCCGAGCCCCGAGAGGAGCCACGGCAGAAAAATGTGTTATTCCGTGTCAAAGATCAATATTGAAACCACACCAAGGGTTATCAACAAACAAATAATGTATTAAAAATCACACAGGAATAACGATACAACAATGATAGCAATCAACCATACAATCAACACATCTTATGATGGTACCATCAGTTAGTGTAAGATAACTCGCTGTGCTCCAAGTGAGTGAAAAATAACACTCCCCAATGTCTCTATAACTCAAAGGTGATCCCCTCCAGCGAGTGTCAGAGCGAGATCTAATCGAAACCCGAACCCCGTTCAGATGACGGTCCCGGTCACACTGCCACAACAGCTCACAGGCGTAGGCGGCCGAAGTGGCGTAAAAAGTCACGTGGTCCAACACCGTGCAAGGCAAACTCACGGAGGAATGGGAAATCCAAAGGCGCCCTCCAGATGTGAACGTTCACGGTTCAGTCGGCGAACCGCAGATTACTCTTCAAACTCAGCGTTGCACACACACATCCCCGACATACGACAGGATGGTGAAAAAAACTGACGCGTAGCGAAGACCTTTTGCGATGAACAAAGCGAGGGTCAAAATGGCCGACGGCTCATACTTGAGTCGAAATGACCCAGCGATGATTCATCAGAATCCCAACGCCAAACCTGACCACGCAGGTTTATCAATCCCAGCGATAACACCTATCGCAGGAATTCCTTTCAAGGAAACTCAAAGTTCACTCGTGACTTTCGTTCGACAATGCTCGCTCCGGAGCTTGAAGCGACCAGCTTCTTGTCTGACTTTTTGCCCCGCCTTCTTTTCCTCCTCCTCTTCCTCGTCTTCCGGTTCCCGATCCGGTTTCCTGTCTCTTTTTAACATTAACACTTTTATCCTTTGCAAACAGTTCATGAACAATAAACCTTTTCAAGACAATAGTACATAGAATCAGAAATATTTCAAGTGGATGAAAACCACAACAACGGAAGTGACGAATCCGTAACAATATATATATATATATATATATATATATGTGTGTACTGTATAGTATATCATTAACAACAAAGCGTATAAAAGCATTTGTCCGTATGTTACATTCCACGGCCACGTTCCTCTATCCCCTTTTACCCCACAAGGTCTTAAGCTTGGGCAACACGGTTTTACTGAAGGTGCCGTTTTCCAGGAACCGAGCCTCGTGTTGGACGAGGGTATACTGTATCTTGTTCGTATAACTTTTCGAATGTCGCACGGAATTTTATGTCATTCTCGCTCTTCATGTTATTTTTCATTTATTGTTTCAACACAAAAGCTTGTTCATGCACAATTTAACAACTATATGCACAATTATTTAAGTAGGTTCTTTTTGTGTGGTGAGCAAATTGAAAAAACCTCCAGTCATGTATGCTCAAAGCACTATGTCATCGCACAATACGAGAATGTTTTAGTCATTGCATCCAAAAGAAAAGAAAAACTGTTCTCAACACCAGGTGCTCAAGAGCCCTTCAATCACCTTACATCCTAAAATACTCTCGGGAGCATTTTTCGACATCACCGACATTCCACATTTATTAAGGAATGACCAAAGCACGAGCATATGTGAAATAAAATGCACCCATTTTAACAGCTCAATAATAATGATGGCAAGGTTCAGATTACTTGGCTTGAAAATAATTGTTTATAAATAAATGCCACTAAGCTTGTTGGTGAAACATGTAATTGGACTGGCAGATGAGAACTAATGTACCTGCTACTGAGACGTTTTATTCTGGGTTTTATATATATGTTTTAATGCAGAAGTCGAGACTGATGGAAGGGATAAATCCGCAGGGGTTCCACTCCCAGTATAATCGGAGCCGTTTGTAAAAGCACAGTTGTGATGGGAGAGTGGATATCCTTCGAGTGAGATGTTAAGCCAGGTGTCTTTCTGCAATGAAATTGACTTGAAATATCCCATGCAGCATTAGCAGCAGTGATGATGAAAGTGGTGTCATTAATAACTTTGGTGGTATTTCTATGCAGATATGTTTTACCAGTGGTGAAAGTGGTGTTTGTAATGTTTTGGCAGGATCCGAGCTACTCTGTCACCAATGTGGGTGTGTCTGTCGTTGGATGTTGTCTAAATACGCTGGAGGTGGAGCGGAGTCCTCCCAGGGCTCATGGTGTCTATCTCCGTTTTGGTAAGGGATCACGGTTCATGGACCAAGATGTGAAGTTTTTTTGTTCTCAAAGTTTTGTTCTAAGGGTTCTTTTCAGGATCGTCACTGAGGCCTGAACAGCTTCCAAGTGTGTGTGTGTGTGTGTGTGTGTGTGTGTGCGTGTGTGCGTGCGCGTGCGCGTGCGTGTGTGCGTGCGTGTGTGCATGCGCGTGTGTGTGCATGTGTGCGTGCGTGTGTGGGTTTGTGTGTGTGCGTGCGTGCGTGTGTGGGTGTACGTGCGTGAAGTTATACTTCCTTCCGACTAAAGGTTTGTGCATGCATCTAAGAATGAGCAGCATCAATGTTTCCATTGTTATTCATAGTCTGGATGCCAATGCCATCTGTAGAGCCCTTGGTAGTTCGGGCATTAGCTTGTTTTCTTGCACTATTAAGGCCAATGACAGCAGACTTGGGTCAAATAAACACAATGCAGGAAATTGGAATTTGGCCAGAGTACTTGAACACAACAAACTACTCCAAAATAAAGTGTGGGCTCTGTACCATCTCTCCAAAGGAAGGCATTCTCAATGAAACCATGCTCTGTATGCATCGCACAAGGACAACAGTTTAGGGTCAGATCCCCGGCAGGATAGATTGATTGCAGATTAAGGTAGTAAGATAGGTATGAATGGTCTTCCAGAGGAACAATCGTACGATGTGATACATACCAAAGACATGTTACAGGTGTCCGGACAAGCTTCTAATATTTCCTTGTAGAGCAATGAGGAATAAACAGATGCTGCTCTTTCAATGAGATGAGGAATCAATTGGCACACGATGGATGAAATACTTAGTGACAAATAGGTTTTTTTCAGGGAGAGCATCAAGGTAAATGATGGAACTCTAAATGGACTATAAACACTGGATCCAAGATGCTGCTTTAGGGTATGCCGTGGAGAGACCTGATGAGATTCCATCAATAAAAAGACGGTTTGGTAATGCAGACAAAGTGCAAAAGCCATGAATGGCGAGAGCCTTGAATGAAATAGGGCATTTTAGAGAATGGTATCATATAGTGTCAAAAGTACAGAATATGTCTTCTGCAACTGCAGTGACCACCTTCTTGAGGATCAGAGATTTTGTACTAATACAGAGGTGCTTATAGATTCACGCAAAAATGTTTTTATTTTATGACCACTCAGATTCTGGCTTTTTCGGACAACATGTTTCAGACACTTGTTTGTTTTTATGATAAAAATGCATGACCTTTGCTATCCAAGATGCAGCTTGGCCAGGTCAGTGTTGCTATCGGATCACGGAGTTTGTGATATTGGAGTCGAAAATGAAAACCAATATGGCGTGTTAATATATCAACTCAGTACTGTTGACCTTGCCCAACGTATAATGTGTAATAGCTTCTCCGTGACCCAAATCATTTTATTTAAAAGCGAATTTGAACTTGATATGAACTTGTGTCTATTTTCATCACCATTTCTAACCTCTTTAAAGCAGTCATTGTCTAGTTTGTTTTTCTTTGTCAGAACAATCCTCTCCAATAAGTTCTGTCACTCAAGCTCTTGGGTCTCACAATCTGCCATGATCTTTCCTGGGAAAACCACATTTCCAAGCTGGCATCTAAAGACAGTCGCCGACTGGGCATCCTCCGTAGTGCGAAGTCCTTCCTTGGAACACCTGAGCTCCTCACCACATACAAGGCTTTCATCCGCAGCTCAATGGAGTACTGCTCTCCCTTCTGGGCTGGTGCTCCTACCTCACACCTAGATCGGCTTCACGCTGTTGAAACCAAAGCATTCAGAATCATTGGAATCTCCCGCGATGAAGCTAACTCTGAGGGCCTTTCACTCACTCACCGCAGGCAGGTTGGTGGTCTTTCTGTCTTCTACAGACTCCTCTCTGGCCTAGCCACTCCAGCCCTGTCTGTGCTCTGTCCCCAAAATATTCCTACAGGACACACAAGATCTGCCAGCAACCCTCTTCTGGTTAAACTGCAAAAATCAAGACTCTCTGCTCACCTTCACTCTTTCATTCCTCTTTTCTCCTGCCTCCGGAACAAACTCCCTCACTCTCTTCAATCCCATTCCTCCCTCCAGGTCTTTAAAACAGCTGTTCACCACCATCTCTTATCTTCCCCCATCCAAAACCTCGATCTTTTCTACCCCCGTTAGTTCACCCCAGATCCACTTTTCTGAAATACCGACTTCTTTCCTGGAAGTCCTAGCAGTGTCCATGTGTTTTTTACCTCTCCCACCCCTCCCCCCCCCCCCTTCCCACGCCTCCCCGCCCCCAAGCCCTCTCCCTCGCACAGATGTCCCGATGTCCCTGCTCTCAAATGTTGTACTTGTGTGCTTCCCCCTCTCTCCCCATCTTGTCTCCCGCTCCCTTTATTATGTCGTATGTGTCCATTTGTTTTTTTGTCATTAATGTTAGCTCTTACACTAGCCTCGATCTTGTATCCAAAAAAACAAAAAAAACGAAATTAATAAATAGCCCCAAGCATGCACATGATCATCTCTTGAGGTTGGAGTTCAGACCTCTGCTGATTTTTGGGGACCCCTCCCCCACCCGGGAGACCTCCTGATCTGAAGTCTAAAAATCTAAGGCATGGGGATCCTGCGGACCATCGAGTAGAAGGGCTGTTTCAGGTTTCAGAGAAATTGGTTGGTAAATGAAGGACGAGTATGGATCCTAAGTTTCAGAGGGTAACCCCCTCCCCCTTCCCCGCGACTCCCCTTGACCCCCCATGACCCAAAATTGAAAAATCGAAGCCTGAGTGATTGTGGGGGCCAGAGTCGAAGGGCTGTATCGGGCTGTACAGCAATCGGTTGGTAAATAAGGCACGGATCCAAAGTTTGGGGGGTGACTCCCTCTCCCATCCGTCCGTCCCCTCCCCTCCTCCCCCCCGGGATCCCCCGGGATCTAAAATCGAAAAATTGAAGCCCAAACGATTGTGCAGGCTACTATCTCGTATTCATGTGGCAAGTTTCATAACAATCATCTGGGTGATAAGGGAGTAGCATAAATAGCAAAAAGTTAACAGACGACCAGACGGACAGACATCACGACCCGTTTTATAAGTTCATCTCTTCGAGAATCGAGATGAAATGACCTTAAAATATATTTTAAGTTCCCAGAATTTACAGTGGCTCTTATAAAATGTGTTGGAATACGGCAGCGGTTAAAGGGGGTTACATAGCATAGTTATTTCATTATTAAATGTTCAGTATAAGAGGTACGGTATTTGTGTACAAGGATCACAACATGTCTAAGTATGTGAAGATAGAATTAATTGTGAGCTCTCTATTCTGTAATGTGTCTAGGATTACCCATTGTTATTGTTAAGCCTTTAAATAATTTCTCTGTTATATGTCTAAAGGTTATACGCCTCCAAAGCCAGTCGCCGACTGGGCATCCTCCGTCGTGCGAAGTCCTTCCTCGGCACACCTGAGCTCCTCATCACTTACAAGGCTTTCATCTGCAGCTCAATGGAATACTGTTCTCCCCTATGGGCTGGTGCTCCTGCCTCACACCTGGCTCGGCTTCACGCTGTTGAATCCAAAGCTTTCAAAATCATTGGAATCTCCCGCGATGAAGCTATCTCTGAGGGCCTTTCACTCACTCACCGCAGGCAGGTAGGTGGTCTTTCTGTCTTCTACCGACTCCTCTCCGGCCTTGCTCCCCCAGCTCTCTCTGTGCTCTGTCCCCCAAATATTCCTACAGGTCGCACAAGATCTGCCAGCAACCCTCTGATGGTTAAACTGCCGAAATCTCGGCTCTCTGCTCACCTTCACTCTTTCATTCCTCTTTTCTCCCGCCTGTGGAACAAACTCCCACACTCCCTTCAATCCCTCTCCTCCCTCCAGGTCTTTAAAACAGCTGTTCACCACCATCTCTTATCTTCCCCCATCCATAACCTTGATCTTTTCTACCCCCACTAATTCACCCCAGATCCACCTTGTTTGAAATTCCAACTTATTTCCTGGAAATCCTGGCAGTGTCCATATGTTTATACCTCTCCCACCCCCCCCCTTCACATGCCTCCCCCCCTTCACATGCCTCCCCCCCTTCACATGCCTCCCCCCCAAAGCCCTCTCCCTCCCACAGATCTCTCGATGTCTCCATGTCTCTCGGTCCCTGCTCTCAAATGTTGTGTTTGTGTCCTTCCCCCTCTCTCCCCATCTTGTCTACCGCTCCCGATGTTATTTGTTTTATGTGTCTGTTTGTCTTTCTGTGTGATTAATGTTCGCTCTTTCACGAGCCTCGATCTTGTATACAAAAAAAAAAGAAAAAAAAAAAGGTTTTTTTTTAAAGCGCTCAAAATGAACAAGCGCCGCCAAATGGCAATTGTGGGCAAGTTGATCACCTCAGAGATCTTGAGGTGAAAGCCACTACGGCTCGGCTCGATGTGAAAGCCGTTGCGACTCGTGCTGCAGCCGTAACATCCGAATGAGCCTGCGGATCAGTCAGAAGTGATTAAAAAGGCAGGCGTGCAGAGAGAAAGAAAATCGGAATCGTTTCCTGCAATTGGCCAAAGATACTTCCTGGAATTGGCTAAAGAGGCTTCCGAGAATCAGCTGAGAGGGTTGCAATGTCTCTGGACGCGGAATGTTTGTCCTGCAGTGGAGTTGGGCTGCCTTCAAAGCTCCTGCATGGCTTTGCCATTCACCTCTTCATTGTCTTGTGAATCCCCCAGTCTACCCTAGTAATTGTTGTGTGAATGTGTGAGGAAACGGTTCAGCCGACGTGGTTTTGTGGGTGCTGGGGGTTATTTCTTATCGCCTTGAGGTGAATTATTATCTGTTCATATTGTTGTGGTTTTGGGAAACTGCTGAGAAGTAATGGCAACCACCATACAGCTTCTTTGGAATAGTTATTTCATAGCAGAACATTATCTTAGCCCTTCCCCTCATTTCAGGTTAGTATGTCTTTATGTGTTGGGGAGGGAAAGACAGGCCCTCCACTCTTAAGGGATAATTAGCCAGGCAGATGCACCAAGATTGCATCCACAGTTATTGATTCAAGGTCTTGAAGGACAGAAGACAGACCAAAGACCATTGGGATATGCACCAGGTAAAAGTCCCTTCGAGAGGGCTTGTGGAGGAGGAAGTGACACTCCACCAATCATGGCTTGAGGAACTTTGAGGGAGCTTATGGGGGCGGAGTGACAAACTCGACCAGTCGGGAGTCCAGAAAACACCCCCCCCCCCCCCACTCCCCACCGACCCTCAGCGAGGGCCTGGCAAAAAGGCCTTGCACACGTGATTCTCTCACTTGGCCTTGGACTTTGTTGACTGTGCACGTGGGCTCTTGGTCGGACCCTATCACAGGCCTTTGCACGTGATTCACTCTTTTGGCCGGTCTTTCCCTGCTCTCTGTTGGCTGCCGGACTTCCTTTTGGTGCACGTATGCATCACTTGGAGTCTTTCTGCACGTGACTCCTTGTCTGCTCATGTTCGTGCTGGGGATCGACTTTGCCTGCTCGTGCTTGGGATCGCCTTTGCCTGCTCGTGTTCATGCTAGAGATTTCCTTTGCCTGCTCGTGTTGGGAACTGCCATTTGCCGGCCTGGTGCTCGTTGGTGAGGTCAAGACAAAGGTCGTCACGAGGAGAAGCATCTGGTAATATCGTAACCATTTTGCTAACAGGATCCCAACGTTCATTTCCTTCCCCCTCCCCCGTGAATGTGTGCTGGGCTCCCTTGTTGTGTTTATTCGTAGTAATCGTCATAAGGCGTAGATTAAGCTTTGTTTCTGCCTCTTGTACCTTTTTCTTTCCTACCGATAAATTGCACTGTACATATTTGTAAATAAATCGAATCGTTAATTGTTTCCTTTCCGTGAATGTCCTTTCTTCCATTGGTCCGCCATTGCTCGCACCCAGAGTAGCGATCGGCCGTAACAAAATTAGCATTAGCCCGGCGGTTACCAACGGTTGCTCGGCCGTCTAAATTTCCATCCAGGAACAAAAGAAGGTGGTATACTGCAGGAGGGTACAGTACGTTCCCCGATTGGTACTGTCACGTGGTACAGGTAAGCGGTGTTAGACGATTGGACCCTGCTATCGCGCGACGGACTAATTGGCTTTCGTAGTTGTTCGTTCAGAACCTGCCGAAGAACGAAGTTATTCGTGCGCGGCAGCCTCATGGCCGGTAAGTTCGGGAGGAAACGGAGGCTAACCCCCTCGTAGTGGACCCGAACTCCGGGCCATAACAATATGTACTCTCTCCTCCCATTTATCCTTCTCCATTTATGAAATCTGTTTAATTCCCTTTATTTGTGTTGGCTGGTTCGAGTTTTGTCGTGGTTAAAAAGCATGGCCAGGGGAGATTAGCGCCATTAACCCGACAGTGGGCTTTCAAATGGTGATACAACTCCTTGGGCTTCACTTGGTCCACCATTTATTGATAAAAGGGGAATCTTTCACAGCGACAGATCCTTGTTCGAGCTTTCTGTACGCCAAAAAACCAAAGCAAAGATCTATTCAGCTTTCCCGGCGGACAGAGTATGGTCTCTTTCGATGTTCCATCACTAAATTGGTGATTGTGAGGGTGGAGGATTTGACCTCAAGTCCACTCGGTGGTCCGCCGCAACCTTGGTGTCAGGAGTTGGATTCGGACCCAGAGTGGTGATCTGTTAAGCAATCATCCTTCGAAGAGTGAAAGAAAATCGTTTTGACACAAAAAATTTCGAATTTGTTTTTGGCAGAAAAAATTCAAAATGGCAATTGAGTATGGACTGCACAATGCAGAAGATGGGCAGTATTACCATTTTAATAGAGCAGAGCTGCACTCATGGCATGCCGACAAAGCCTTGGGACAGAGCAAGACCTGTGTCGTACGAAAAAGCCTATGGGGCAGGGCAGGAATGATAGAATGACGCCATGAAGCACAAGGACGTGGGATTGGGGGGAGGAGCATATTGGATTGGAGTACATGTCAAGGATTTAAATTTTTGTTGTACTTAGCGTGCTGCCCCGACACCAACAGCAGGTAATAAACATCACTCTCTTCACTGTGGCTGAGGAGCATATGTCGTAGAGGATGGTATTGCTTTTGAGTCTCGACTGAAGTCCTAAAAACCTGCTCTGATGCTCTTGCACATCCTCTCTCTGCCCTTTTCAACTTATCCTACGGAGGGGACCACACTGCCAGAAAAAATTCACCCCCACCCTCCACCCCAACCCTCAAGTCTCACCATGTACCTATGACCCTTCCAGGGTTAAGATTAGGGTTAGAGCCAGAACTAGAAGGGCTAGATAGCCTAGAGGGATTACACCAATTGGAAGGGGTCAAATAGCTTAGAGGGAACCACAGTAGGTGGGCAAATAGATAGATCAGGTGGGGAGATGGTGTTGTTGAGACAGTTGAATCTTGCCTGCTTGCCGGCCCCTACCTCCATCTACCAACTGCACAACCACCACCATAACTGCTTGCCATACCATTACTACCTACAATACCCCCACCTGCCTTACCTGCCAGTCCTTACCTGCCTGCCATACGTGCCTGTCTGCCGGCCATGGGCCTGTCGTACCAACAATGAACCTTGGGCCAACCGCTTGCCAGGAGGAGGCAGCCTGAAGAGGACTCACCGTGCTGAGAAAAATGAACATTTTAAATGTCATGAATGATTGTGCTGCCACTCCTCCACCTCCCCTTCCCCACTTGTGCAAGTACAGCCTTTCTTTATTAAGAATAATGGGGGGGGGGGGGGGTAGAATTGTTAGGAGTAACTGTGACCTCAACCTCCACATAGTGAGAGAATGTGCAGAAAAAAATAACGACATGTAGAGTAGGGTAATAATGTACAAGTGTGGGGTTAGAATAGGTCGGAATGTGTATATTGTGCCCTCCATAAGTATTGGAACAGTGGAGAGAAATTTGTTATTATTGCTAAATACTCAAGGAATTTGGATTTGAGTTCAAAAGATGAATATGAGGCAAGAGTACAGAAGATCAGCTTTTATTTTGTGGTATTTCTATGCATATATATGTTTTACCATTGTAGAACTTTTTTTGTCCAGTCCCCTCATTCTAGGTTAGCAAAAGTCTTAGAACATAAGACTGGAAGGTGTTTCTTGTTGCCCAGGTGTTTCTTGTTGCATTGATTGTTCACACGTAAAAAAAATCTGTGAATGTCTAGTCTTGGTTTTAGCCTTTGCTTTTGCCTTGGGAGTCTGTCAGTAGGCATAAACCAACATGAAGACCAGAGATGGTCTATGAAAGAAAAACAAGCAATTTGGAAGCTGAAAGGACAGAATAATTCAATTATAACCAAAGCACAAAAATTGGGCAGAGCAAATACAACAATTTGGAATATCTTTAAAAAGAAAGAAGGTGCTAGTGTACTTAGCAACAGGCAATGGCCAAGTCAGCCAAGGAAAACAACTGCAGTTGATGACAGAAAAATCAGAGCTGTGAAGAAAAACCCTAAAACAACTGTCAATGACATCACCACCAACCTCCCATGTGCAGGGGTGAAAGTATCACAATCTACCGTTCACAGAAGACTGGTTAAATTTTACCACCAAGTTCACAAATTTTACTGGTTAAATTTTACCACCAAGTTAAATAGTTAAATGAAGACTAAATTAAATTTACCACCCCAGAATTACAAATTACAGCAGAATTACAAAGGCTACATACACCACAAGATGCAAACCTCTCATCAGCACCAAAATAGAAAGGTCAGATTAGAATTTGCCAAGAAGTACAGAGGTGAGCCAGGGAGTTCTGGAACAAAGTTTTATGTTTTATAGACAGATGAGACCAAGATAAACCTTTACCAAAGTGATGGAAAGGCGAACGTGTGGAGAAAGGAAGGAACGGCATATGATCCAAAGCATACTACTTCATGTGTGAAGCATGGTGATTGGTGGATGTAGTGCCATGGCTTGGGCTTGCATGGCTGCCTCTGGAACTGGCTCGCTCATCTTTAATGACGATGTAACTAATGATGGTAGCAGCTTCGGAAATGTACAGAAACATTTTGTCTGTTTATATACAAGAAAATGCCTCCAAACTCACTGGCCGACGCTTCACCATGCAGGAAGACAATGACCCAAAAACACATTGCCAACGCAACCAAGGAGATCATCAGGGGAAAAAACTGAAGTAAAAAAGGTTTCAGACTGGCCAGGTCAATCTGTGGCATGGGTCCTGTTTCATTTGGTTGAATAACGCATTTTCTACAACTGCTCAAAAACAGGCTAAGGCCTCCTAGATTTGTTCTGTGGTTGCCGCTTTTTTGGATGCTCCCTGTGGATGGTCACGACTCACAACAGACACTACATTAATGTATTTTCTTCCTAATTATGCATATTTATATATTGGAAAATAATTAAACTTTGGAATGTCTTGGAAAATCACAAGTACAGTGCCTTCAGAAAGTATTCACCTCACAACCCTTGACTTTTTCACATTTTGTTGTGTTACAGCCTGAATTTAAAATGGATTAAATTGAGATTTTTTGTCACTGATTGAAACATAAGACCTCATAATTTAAATGTGGAATTACCTTTTTCGAAGTTTTTACAAAACAATTAAAAATTAAATACAGAAATATCAAATTTACATGAGTATTGTCGCGCGAATGCCCTCGGTTAATACCGTGGGCTCGCAGATGGCCAAACTAACTTAAATGGAGGCGTATATTCAATGACGGACTTTAGACTATACAAGCACGGGAGGAAGAAGGAAGAGGAAGAAGCGGCGAGCTCTTACCTGTGGCGATGTCACCGGCAGCCTTCAACCCTGCAAATTAATCTCACACGAACACGGGAGTAATATGTACAAGAAAGGAATATTTATTACGGAACCCGAGAACAATGGAACGTGATGATAAAAACTAAACCCCCTATTGAGCGCTCTTACACACACACTTCAAATACACATGATGGGAGAATGAATTAAAGGAACCGTTGTTTGCGCGTCTGTGCTTATCTGTCTGGATGTGCCGTCCGTCGTCCAACGCGGCTCCAGTTGGTGTGAAGAAAGGCCTCGATGTGCCCCTGCTCGCCCGCTGCCAGGCCCTGAACCACCTGCTCGCCCCGGTCTTGTCTGCTCAGCGGCACGCCTCACTCGCCGGTCACACACGAGGTCCCGTTTGCTCGTAGCACCAAGCCTCGCACCAAGAGCACCAAGCACCAAGAGCACCAAGACAAGACCAAGCCCAAGCACCAAGAGCCCGCGAAGAACCCAGGGAAGAACGAGAATGCCCGCAAGCGAGTCGTTTTGTCACCCGCGGTGTGACGTCCGCTCTCTTCCTCTCCAACCAGTCCCTCACTTATTCGTGGTCTTTCCCGCCTTCTGACGTCACCGGCCCTTACCCTCTAATCAGCAACCTGCTTCTAAGTAGTTGTTTTGCACCTTCCGCACTGATTGGCAGAATGTTCGCGCATTCCGCACTGATTGGCCGAGGTGTCAACGGTCGGTGGCCAATCAGTGTGCCACTTCCTTCCACCTTCCTTTCACCAATCAGTGGCCAGCTTCTTACCTCAACCAATCACACGTTCTCCTGGGCATGGCTATTGCTTGTTGGCCCTTCCAAAGTCATTGTGGCGGCGGGGAATTAATTAATTTGTGCACTAATGGATCTATCTAATGTATATGAGTGCGTTGCCATAAGGGACACTGGGTTGCTCACAGAGGGAATGACACACGAGGGAATTTTACCCATAATCCCTGTACTAATTAGCATGCCCCGCCTCCTCATGGCAGGGACACAGATACAACTTATTCCGACATACGGCTAAACATAGAACTTATTACAGGTATATTCCCTAACACGACAGTCGAGTACCTACCTATGCAGACCTACCTGGATCTAGATATTTCTCTACCCACCGACATCACAGTATTTAACCCTCTAAGTCAACATTTTGTAGAAGTGCCTTTGGCAGCGAATACAGCTTTGAGTCTTCTTGGGTATGTCTGTATCAGCTTTGCACATCTGTATTTGGGGGAGTTTCTCCCATTATTCTTTGCAGATTTGTTCAAGCTCTGTAAAGTTGGATAGGGAGCGTTGGTGAACAGCAATCCTCAAGTCTTTCCACAGATTCTCAATGGAATTCATGTCTGAGATTTGGCTGGGCCACTCAAGGACTTTCACATTCTTGTTTTGAAGCCATTCCAGTGTTGCTTTGGCTGTATGCTTGGGGTCATTGTCCTGTTGTAACATAAATCTTTGCCGCAGTCTATGGTCTTTTGCACTCTGAAGCAGGTTCTCCTCAAAGATCTGCCTGTATTTGGCTCCATTCATTGTTCCCTCTATCCTTACAAGTCACCCAGGACCTGCTGCTGAAAAGCATCCCCATAGCATGATACAGCCACCACCATGCTTCACAGTAGAGATGGAGTTTGATTTGACAGAATATTTTGTCTCATGCTCTCAATCTTTCACATGCCATTTTGCAAACTCCAGGCATGCTGTCATGTACCATTTTCTCAGAAGTGGTTTCCATCTGGTCAATCTTCCATAAAGCCTGGATTTGAGGAGTACTGCAGAGACTGTTGTCCTTCCAGCAGTATCTCCTGTCCCAGCCAAGGATCTCTTTAGTTCTGTCAGAGTAGTTAATGGGTTCTTGGCCAACTCCCTGACCAAAGTCTTTCTTGCCCGGTTGCTCAGTTTGATCAGACAGCCAGCTCTAGGAAGAGTCTGGGTTGTTCCATATTCTTTCCATTTCCTAATGATGGAGCGCACTGTGCTCTTGGGAACTTTCAACACTCTAGAATTTACTTTATACCCTTCCATAGATCTATTCCTCCTCACAATTCTATCTCGGAGTTCTACGGACAGTTCCTTGGACTTCATAGTAGAGTTTCTGCTCTGACATGCACTTTCAACTGTGGAACCTTAATATAGAAAGGTGTGCTTCTTTCTAAATCATGTACAATCAATTGAATTGGCCACAGGTGGACTCCAATCAAGTTGTGGAGACATCTCAAGGATGATCAAAGGAAATTGGATGCACCTGAGCTCAATTTGGAGTGTCATAGCAAAGGGGTTGAACACCTATTGACTCAAAACATTTAAACTTTTCATTTTTAATTATTTTGTTAAAGTTTCCAAAAATAAAATTCCACTTTGACATTTATGGGGTATTCTGTGTAGATTAGTGCCAAAAAAAAAAATTTCAATTCTAAATTAAATCCATTTTAAATTAAGGCTGTAACGCAACAAAATGTGAAAAAGTGAAGGGGTGTGAATACTTTCTGAAGGCATTGTATCTTTTTCGTATCTAATCATATAGTGATCATAAAAGTTCATTAAAAACCCATATTACATCGCCCTTTCCTATATAGGAGAGAATTTGTGGTATTATGGTTCCTTACGCCTTAAGACTTTCCTGTTTTCCTCATAAGAGGGCTCTTGCTTTGATGAACTGCTCAAGCCTGAAACGTCACTTCATTTTCTTTCCCACAGCGGTTGGAATACCTTTCTGAGAATTTTATTAAGAAGCCATTGTCCTTATTTTCCTGCAGACACAGACTCAATCTCGTCTTTATAAATACTACTTTTTAAATGTGTGTGTTAACGAATATACATGGTTCAATTGAGCCAAAACCTATCACAAAACTTTCCAACGATATGTTCTAAAGTACTTTCATATGGCTAAGAACTGCTTGCAAAAGTAGATGTCTGTAAAGGCTATTTTGCCTATCCAGCTTGTATCATGTCACCACCAAAAACCAAAGACACTTATTTCTACCCGATATTGAACATGAGTACCTGACATAACGATTAACAGCCTGAAAAAGGGCTATATATACAAATTGAGGAAGAGGAAGGGGGCATACAAATGCAAAAGCCAAAGCGAAGGTATGCACTCACTTTCCAGAACATGCAGCCAATCTCATATTCTTCCATACCTTAATGTTATCACCTGGTGCTGGCCTAATGGGTAGGGCGGCGGGCTTGGGATCCTAATGTCCTGAGTTCGAATCCCGTTGAATTAACGCCAGGTGGGGTTGACTCAGCCTGTCATCCTCTGAGGTCGGCAAAATGAGTACCAGATAACTGGTTATAGAGAGGCATTAGCGACAGAAGTGCCCACAGAAGAAGGATGCAACCAGCAGCCAGGTGGCTGCACACGAACCACCCACTTAATGTTCAAAATTGAAGGAGGTAACCTGAAGCTAACCACCTTAAATTACAAATACTAGTGGGGTCACCCGTGGGAATCCCACGGGCATGGAGGTGTATCGTTGTGATCGGTGCAGCCGTTTTTGCGGTACCTGGGACAATAACGTTTGGCGGCAGTCCAAGCCTGAAAATGCTGTAGACCAAAGCTGAAATTTGAAAAACAATATAGCCTATTTTACACCAGGGGGTCCCAGGATTACCCACCCAAAATGTTGTTGCGATCGGTTCAGCCGTTTTTGCGGTACCTGGGAACAGATGGATGGACAGACAGACAGACAGACGGACGGACATTTGGTGAATTATAGTAAGCTAACTAAAACTGCGAGCAGTGACGATAGGCTTCCAGGCAATATGGCTGCCAAACCACGTGACTGATGACATTATAGTTTTCCACATTTCTTCCACATGGGTACATGATATGTTTCAAACTTCACATCAATCGGTTAAGTAGTTTCGAGAAATATTTTTTTTATATGTTCCTTCAATCAAAAATGGCTGCCACACCACGTGACTGATGCCATCATCATTTTCAATAATTTTTCCTCATGGGTAGTTGATGAAATCTGTAAATTTTGGATCGGTTAAGTGGTTTCAAAGAAGGAGGTTTTGAAAGTATTTTTTTTATCTCCAAGATGGCCAACATACCACCTGACTGATGATGCCATAGTTCAGAAAAAAATTCTGTATGGCGAGTTGATCGCGCATATAAAGTTTCAGATTGATCCGTTTCGCAGTTCTGGAGAAATAGATTTTCAAATATTTTTTCCTTAAATCCAAGATGGCCACCATATCATATGACTGATGACATCATAGTTAAGAAACATTTTCCTCATGGGAGGGTTATTGTATATATGAAATTTCACATTGATCCATTCAGCGATTCTAGAGAAAGGGTTATTTAATTTTTTGCTTAAATTCAAGATGGCCACCAAAGCACATCAGTGATGATGCCATAGTTCGCAAATATAGTTCCGCCCCCCACCCCCATCAGTAGTTGATCATATGTATAACATTTCGCATTTATCTGTTAAGCGGTTCTCCAGAAAATATTATTTATTTTTTTGCTTAAATTAAATACGGTGGCTAAACCACATGACTGATAATGTCTTCCTCTTTGGTCGTAGTCAACGTTTTTGCGCTGAATGGATTTCTCTCATTGCCCCTTCCTGTTTGGGCTGGAGTTCCCCAAGGTAGTGTTTTGGGCCCGGTGCTTTTTCTGGTCTTCATCAATGATCTCTCTGACTCTCTGGAAAATCCTCTCTATCTCTTTGCTGATGACTCCACTATCTGCGGCTCCATTCCTCATCCCTGAGATCGGCAGTCTGCAGCCTCCTCACTCTCTGCAGACCTGGGCAAAATCACAGTCTGGTCAAACAAGTGGAACATGTCTTTCAATCCTGACAAATCTCACTCTCTTACTATGCCTCTCCGAAAAGATCGACTGGAAAACCCTCCCATCTACTTTCTCAACAATCCTCTCCAAGAAGTTCTGTCGCTCAAGCTTTTGGGTCTCACTATCTGCCATGATCTTTCTTGGGAAAACCACATTTCCAAGCTGGCCTCCAAAGCCAGTCGCCGACTGGGCATCCTCCATCATGCGAAGTCCTTCCTTGGCACACCTGAGCTCCTCACCACATACAAGGCTTTCATCCGCAGCTCAATGGAATACTGTTCCCCCCCTCTGGGCCGGTGCTCCTGCCTCACACCTAGATCGACTTCACGCTGTTGAAACCAAAGCTTTCAGAATCATTGGAATCTCCTGCGATGAAGCAAACTCCGAGGGCCTTTCACTCACTCACCACAGGCAGGTTGGTGGTCTTTCTGTCTTCTACCGACTCCTCTCCAGGCTTGCTCCCCCAGCTCTCTCTGTGCTCTGTCCCCCAAATATTCCTACAGGTCACACAAGATCTGCCAGCAACCCTCTTATGGTTAAAACTGCCAAAATCTAGGCTCTCTGCTCACCTTCACTCTTTTATTCCCCTTTTTCCCCGCCTCTGGAACAAACTCCCCCACTCCCTTCAATCCCACTCCTCCCTCCAGGTCTTTAAAACAGCTGTTCACCACCATCTCTTATCTCCCCCCATCCAAAACCTTGATCTTTTCTACCCCCGCTAATTCACCCCAGATACACTTTTTCGAAATACCAACTTCTTTCCTGGAAGTCCTTGCAGTGTCTATGTGTTTTATACCTCTCCCACCTCCCCCCAAGCCTTCTCCCTCCCACAGATCTCTCGATGTCCCTGCTCTCAAATGTTGTGTTTGTGTCCTTCGCCCTCTCTCCCCATCTTGTCTACCGTTCCCCTTATTTTGTGTTTTATGTGTCGGTTTAACTTTTTGTGTGATTAATGTTAGCTCTTTCACGAGCCTCGATCTTGTATACAAAAAAACAAAAAACAACAACAAAAAAGTCTTCATTTTTGGGATTTTTTCCAAATGGTTATGCGATCATATATATTTCAAGTATTGTGTCCATCGCATAAGTTGTTTCGGAGAGGGTTTTTAAAGTTTTATTTTGAAATCCAATATGGCTGCCAAACCATGTGACCAATTAATTTTTTTTTTGCAAACTTACATCCCCATGGGTAATCAATCATATTTCTAAAATTTCGCATTGATCCGTTTCGTACTGTCGGTGAAGATTGTTCAAGGTTTCGATAAATCCAAAATCGCGGCCCAAAAAGGTCAAAGTTCAAAAAACAAAATTCGTCATGCACTAATTTACATAGTAATATGTAATTTACATATCATGCACTAATTTACATAGCTATATCATGCACTAATTTACTTGTACAATTATAATAAGTTAGTTTTGTAGAGCGAGCTATTCTCCACACTTTTGGTGAGAATAATTAAAAAAATTCCTAGGAAGAACAATAGACTGCAATGGGAACCTCACTGGAAGCCTAATTATTTTCCCAACTACAGAATCCAAGATAAAAGGTGATTTCAAGGATACAAGGTCGCAATGTTGGGATCAGTTCGAATATCATGACAAAAGTAGCGCAGCAAACTGCAGAAGCAGTTCAAACCATTTTGTTCGGTAGTTGTGATCTGATCACCAACTCCACATATCCCTTGAACAAATAAACCTAATCGATGTTGAGCTTTGAGCAAAATTACAACATAGCATGATCCAAACGTGAGGATATATTCACCTGAAATGAAACTGATGTCAGGTGATTAAACACAGCTCATTGCGCATACCAGAAATGTTTGAAATGAAATCCTCACCAATGCAGTCCTTCTTGTTCCAGTGCAAATGGTAGCTCTTCCAGCAACGGCACTCAAAGCTACCGGCCGAGTTGACGCATTGTTGCTGGCAGCCGCCGTTGTTCATGCTGCACTCGTTGATGTCTGCAGGCATGTTTTCGCAATGTCGATCTCGCTACGGTAAATGTCACAGCAAAACCTACATTCCCAATCATTCTGGATATTGTTTGGCCTTTATGAAGTTCATGCTCTAGGGAGTATTTGGTGCGGAGGGGAGGAGCGGAGGTGGGGGAGAGAGGGTGGGAAATGTGTACAGAACATTGATAGATCTAAGGTGTAGTTCAAGACGAAAACAAAAGTGCCACTTACAATGATGTAACTGATTGGTTTCTGACTCTACAATTCACACTTACTGAACAAATAGCACAAATGAATGAGGGCAACCGAATCTAAACATTCCATTTGTAAATTCCAAACAAAGAGAAGCTCAACTTGTACAATCATAAATAATCATTATATGAAACAAAAAACCTTTTTTTAAGGAAGAATTATGGGCCACTATTATTAAGTCCAGGCTCCTAATTAATTATAGTACGGCCTCATTATTAATTGGTGGTTACTCCCCACATCTCCCCCAGATTATTATTGTTACTAGCAGAGAACCCATCTTACAGGTGATCCTGTTCCAAGCATGCAACACGTTCTTCTGACACATCCTTTTATTTGGGTGGTGTATAGAGAAGAGACCGCTGCCTTGATTGCTTCCAAAAATAATTGTTATGCCTTGATCGCTTGTTATATGTTACATAGGGAACACGTGATTTGAAATGACGCTTGTTATATGTTACATGGGGAATACGTGATTTTAAATGACGCTTGTTGTATTGCTACATACACGCCTGTTATATGTTGCATGGGGGAACACGTGCTTGTAGATGAAGGAGGAATAAAAAAAATTTTGTGTAAAATTAATTCGATTCTCATTGGGCATTTTATGGTAAATGTGTTGATGTGTTCAGTAGCTGTTTGAAACTTTCTGAGAATGGGGAAAGTGTGGAATTATAAAAGTGAAATGCCAGTGCAAAACTACAAGCATTAAGGATTTAAGTAAAAAGTTAAGGATTATTGGTATATGCAACTATCCTCAACTTAAGGCTATTCTTAAGGGGAAAGTTAAGGAAATCCTTAACTTTCCCTTAAGGATGATTTATGCAACCAGGCCATAAACTCCACCCACCTTCGGTGGCAGAAGTAATAAACTTAGCAATGAGAATCAAATGAATTTTACACAAGAATCATTTTATTCCTCCTTCATCCGCAAGCACGTGTTACCAATGCAACATATAACAAGCGCCATTTAAAATTATGTGATCATTACGTGTTCTTACTTTTGGACACCTCTTCCTATCTCTAATCTGATTGGTTGCCTGGCATAGCAACGGCTCCTCAGGATTTCCTTAACTCCAAGGGCATCCTTGTCCTTAAGGATTGTTTATGCAACAGTACTTAAGGAAATCTTTAGCTAAGGAATCCCAGCGTACCTCAAGGGAAATCTTTCCTTAAGGTTAAGGGAGTTTTATGCAACCGGGCCCAAGGCTTGAAACCTAAAGCCTATACGTACTGTCTGAGGCCTATACATACTGTCTAAGGCCTATACGTACTGTCTCCTCCTTCACAAGATCCATGATGCCTATCGGCTCCAACCTTTCAATATTTGATGAGCCTTTTAACAGTCACTTAGGTTGTTTCCGACTGAATGGAAAACTTATATGGAGGGCATGGCGATTGTGAATGACACTTCCGAAGATGTCTTAGGCTTATCATACATAGCACAAGAATGGCGGATGAATGATTTTTTTTTCAGGTTACAATTGTGGATGGCGTCAGGTCAGTTGTCCATCCAATGGGTATATATCGAGGACATACAAGCACTTGCTCCAATATATATGTGCAAATTTCATGAACATATTATTCGTATTGATTTATAGATATTATTCGTACATATTATTCATATTGTTGACGGAGAAGCGGAAGAGGTTGTTTCTTGGGTTTGTTGATCTGGAGAAAGCATTCGATCGGGTTCCATGCAAAGTATTGACATGGGCATTGAGGAAGTTAGGAGTGGAGGAATGGTTGATCAGAGTAGTGATGGCAATGTACAAAAGAGCGCGCACAGCTGTAAGGACGAAGGACGGGAACAGTGGTGAGTTTGAGGTGAAGGTGGGAGTGCATCAGGGGTCGGTACTAAGTCCACTACTATTTGTAGCTGTGATGGAGGTGCTGGCTCAGAACGTAAAGGAGGGTTTACTGTGGGAGTTGTTGTATGCAGATGATCTGGTGTTGATTGCGGAAAGTATGGATGGACTGAAGGAAAAGATGAACACTTGGAAGGAATGTATGGAGACAAAAGGTCTGAAGGTGAATATCGGAAAGACGAAGGTGATGGCAAGTGGTAAAGCATGTGGTGAGGTGGAAAGAACTGGGAAGTGTCCCTGTGCTGTGTGTAGGAAGGGTGTCGGAGTGAACTCCATTCAGTGTACAATGTGCGCTGAGTGGGTTCATCAAAAATGTCGTGGTCTGAGAGGGTCATTAACCAGTGTGGCAGCTACATTCAAATGTAAGGTGTGCACAGAGGGAGCTGCAGATGGAGGAAATGTTGAGTTGGATCTTGGAGACGGCGTGAAGCTGGAAGGTGTGAAAACATTTTGCTACCTCGGAGACATGCTGAATGGAGAAGGTGGATCAGACTCGGCAACGGTTGCTCGAGTGAGATGTGCATGGAAGAAGTTTCGGGAATTGAGTGGCGTGCTGATGATGAGGGGAGTGTCGTTGAAGCTGAAGGGAAAGGTGTATGCTGCATGTGTGAGAAGTGTTATGATTTATGGGAGCGAGACATGGGTAATGAACGTAGAGCAGCAACGAAGGTTGGAAAGGGTGGAAATGCGAATGGTTCGACGGATGTGCGGAGTATCGTTGAGAGAGAGGAAGACAAATGATGAATTGCGAAAGATGATGGGAATAGAGCCTGTGATTGATGCTGTGAAGAGGAACAGGTTGAGATGGTTTGGTCATGTGTTGAGGAAGGATGAAAGTGACTGGTTGAGAAGAGTGATGGAAATGAATGTAGAAGGAAGTAGAAGACGGGGAAGACCGAGAAAGACTTGGCTAAAGATGGTGGAAGAAAAAATGCGGGCAAGGGGGTTAACAAGGAGAGATGCAGAAAATAGGGCACAATGGAGAAGATTGTCATGGGGACCGCAAGGCTAACCCCCGCTCTAGCAGGGAAAATGGCTTTTAAAATGCATGTTGTGTGTTGTATATTATTCATATTGTTACCCTGCGCTCACAAAGCGAAAAGCAGAGTTGGGCATTCAGTTGCTTAAATATGTGTGGCGTACATGTCTGCATTTTTAAAATTCATTTTCTCGGCAACCGTTGGTCCGATTGACACAAAATTTAACACAGGAGTGCCTTCGCCTATATAATATATTTCCATAATTATGGCGTCATAAGGTCACGAGGTACGGATGCCATCTTGGAAAAAAGGTTACACCTATATCTCCAAAACTGCTCAATGGGAAAAAAAATTGAAACAAGGCTCATCTATATAATAATACCGTAAGGACTTGACTTTGTTATCCCTTTTACGCCGCACCCAGTGACCCGATGCCCACGGCACTAATGGATTTACGATCTACGAACCGCGCTCTTTGTTTATCACGTATAGACATACTCGAAAAATCTGAATTCGCCGACTTTGGGACCCAAAAGCGTCCAATTAACGGCCGATACGACGCCATCTTACGACACCATCGTATTGGCGTCTGCTGGGTGAAGGCGATGCGAGCCGTCCGCTGATTGGACAGTCGAGTGGTGTGATGGGTGGTGTGAACCAAATGGTCTTTTTATTCCCTTGAACATTTTAAATTAGGATATATAAGGAAACGTCTTTATCGTCATTTTAATAAAGTTAAATGGAGTGACGTTGCGATACTCCGGGTGCATTGCATAAATCCTCGTAACTCAGAGAGGTGTAGCAGGTGGCTAGACGTAAGGAAGCTTTTTTATTCCCTTGAACATTTGAAATTAGGATATACAGTATAAGGAAACGTCTTTATCGTCATTTTAATAAAGTTAAATGGAGTGACGTTGCGATACTCGGGGTGCGTTGCACAAATCCTCGTAACTCAGAGAGGTGTAGCAGGTGGCGAGACGTAAGGAAGCTTAAAGATAACGAGCTGAAAACAGACGAACGATATCCCTTCCGTGGATGTTCCACGGGTTTCACGTCTTTATCGTCATTTTAATAAAGTTAAATGGAGTGACGTTGCGATCAGTGAGTTGTATACGAAGAGATAAAAGGATGGCATTGACTTCGAGACGGTACGTGATAGTTGGCTGCGGCTGGCTGATGCCACGTTTTTTCCCTAAGTGCCATGGATGCTGATGGACATAATAAAGGTATCGGCTGATCTCTCATCGTAATATTACCCGATGGAAATGAACTGTTTCTTTGTTTGTCATTTCCTGTGCAATAATGTCAAATTGATAAGTCAGACAGCCTTTTCTATTGACAGCTGCTCTCCTTTTCGATGGCATCGTCTATTGATATGCATGTTCTTCTTTCATATAATTTTACACATTCACAATCAGTATTTCAATTCTTGCAGACATTGGAAAGGAGGTTGACTCACAGGCCAACTCTCTGGCTCAATCACAGGCCGACGCACAGGCGATGTAATTGTGAGTAGCATTTTTGCACAAGTGAAAATTGATCTTTCTTCCTAACTCTTATTCGGACAAGCAAATCCCCTATGCCATCCATAATGGTACACTCTATCCATACACCACATCCTCCCTTCCGTGGATGTTCCACGGGTTTCGGCTAGTTGTTAAGTATTCCCCATGGAGAATAAGATATGTTAATGATGACGTCATTGGTGCTTTCATTATGACGTCATAATTTGACAAATACAACACTGATCCAATCAGTATGAATTTTTTTTTCTCTACAATTGTTGGTCTGAAGGACAATAAATTTTCACCATAGGAGCACCTCCTCCTGTATAATTTTTTAATGATAATTATGACATCATATGCCACGTGGATACGGGTGCCATCTTGGAAACACTTTGCACCTCTATATCTCTGAAATCGCTACATAGAGAAAATTGTAAAGAACTTCATTGTAAAGAACTCCACATTGGGAATAAGTGTTGTAACAATGACGTCATTGGTGCCTTAATTATGATGTCATAGTTCGACAGGGACAACGCTTAATCCGAACGGTTTGAAATTTCTTAAGTGCGATCTACACAACAATTATATTAGAGATATGAATTTATGATGTCATCGCTCACGTGGTCTGGCAGCCATATTGGATCAAAGAAAAAAAACCCTTCAAAAACAGGAGAGTTGGCTTGCACTAAATTGACTGCACAGTGCACAGGGTAAGTATTCTATGAATACCATCTGGTTGTTACACTTTCCAAATCACTTTGATTAAATGAGCTTTACAGCTGACAATTAGGCTCAGGAGTACAATCCTAAAGGCAGAAAAGCAACAACTACTGTTAACCCAGAGACAATCCAAAGAATAGCCCAAAGACTGTTAACTCAGCACAACAACTGTTCGTCGGTAGCTTCATGAAATGGGTTTCCATGGCCGAGAAGCCGCACACAAGCCCAAGATCACCATGCGCAATGCCAAGCGTCGGATGGAGTGGTGTAAAGGTCGCCGCCATTTGAATCTGTAGCAGTGGAAACGCATTCTCTGGAGTGATGAATCACGCTTCACCATCTGGCAATCCGACGGACGAATCTGTGTTTGGCGGATGTCAGGAGAACGCTACCTGCCCGAATGCATAGTGCCAACTGTAAAGTTTGCTGGAGGAGGAATAATGGTCTGGGGCTGTTTTTATAGTTCGGGCTAGGCCCCTTGGTTCCAGTGAAGGGAAATCTTAACGCTACAGCATACAATGACATTCTAGATGATTGTGTGCTTCCAACTTTGTGGCAACAGTTTGGGGAAGGCCCTTTCCTGTTTCAGCATGACAATGCCCCCATGCACAAAGCGAGGTCCATACAGAAATGGTTTGTCGAGATCGGTGTGGAAGAACTTGACTGGCCTACACAGAGCCCTGACCTCAACCCCATCAAACACCTCTGGGATGAATTGGAATGCGAACTGTGAGCCAGGCCTCATCGCCCAACATCGGTGACCAACATTACTAATGCTCTTGTGGCTGAATGGAAGCAAATCCCCGCAGCAATGTTCCAACATCGAGTGGAAAGCCTTCCCAGAAGAGTGGAGGCTGTTATAGCAGCAAAGGGGGGGGGGGGGGGGGGGGGGGGGACCAACTACATATTAATGCTCATGATTTTGGAATAAGATGTTCGATGTTCGGGTGTCCACATACCAAAGGTCATGTCTTTGGTCATGTCGTGTATTTAAATAACCAAATGTATGCAATATATACCTTGATATAAACTAATAGCAAGTACAGTATGTCCACCCATTTCTTTCAAAACTATGCAATGAAATTCTTATTTTGGGTCACTGAAATAATTTTGGTGTAAACTCTTGTGGAATGGTGTCCCACGCTGCTTCAAAGCTCTTCTAAAGATCATCAAAGTTGCTGGGATTCCTTTTTACTTTTTCTTTGTCTAAATAGTCCCATACAGAAGAAGAAGAAGAAGAACCATCTTTAGAGGCCATTTATCCCCGAGGAGCAGGGGTTGGCCTTTTTTGGGCACCGTGGTCCCCTTTTTGAAGCAATGTTTTATGGCCGGATGCCCTTCCTGCCGCCAACCCTGTTAATAACCTCTTGTGACACATAGGGAATTACCAGTGAACTGGTACTCAATTTGCCGAACCCGACAGGTTGATTCAACCCCCCTGGTGTTAATTCAGCGATTGACCGGGATTCGAACCCAAGATCCTAGGATCCCAAGCCAGGATCTTGGGTTCGAATCCCGGTCCCATATGGAAATATGGAAACATATAGAAATAGTCCCATACAGCATCAATTATATTGAGATATGAGCTTTAAGGGAGTCATTCCATGCATTGAAGGACTTTAGTTAGCTTCCTCTTTATTTCGCAAATATGTTTTAATTACTCCAGCTGGGTGTTTGGGATCATTATCTTGCTATAAGATGACGTTTGGTCCAACTCTTCCACCACTGGGTATGGCATGGTGGATTAAAATTTGTTTGTACCTTACTGCAGTCAATCAATTTGCAGCAATCAATTACTATCAATTTGCAGCAATTTTCCAACACCACTTGAGGATATTTCCAACACCCAAACCTGAATTGAGGACTGAGCCTTGAGGGACTCCCTTTGGAAAGTATCGTGTGCGTGATGACCTACCGTTACGAATTACGAATGACTGTCTGCCTGACAGGTAGTTGGCCAGCCAGCGTTTGGTGTTGTTGTGCATGTTTGTGTTGAGTGTTTTGGTGGTTTCCTCTTGTTGAAGCCTTCAAAGGTGTTTTGTGTGAGGTTTGTGCGGAGAATGGTAATTGGAGTGGCTTGGTCTGAATTTGTGTTGGATGTGTGAGAGAGGGATGTGAGGGTTTGTGAGTGTAAGTAGAAGGTGTTCTGTGACATTGGAGGGTGTGCAAAGTAACGTGATAGGTCTGCAAGAGGCTGCTTTGGTGAGTTCATTGTTTGGTTTAAGGAGGGTAATGATTTGCCTCGTTTCCAAATTTGGGAAATTCCTGAGTGTTGGCAGGAGAAATTGCTTATATGCCGTGTGCTCCAAGGTGTTTTGAATGTAAATTGGAGATGTTGTCAGGGCCAGTTGCCTGCAAGTTTTTGATGATTTTTGTTGTTTGTTTGCACTTTGTGTGCACTTTGTGTGCACTTGTTTGTGCTTCGGATACCACACCTTTAAAATCGAGTGATGCGAGCTATTTCACGAAATCTGTTTCCATTTTTAAATGCAAAAACACAATTCTATGTTCATCTTTTACTGAGAGTTTGGCCATTTTATTTTAAGCTAACAGTTAATCCTGATACATCTGTATTCTGCAGTAAGAAAAGTGGGCTGCTACCTTGATCAGCATAGAGAGCAAACCTCCGCCTGGTTGGCCATATCACTCAATGGTGAAGAATCACTTAAAAACTCTACCAGCTGCATCCGGATCAGAATCTTCACCAAAATTGAATCGATTCTTCCTTGTCACACACACAAAACATGTCCACCAGGTTTCGTCCAAATCCGTCAATAACTTTTTGGGATATCCTGCTATGTAGCGTTTTGGCCCTATCTCTCAATGGTGAAGAATCACTTAAAAAATTAAATAATTATCATATCCGAATCCATATTCAGATCTTCACCAAAATCGAATCGATTCTTCCTTGTCACACACACAACCTGTCCACAAAGTTTCGCCTAAATCCGTCCATACGTTTTTGAGATATCCTGCTATGTATCGTTTTTGGCCCCATCTCCCAATGGTGAAGAATCACTTTAAAATTTTTAGAAGCCGGATCCGAATCCAGATCTTCACCAAAATCTAATCATTTCGTCCTTGTCACATGCGCTACCTATCTGCCAAATTTAGTGCGAATCCGTCCACAACGTTTTGGTGGTGGAAATAATGTCATCAATTAGATTTGATTGGTAAATGTAATGGATTAGCTACTACAACACGTTATTTTAGCTGCTCATACATAGTTTCCTTGAGTTGTTGTGAACACAAGTTATTGAAGATTCTGATCAATGTGAATTAAAGATTGCTAACTGACAAGCTTGGTTTCTTCTTTCCCAAACTAAGCTGCAGTAATAACAGTCAACGTTGTTATAATAGCTTAAAAATTAGTGGGGGGCTTTGAGTAAATAGTTGATGATCACAACATCTACATATTGTAACTGTTGAATATATCTAAGACTTTTGCATTATATATATATACACCAGCGAGGTACTCATTCTATGCATGGGTGGGAAGCCAAAAACAAACAAACAACAAGTACACATACATTCAAAGTACACCGCCCCATGCCAAATAATTAAATATCCTACAGCGCGGCATTGCCGGGGCGCCTCTGGCGCACGGCAATACCGCAGTGCAGCTCATTGAGGCTGCATTGGGAGGGAGAGGTGTACACTAATTGATTGATTAATTGTATAATTAAAATCAATAAAAGATTATCACAAAATATTTTCATAATCAATTGGCTAATAGCATAACTAAACCACTAGTGCTTCATCCGAAGATGTATCTTTTAGAAATTTAATTAAATAAGTCATTTATAAAAAATTAAATAATTAATTGATTACTCAATAAATAATTAATCGATTAATCAATAAATAATTAATAGATGAAATGATTAATCAATAAATCAAAAATATCCTTGATAGCCACATCACTTGGTCACTCATGTCCAAATATTAGCTTCCCAGCTCAAAAGGTGCCTGAGATATTGGCCAAATGAGAAAGAAAATAAATAAATGATTAATAATGAAAATAAATAAATAATAATCATAAAAAAATTAAATTATTAATCAATTTGGTCAGAGAACACATAAACTACCACTATTTCATCAGAATCTGTAACTTAAAAAAAAAAAATTTTTTTTGGTCATTAATCGAATAATTAAATAATTAATCGATTAATTGATTAATTAATAAATCAAAAATATCCTTTGCAGCCAAATCACCTGGTCATTGGCATGTCCAAATAGCAGCTTCCTAACTCAAAAGGTGCCTGAGTTAATGGTCAGAAGAGAAAGGAAATTTAATTAATTAAATAAGTACTTAATTAATCGCTAATAATTAAAAAACTCCTCAATTTATTGATTAATCAAAAAAAAAAAATACCGTTTTTGACAAAGCACTTTCTCACTATTGTGCCAAAATTTCAGCTTCCTAGCTCAAAGGATGGCTGAGATATCGCCCGGACAAACAAACAAACAAGAAAGAAAACAAACAAGAAACAAGAAAACAAGAAAGAAAACAAATAATTAATCGATTAATTGATTAATTAATAAATCAAAAATATCCTTTGCAGCCAAATCACCTGGTCATTGGCATGTCCAAATATCAGCTTGCTAACTCAAAAGGTGCCTGAGTTAATGGTCAGAAGAGAAAGGAAATTTGATTAATTAAATAAGTACTGTACTTAATTAATCGCTAATAATTAAATAACTCCTCAATTTATTGATTAATCAAAAAAAACAAAATACAGTTTTTGAGAAAGGACTTGCTCACTCTTGTGCCGAAATTTCAGCTTCCTAGCTCAAAGGATGGCTGAGATATCGTCCGGACAACCAAGGAAACAAGAAAGAAAACAAACAAGAAAACAAGAAACCAGAGTGAAAACGGAGTACTCTCTTTCAGCGTGCGTCACTGCCGAGCCCCCTTCGGTGCCCAGCAATGACGATTTGCAATGCCTGGAGATGGCATAGGAAAGGAGCGGTGTACAATATGGAAACGGTGAATGCTAAACCATGGAACCAATAAATTCCACATTCTTGTGCCACTGATAGTCGAACATCAGACATGGACAGCCGGTTCATGAAGGACTTGGGCAAAAAACGTATCCCGTTTGAATGGTTCTATACCCGGTCAATGGCGAATCTGCACATGGCGAATCCGCAAATGTCACGGTTAGAAAGTAGAAACCCCACGTCATTTCCTCATTCATATCTATAATTAAAAACCTCTCTTTAAATTCCAAACAGCATCATTCCAATCACACATTAATATTACGAGCAACGGTACCCGCCCTACCGGCGGGGCTTCAATTGGGAAGCCCAAATGAAAAGGCAAATATCAGAAATTGAAGGGTTTTTATTTTATTTTAAACGATTCATATAAACATCTGTTAAATCATATCACACGCAAATCATCAAAATCTAAACAGTACATGACGCCCATTTTGAAAAAAAGATTGAATTCTGCAAAACGGAAGCGGCCGCTACACATCTTTCTCAGTCGTACGTTTATGTGTGAAGAGTGCGCGCCGAATCTGTAACACGGAAGCGGCCACTACACATGTTTGTCGCTTTGCACACGCTGCTGTGTTACTTCAGAGCCGCACGTTTATATAGGAAGTGTTCGTCAGGAGTCTATCTACTCTCTCCTGGTACGTAGAATTTCAACAAAAGCCACATCACTGTTCATATTGGTAAATATTATTCCACAGTGTTTGGAAAAACAATATAGCCTATTTTACTCCAGGTGGTCCTAGGATTACCCACCCAAAATATCGTTGCGATCGGTTCAGCCGTTTTTGCGGTACCTTCGAACAGACAGACGGACATTTGGTGAATTATAGTAAAATAACATAATACTGTGTTAAATCACGATTGCATTGAGATATTATCAAACCAGTCCATTGTCATCATCTGTTCACTTCTGGATTTAGGAGCAGGTTCATAACGAGCAAATTTAAAAATCATAATTTTATTGAGAAATTTCTGAAACCACCTCCCTACCTTACAACATCCGCTGGGACCCCAAAACGTTCCACATAAGGTTTGGTGGGGCTAGCCTTATAATATATACACACACACACACACACACACACACACACACACACACACACACACACACACACATACATACATATATGTATATACTGTATATACTGTGTATATATATATATATATATATATATATATATATATATATATATATATATACACATATACTTACGCTCACATTTGGGGTCTGCCTAGCAGGCACGTAAGACATCGGCCATTATAAAGCTCGCTGTGTTAATTGTGGAAAAGTTCTGAGGAGATTGCGGCTGGCTCAATAGCGCAGTGGGCTGTTGACGCGTTATCAACGGAGGTCCGTGGTTCGAGTCCCGCATTGAGTCAGAATTTTTTCACACAGCCCCTTGCAGGAATTTGATTCCTGTTCCTATATATATATATATATATATATATATATATATATATATATATATATATATATGACGTTGGGTCTCACAAGAAAAGGGGTGTTAAGTCCAATGGTTTCATCTCCGTTAGTGTGGGCAAAATCCTATTCTGCTGGAAATACATCTGCGACAGGCACACTCGAAAACTGGGTCTTGTTGCTGTGGCTTGAAATTGGGTGTTGTCCTTTGCCACCTTTGCCATCTGGCCTCTGCTAGGAAGTTTTGCTTGGACTCAGCATTCTTTGCACCTTGCCAAACTGCATGGTGCCAATCTGATTTGCACTTGGCTGTTTCCTCCGAACTCTCCAGGGGGATGTTGGCAACAGCTAGGTGTCTTTTTGGGCAGTTTATGTATCGCAGATTTTGACGACCTTGGTGACAATTACAGAACCTCTGCATTTGTCACATATATCGAGGATTGAACGACGATGGCAGTGTTGGTCATTGGTTAGCTTGTTTACATGCCTTTTGTGGAGAGTATATGTCTCGATGAGTTGAGGAGACATGGTAGCGGCACAACATCTCTATATACTTTGTGGTTTGTGGAGGATTTATTAAAACTTTTGAGACCATAGTCTCTTCTTAAGGTGGCCAAAAGCACCTGCTGCAGAGGAAATTCAAGCAGCTAGCTCTGCGTCAAGGCTGTTGTCATTTGACATTATGCTGCTGAGGTAGGTGCAAGTCATTTAAAAGAAAGTTGTTGATGAATACTTCTGCTCTTCTGTAATTGGCACCAGGTGATGGCTGATGCATGACTTCAGACTTTGTTTTATTAACAAACAGACCAAAACCAGTGCTGATGTCTACAAACTTCGTGATGAATTGCTGGATGGCAGTCTCCTAGTGGGCTATCAGGGCAGTATCATCTGCATACAGTAGCTCACACACATAGAGTTGACTTGTCTTTGATTTTGCGTGAAGTTGATGGAGGTTGAACAACAGTCCATTGTTTCTGGTGTTAAGGTTGGGGCATCCCAACAGTCTGAGCAGCTTAAGCACAACATACAACGGGGGAGCAACAGCATGTTTGTACACTTCTGCAGGTATCCCATTCAGACCAGGGCTTTTCTATTAGCCATGAGCCTATGTGTCTGATACATTTGGAATTATTAATGTGGCCGGAAGAGCCATCCAATCGGTTCCACCACTTGAGACAAGGCACTCCTCTCGGGGTATTGTTTCAAGTTGCCTTCCTACAGGGCGCTGCTTCTCCCAAAAAGAGGCCGAACCACAAAGTCTATTGCTCTCATGTCAGATGGGTCAGTTGTGGCCTCTTGTTTCTTTACTGCCTGCCTCACCTCCAGCCTAGCTCTTTTAGTTTTCTCCACTCACTGACCCATCCCAGCTTCTCCAGGATGTACACATCCTTCCGATAGCCCCCTCCTTGTTCAACTCTCAAAATCCATACTTTCCGCTCATCTCCAGTCTTTTATTCATCTTTTCTCCCATTTCTGGAACCTCCTTCTGGAAACTATTCAATCGCACTCTTCCCCGTTCCTTGCGTCAAGTCAAGTCAAGCATTGCACCACCATGTATTTCCATCACCCATCGCTATCCGTGATATCATTTGTATCACCTGGAGTCCTGGACCAACCCTCTTACTTATGGGTTCCGGTATTTCTCTCTCCTCTTTACCTGTTTGCCTTTTCGCTGGCCTGTTGTGCACAACTGCGTTCCCACTGCCAGTATGTCACCTCCTTTAATCTCCTCGCTCCTCCCTGAGCATAGATTTGTTGCACAAAAACATAAAGGGAAAGTTTCATGAAATATAAAACTATGGGATTTGATTGATGCCACAGTATTTTTAAGCACTTAAAGCCATTTTCGATTGTAATAGCTGTGTTCTCCTGATTAATAGCATCAACAAAAGGTTAAACAAAAAGTACAGTGGAAAACATTTTCCACCATGAATCAAACTAACGAGTTTCCACACGCATTTTGATCTCACGCCCTGAGACGCAAATGGCCGTGGCACGTTGGAGAGTCCTGCGAATGCTTTTAAAGTGATTTTGCAATTTGATGCAGACCAAGCCGATTGTCCATAAAGAGCAAAGAATCACATCGCCGTGACCTCTGACATTACACGGCACAGAATCCAAGAACATAACATTTATATTGTGTGAGCCGGGCATCCTTATTCTAGACATAACTTGTGGGCAGAGGCCCCGTCTTTCCAAATGAAATACTATCCAAAGACCCAAATAATCATATCGATGTTGTTTATTCAGGAGTGCCAAATGAAAAGACTCCAAGCAGCAATTACATCAAAAGGAAATTTAGAAAGGAAAATATAAAGTGCCGTTGCCAGTGACACCATAACAAAACCTATTCCCGTTGTTTTACCAAAAAGGTCTTATCCAAACGTTGGTTTTGGTCACGAGTGTTGTTGGAAACATCCACTGGTTCATAATAACTTGCTTGGAATTTCGCTTTCGGTCAACTTGCTCACGCTCAATTTGGCTCTACATCCCGGCCTTGAGTGGTTCGGGCGTCTGTAGCCGTTTCGTCAGCGATCGTGTTTGTTTGTCCGAGAGGCTGACATCCAACTTTAGACAAACCGAATATATAGCCCTGGGCTCACAATGAGTCCATTGGGCACCCGTGGTATGCCGAAAGAATGCAAAAGAATACACGTTTGAACACTTTGGATAAACAAAGACGACAAAAAATACACTGAGCAGCGTTACATTTGGCCAGAAAAAGGCTGCGCATGTGAGTTTGTGTTTCTCATCGATGATCTTTAATCATAATTGCATTGTAATGATTGAGGGTACTTCCCAAACGTACAACTTGTGTAGAACTAAGTTGATCGGAATAGAATCCAAATCTTGAATAGGAAAGCAACACGAGCTGGCTACTAAAACGCATTGTGCTCTATAACGGACAAGAAATCATCTCATGGAGTCAAATGTAGTTATTCGTGATCTACTGTTTTCCGTTAAAAAATATTTCATTCGAAGCGTACTTTTGTTTTAACTCGATTCCCGCTAATTTAAACACTTCTACAACCGACATGAGAAACTTTTGCTTTTCATTCTTTATTTGGCTCTATAATAAATAAATAAAACATTCAATTAACCACATGCAAGTCGTGAACCATACTGATCGCATATTTCATGTGATGCATTGGTTTAGGTATATTTTGATAATTAATTGTTTCTGTCGTAAATTATGTTTTAATTCTTATGTTATTCTGACAGCCAATTATCAGATACTAGCAGAAGTACCCGGCATTGCCGGGCGGGGGAGGGGAGGGGGAGGGGAGGGGAACGGGGGGGGGGGGGGGGGCGGAGCGAGCCCCTTGGCAAAGCGAGCGATTTTTTTTTTCATAGCGTCATAGCGTTCATAGCGTCATAGCGTTTCATAGCGTCATAGCGATTTTTTTTTTCATAGCGTCATAGCGGTCATAGCGTCATAGCGTTCATAGCGTCATAGCGTTTCATAGCGTCATAGCGTCATAGCGATTTTTTTTTTCATAGCGTCATAGCGGTCATAGCGTCATAGCGTTCATAGCGTCATAGCGTTTCATAGCGTCATAGCGATTTTTTTTTTCATAGCGTCATAGCGTTCATAGCGTCATAGCTATTTTTTTTTTCATAGCGTCATAGCGTTCATAGCGTCATAGCGTTTCATAGCGTCATAGCGATTTTTTTTTTCATAGCGTCATAGCGTCATAGCGTTCATAGCGTCATATCGTTCATAGCGTTTCATAGCGTCATAGCCATTTTTTTTTCATAGCGGTCATAGCGTCATAGCGTTTCATAGCGTCATAGCGATTTTTTTTTTTCATAGCGTCATAGCGTTCATAGCGTCATATCGTTCATACCGTCATAGCGTCATCACGTGATCGCTCTGAGCGAATCAGCGCCCACCTGCTCTGATTCCGTTGATTCCGTGCGCTGAAATGCGCTGAGGTAAATATGAATAAAAAATATGGATCATCAAATATTTTGAGTTCGGCCATGTTCGTCCCACGCTCAATGGCCATGTCTATGCCAAATATCAAGCACGTAAGCCTCTCCGTTTAGGAGTCTATCAGTAACATTACACACACACACACACACACACACACACACACACACACACACACACACACACACACACACACACACACACACACACACACACACACACACACACACACACACACACTGTGTTTTATATATATAGATTCATCAAATATGAAAGTGCCCTTGTTCTCAAATCCTGTTCTACCATTCATGCTTCCACTCCATCTGCCCTATTCAGTCTTGTCCTTCTATTTTGGCCACCTACCTTCCCTCTGCATGGAAGTCAGCAAATATCACTCCCAACCATGAGCAGTTTGCAAAAACAAGTTACTAACAACAGGCCAGTGAGTTTTTGCTTCCTTTACAAGCAATCCATGCAAGTTACAGGACTTTGAGATGCTGATAACTTTAGAACCCTTCAGAATTATCATTTGGAACCCTTTAGAAACCTATATTGCACTTTAGAACCCGTTATAATTAAACACAGTGGGTCAGAAAGGTTCTTCTGATTTTTGACGGACAGATGGAAAAGGTAGGACCACAGTCAAATATTGAAGTGGCTTCACCGTTTAAAAACAATTGGCTTCTACCCTTTGATTGGTGAGCAAATGAGTGACCCATATGCAGATTCTTAACATTTCTGGTCACTAGGCTGCAAATTGACAATTTTATGCAACCTTGACCTTTGACCTTTTGATCTTACAAAAAAAACCAATTGGCTTCTAGCTTTTGATTGGTGAACCAATTCAGTGATCCAATGTGCAAATTCTTAAAAATTTCAGGTCAATCCGATGAAAATTGATTGTATGTGATGTAGACCTTTGAAAAAAATTATTCATTTGTCTTCTCCATATTCTCATAATAAAGCTTTGTTGAAAATTTGACGACAAAAGCTCAAATGATAAAAAAAAGTTATGACCAACAAAAACACACACCAGGCTTATTTGGAGCTAGCTCATGGAAGGAGCTAGGGTATGGATGGGCAATGGGGAAGTAGGGCTGGACACAATAAGCAAGAAATTAACAAACAAGACAATAAATATATTGTGCACAGCACGATACTTGCAAAACACTCAAAATAAGTTGTTGAACTTTTGGCCTCAAAAATAATTGGTGGTTGAATTCAGTGATCTGATTTGCAAATCATCTTCAGATTTCAAGTCAATCAGATTAAAATTGAGGATTTTAGAAATTGCACCTAAGTTGTTGACCTTTGGCCTATGTTGACCTTTTGGCATATGTTGACCGAAAACATTATTGGTGGTTGAATGCAAAGATCAAGTTTGCAAATCCTCTTCAAATTTCAAGTCTATCAGATGAAAAATGAAGATTTTAAATATTCCACCTTAAGGTGTTTACCTTTTATTATTATTTATAATAATAATATTAATAATAATAATAAATAATAATAATAATAATAATTTTAAATAATAAATAATAATAATAAATAATAATAATAATAATATTTATAATAATAATATTATTTATAATTTACCTTTTATTATTATTTTATATATTATTATTTATATAAGGTGTTTACCTTTTGGACTACGTTGACCTCAAAAATAATTGGTAGTTGAATTCAGTGATCTCATATGTAAATCCTTTTCAAATTTCAAATCAATCGGATGAAAATTAAGGATTTTAGAAATCTGGCAAAGTTGTTGACCGTAATGGGTTGACCGTAAATCTGGCAAAGCTTCCTCCTTATGACCAACTCCACCATTTGGTGAAGTTTCGTAAAGATCAGTTTGAAATTGTGACCTGTAGACGATTGACATACAAACAGACAGACAAACAAACAGACAGACAAACAAACAGACTTTCAAACAAACAGACAGACAAACGCACAAGACCAACCAATAGACCTGAAAATTCTTCATTTTTTGCAAGTATAAAGAGGATAGAGAGGAGGAGAGAATACATAGCAACCTGCAATACGTGTGGACAAGACAAGGTGAACTGTGTTGAAAGAAAAGACTGCAGGTGAGGATAGTGAGACGGGGGAGTGGTGGAGGTGATATGACATGCGATGGTGGTGCTTTGCTTATTTGAATCTCTGGAGGGAAGAGTGAGATACAGTAACCTCTGGAAGGTGGTTGGAGCTAAACTAAAGATAACAAAGTAAAAAGTTGAGGCCACCGATCTGTGAGCAAAGTGAAAGCAACAGACATTACGATTCGGCCTCGTCATGGACGATGCCGATAAGATTGAAATTTCGATTCCAGATTCCGTGAGAGGGAAAGAGAGAGAGAGAGATGGATGGACATGCTGGGGTCGCAGGCTATTGGGGATAGTAGTACTGGAGAACCTAGACATTTGTGGGAGATATGTTCCTGAAAAATGCCGCAAATGTCGAATCCACCAATGTCGGGGCATTGTTTCAATGGGAAAAAGGTGGACAGGTTACCGACGGTTCATGATTAATAAGGGGAAATTAAAAAATTTTACGAACACGAAAGCACATCATTAAAATTTCATTAAAAATGCTTACAAATAAAAACAACACCAGCAACTTACTGTTTCCAATTTTAATTGAAAATACGGAACATACAGCACAAAGTCACTTTTGATGATGATGATTTGGAATCCAGTAAACTCAATGAACCCCTCTGAAAAGGATGCAGGTGAGGGTGCTAAAGAGTCGTGCTCCAAAGGGGATGCTGGTGAGGGCACTGAAGGTGTTGAGGTGGAGGGGCCAGGGCAAAAAAATGGGTGATTGCCAGCTGTTTCACTTTGTGCTGCAGATTTCAGTGCAGCTCTTTGTATAGCAGCAAAACGTCATCCAAACCCCTCTTGAACTGGAGGTATCGCTCCATAAATGGGTCAGCATATGGCAACCTGTCAGCGACAGACCTCATATCTTGCAGCACCTCAGCCAGGAACTTGACAGTTAGGTTGGTCCTCGACACCTCTTACTTCTCTTCACTGCCCTCCTCCTCAGAAGCATTCATGATGGCCTCAAACTCCTCTTCAGTCAGATACTCATCATGCGAGGCAATGAGCTCATCTAATTCCTCAGGCTGCAAGCCTTCCCCTCCCACCTCCCGTGCCAACCCGGCAATTGTCCGCTTCTCTTCCGTGGTGTCCGGAAAGCCTCTGAAGTTGTTGACTGTCTGTGGCCATACATTGCGCCAGTAAGCATTGATAGTGGAGGCTATGACCTCATCCAAGGAGTCCTTGATGGTGATGATACATTGCACGATGTTGAAGTCCTTCCAACATTTCCTGATGCAAAGTTTGGGCACGAGCTCAATAGCATCCAAGATGCAATGGAAGGTGCGGCAGATGTAATATGTTTTAAATGTTGAAATCACACCTTGGTTGAGTGGTTGAATCAGCAAGGTGGTGTTGGTGGAAGGAAGATTACCTCAACAATGGCATGGGCCACCTTCAGCCCTCAGGGGTGGCCTGGTGCATTGTCCACCAGCAGGAGAACCTTGAAGGAGAGGTTCTTTACTGCCAGGTATGTATCTCTCCACTTGAGGGACGAAACAGTTGTGGAACCAACCCATAAAGATGGTAGCTGTTACCCATACCTTTCTGTTGGCCCTCCAAAATACAGCCCATCTGTTGGCCCTTGAGACACATGGATTTAGGGAGTGTTACAACATCATCAGCTTAATCATGCAGTCCCCTTTGGCATTAGCACAGAGGAGAAGAGACACCCGGTCCTTCGCAGCCTTGAAGCCTGATGCAGTCCTCTCTAACTTCCAGATGAAGGTCCTTGTGGGCATTTTCTTCCAGAACAGGCCGATCTCATCTGCGTTGTACATACCCCCTCTTTTTGATGAGCTGCGCGAGTTGAGAAGGGAAACTTTGAGTTGCCTCGCAAGAACCTCTCCTTCAAGGCCTCGCAGTCCGCTGAAGCATGCTTGCCTGTGAACTTTACATTGCGGAGACCGTATCGCTGCTTGAAGCACTCAAGATATCCCCTACTGGTTTGGAAAGGACTGGGGCCACTCGTACCTGCATCACTCATACCTGCAACACTCGTGTTTGCAGCACCACCCATGCCAGCCGGAATCAGAGGTCCGCTTGAAGAAATATTCCTCTGGGCTTTGTCCTCTATCCACACATTAATGCCTTCTCCATTGCTTCAATGTGAACATCCCTGACTTGGGCAACCACTTTCGTGCTGGGTACTGCATTCGCCTGACAATGCCCACAGAAGCCGCACTCTCACCTCTTGATAGTCGGTCAAGCAGCCACTTTCAGGCTCAGGCTCATGACTTTTTTCTGCCTCTTGGGAGTGGACACATCTGCACGACTCATACGCTTAGGACCCATGATTGAACGATGGGCGCAAAAGTTCACGAGCATGAGGAATGACAACAGGTCAAGGCAACAGCTCAAGGCAACTTCTCGGAATGAGAAGAAAGAATGCTTGACGATCCTGCTGGAGAGATGGTGAGACTGAGATTTCATACAATTGAAGGACATGTTTCATTTATCAGAAGAGCAGCTCATCAATACAAGATCAATAGAGAGTGGTGCATCTGCTGTCTTCATTTCAGTGGGAATGGAGTACTGTATGACACAATGTGGATTCATTTATAGAAAGGAAGTGGGTTTTTGGTTGAAGTGGGAAGTCATAAATCCAAAACAGGGTTTTTGAAAGCATTGGAGAGGTCGTTTATGAAGATGAAGAGGAAGACTGGGTTCAAGACTGGCACTGCCATCTCTACTGGGGGAAGAGAGGAAAACATTCTGTTGCTAGCAAAGTGTTGACTGTGCGAGTGGAGGAAGTCAGAAATCCAAGTATGAATTCAGCATTGCATGACACAGCACAGCGATTGGAAAGTAGAGTCGGATGCCAGACTGTGATGAATGCCCGAGATATGTCCAGGTAGTCCTGACCTCTAGTGTGAGATTCTAGGCCTCCAACCATTGCTGAGGAAGGAGCAGAAATATTTCCAGAGTTGTGTGACCATGAGGAATTCCAAACGGATGAGCAGAGCTCAGTCAATTGGGGAAAAAAACTTGACATCAGCACCAATTATGGATTACTGGCTGTGTTTATACTTTGAGGTAAATGTACTGGTCTGTAGATGATGGGATCAGTTATTGCACCCTTCTTCTGGACAGATGTGATGTTTGCTGTTTTGGCCAAAGAAGGAACGGCTGAAGAGAGCAGACAAAAAATAAGCAAGAATGGCAGAACAGGATTTGAGAAATGGCAGAGCAGTCATGATAACATCTGGATCTATAACCAAAGCAAGGTTGAGGCTGAGCAGAACTTCCTCTATCTTCAGGGGTGTAAAGGTAACAAAGTCCAGCAGACAGTGGGCATTAAGGGATAAGATGGGGACAAAGTGAGATAGATCGGGTACATGAGAGTTGGAAACAAACATAGAGTAAAGTCATTGTGTCTTTCTCAGGCAGAATCGGCAGAGATGGTGTTCAAGGTGAAGAAGGGGATGGAGAGGGTGCGTACACCAGAGACAGACTTGACAAGGCACCATGATGACTGTGAGGAAAGAGATTAGTTGAAGAGTTTGGCCTTGAGATTTGCAAGATGTTGTTCTGTAGCTTTCCTCAGGATTTTTTTTGTTGTTTTGTATACATAATCGAGGCTCGTGAAAGAGATAACATTTATCACACAAACAAATCAAACAGACAAAGAACCAAAGTATGTAAAAAGGGGAGCGGTAGACAAGATGGGGAGAGAAGGGGAACCACATAAACACAACATTTGTGAGGGACATCGGGAATGTGTGGGAGGGAGAGGGCTTGGGGGGAGGCGGCGTGGGAAGGGGTGGGGGGGGGGGGGGCGTGGGAGAAGTATAAACACAAGGACACCAAGGAATTCCAAGAAATAAGTTGGTATTTCAAAAAAGAGGATTTTGGGTGAAATTAGTGGGGGTAGAAAAGATCAAGGTTTTGGATGGGGGAAGATAAGAGATGGTGGGGAACAGCTGTTTTAAAGACCTAGAGGGAGGAGTGGGATTGAAGGGAGTGGGGGAGTTTGTTCCAGAGGTGGGAGAAAAGAGGAATGAAAGAGTGAAGGTGAGAGAGTCTTGATTTTGGCAGTTTAACCATAAGAGGGTTGCAGGCAGATCTTGTGCGACCTTTAGGAATATTTGGGGGACAGAGCCCAGAGAGAGCTGGAGGAGCAAGGCCGGAGAGGAGTCGGTAGAAGACAGAAAGACCACCAACCTGCCTGCGGTGAGTAAGTGAAAGGCGCTCGGAGGTAGCTTCATCATGGGAGATTCCAATGATTCTGAACGCTTTGGTTTCAACAGCATGAAGACGAGCTAGGTGTGAGGCAGGAGCACCAGCCCAGAGGGGAGAGCAGTATTCCATTGAGCTGCGGATGAAAGCCTTGTATGTGGTGAGGAGCTCAGGTGTGCCAAGGAAGGACTTCGCACAACGGAGGATGCCCAGTCGGCGACTGGCTTTGGAGGCCAGATTTGAAATGTGGTTTTCCCAGGAAAGATCATGGCAGATAGTGAGACCCAAAAGCTTGAGTGACAGAACTTCTTGGAGAGGATTATTCAGAAAGTGGATGGGAGGGTTGTCCAGTCGGTCTTTTTGGAGAGACATCGTAAGAGTGTGAGATTTGTCAGGATTGAAAGACATGTTCCACTTGTTTGCCCAGTCAGTGATTTTGTCCAGGTCTGCAGAGAGTGAGGAGGCTGCAGACTGCCGATCTGAGGGATGAGGGATGGAGCGGCAGAGAGTGGAGTCGTCAGCAAAGAGATGGAGAGGATTTTCAACAGAGTCGGAGAGATCATTGATGAAGACCAGAAAAAGCACAGGGCCCAGAACACTGCCTTGGGGAACTCTAGCCTGAACAGGAAGAGGAGATGAGAGAAACCCATTCAAGGCCACACGTTGACTACGACTAGAGAGGAAGTCCGCCAGCCATGCGTGGAGATTTCCATGGATACCAAAGGAGGAGAGTTTGGTGAGCAGAGCTGGGTGCCAGACCGTATCGAAGGCACGTGATATGTCGAGGGAGACAGCTCTATTTTCCTGTTTGGCATTGAGGACCTCCATCCATTGTTGAGACAGCAGAAGCAGCATGTCCAGAGTAGAGTGACCTGGTCTGATACCAAATTGATGATCAGAGATCAAGCCATTGGAGAAGAGGAAAGATTTCATATCCGAAGCAATGATGGATTCCATGACTTTGCTGATAATTGGGAGAAGGCTGATTGGTCTGTAGTTGCTAGGATCTGTTTTTGCACCTTTTTGTGTAAAGCGGTGATGTTGGCTGATTTCCAAGCAGAGGGCGGTTGACCTTGAGCAACAGAGAGGGTGTAGAGAACAGAGAGAGGGAGTGAAAGAGCGGAAGAACAGGATTTTAGGACCCGTGGGCTGATGCTGTCAGGTCCAGTTGCAGAATCAGAGTCGAGGTTTGACAGAAACTTCACCACCTTGTCAGGAGGAAAGGACACGGAGTCCAGGAGCAGCTGGGTACGACTGGGTACGGTGGGTACAGAGAGGGATGGGTTTGGTACACAAGATTTAGAGGCAAACACAGAGTTGAGGCATTCAGCTTTTTCACGTGCAGAGTCAGCTGTGTAGCTGTTTGAGGTAAGGGAGGGGATGGAGGGGGAACAAACACCAGAAACAGATTTGACCAGCGCCACCAGGATTTGGAAGAGGGAGACAGATAAGAGAGTTCGGTCTTGAGAACGGAGAGATATTGTTTCCTGGCTCTCCTGAGGGTGGACACACACTTGTTTCGGGCTTTGTGAAAGGAAATGAGATTTCCTTCCGTTGGATTTGCTTTCCAGGAGACGAAGACAGGATGGACACAGGATGGACACACTTGTTGTGAGCCTTACGGTGTGACCACAGGTTATAGCCTCAGTCTGGTTAGATTTCCATGTTTTCAATGCAAGCTGCTTAAGCAAAACCACGTACCAATGGGATGCAGTGTATTAAGGCTAAAATGAGGGTTCGGTATGTTGTGCACACAGGATGGGATATATTAGTACATGAAAGATGGAGAGAAATGGAGAGAATGGAGAGAGAAGGAGAGACACAACAACAACAACATGCATTTTAAGGCCATTTTCCCAGCTAGAGCGGGGGTTATCCTTGCGGTCCCCATGACAATCTTCTCCATTTTGCCCTATTTTCTGCATCTCTCCTTGTTGACCCCCTTGCCCTCATTTCTTCTTCCACCATCTTTAGCCAAGTCTTTCTCGGTCTTCCCCGTCCTCTACTACATTCATTTCCATCACTCTTCTCAACCAGTCACCTTCATCCTTCCTCAACACATGACCAAACCATCTCAACCTGTTCCTCTTCACACCATCCATCACAGGCTCTATTCCCATCATCTTTCGCAATTCATCATTTGTCTTCCTCTCTTTCAACGATACTCCGCACATCCATCGAACCATTCGCATTTCCACCCTTTCCAGCCTTGGTTGCTGCTCTACGTTCATTACCCATGTCTCGCTCCCATAAATCATAACACTTCTCCCACAAGTAGCATACACCTTTCCCTTCAGCTTCAACGACACTGCCCTCCTCGTCAGCACGCCACTCAGTTCCGGAAACTTCTTCCATGCACATCTCACTCTCCAAACCGTTGTAACCGTTGCTGAGTCTGATCCACCTTCTCCATTCAGCATCTCTCCGAGGTAGCAAAAGAGAGAAGAGAGAAGGAAAGAGAAAGAGAGAAAAAAAAAAAGAGAGAGAGAGAAAGAGAGAAAAAAAAAGAGAGAGAGAAAAAAAAAAGAGAGGGAGAGAGAGAAAGAGAAAGAGAAAGAGAAAGAGAAAGAGAGAGCTATTGTGACACTGTTGTTGTATTGTGACAGTGCTCAGTTGTATTTTACTCTCCTTGTTGTGCATTCCAATCAACTACTGTTGTGTTGTTTCATACAAAATCTGCTCTTTCATTCGGTTTTATCTTTTCTTTTTCTACCAATGCTCTAATAATTTCTGACGGTGGATGGAGGTTATGTTTTCACGCATGTCTGCTTGTCTATTTATCTGTCTGTTTATCTGTGAGGAGCATATCTCAAAACTTTATGGACAGATTCGGATGAAATTTGGTGGACAGGATGGGTGTGCAACAAGGATGAAGTGATTACATTTTGGTGAATATCCAGGTCCGGATCCAGATCTGGGAATTTCTAAGTGATTCTTCACCATTGTATAATAGGTCGAAAAACGATATACAGTATAAGAGGATATATTAAAAGAGTTATGGACAAAAGATCTGAATCTGGATACCAGGATTATTTTAATTTCTCAAGTGTTTCTTCAGTATTGAGAGATAGGGCCAAAACAATATATACAGTGCCTTCAGAAAATATTCACAAAGTGGAATCGTTTTTTTTTTTTAGAAATTCTTGCAAAACAATTAAAAGTGAAGCCAAGAAATATCTAAATTCATAAGTATTCAACCGGAGTTAATACAATATTGAAATACTTCGTAGAAGTGCCTTTTGCAGCGATTACAGCTTCGAGTCTTCTTGGGTATGTCTGTATCAGCTTTGTACATCTATAGTTGGGGAGTTTCTCCCATTCTTCCTTGAAGATTTGCTCAAGCTCTGTCAAGTTGGGTGGGGAGCGTCGGTGAACAGCAATCTTCAAGTCTTTCCACAGATTCTCAATGGGATTCAAGTCTGGGCTTTGGCTGGTTCACTCAATGACTTTCATGTTCTTGTTCTGAAGCCATTCCAGTATTGCTTTGGCTGTATGATTGGGGTCATTGTCCTGTTGGAATGTAAATCTTTGCCACAGTCTGAGGTCTTTTGCACTCTGAAGCAGGTTCTCCTCAAGGATTTGCCTGTATTTGGCTCCATTCATTGTTGCCTCTGTCCTTACAAGTCACGCAGTCCCTGCCACTGAAAAGCATCCCCATAGCATGATGCTGCCACCACCATGCTTCATTGCTTCATGGTAGGGATGGTGTTAGATTGATGATGAGCTGTGCTTGGTTTCCAACAGATGTAGTGCTTTGCATTCAGGCCAGTGTTCATTTTTCCTCTGATCACACCACAGAATATTTTGCCTCATGCCCTCATTCTTTGATGTTCCTTTTTGCAAACCCCAGACATGCTGTCATGTGCCTTTTCCTCAGGAGTCCCATGAAGTCTAGATTTGTGAGATGCTGTCGAGACTGTTATCCTTCCTGCAGTTCTCCTATCTCAGCCAAGGATCTCTGTAGTTCTGTCAGAGTGGTCATTGGGCTCTTGGACACCTTCATGACCAAGATCTTTCTTGCCCAGTCACTCAGTTTGGTTGGACGGCCAGCTCTAGGAAGAGTCTGGGTAGTCCCATATTCTTTCCATTTCCTAATGATGGAGCTCACTGTGTTCTTGGGAACTTTCAACACTCCGGAAATTATTTTATACCCTTCCCAGATATATGCTTCATCACAATTCCATTTTGGTGTTCTATGGACAGTTCCTTGGACTTCATAGGAGAGTTTCTATTCTGACATGCACTTTGAACTCTGGAACCTGATATAGAAACATGTGTTTCTTTCTAAATCATGTGCAATCAATTGAATTGGCCACAGGTGGACTCCAATCAAATTGTATAGACATCTCAAGGATGATCAACGGAAATTGGATGCACATGAGCTCAATTTGGAGTGTCATAGCAAAGGGGTTGAATACTTATTGACTCAAGACATTTAAGCTTTTCATTTTTAATTATTTTGTCGAAATTTGTAAAAAAAAAATAATCCACGTTGACATTATGGGGTATTATGTGTAGATCAGTGACAAAGAAAAAAAATCTCTATTTAATCCATTTTAAATTCAAGCTGTAACCCAACAAAATGTGAAAAGATTCAGGGGTGTGAATACTTTCTGAAGGCACTGTATGATGATACTTCAAAAGGTTGTAGATGTGTTGTGACAAAACTCGGTGGAAGAGTTGGTTAGGTGACAAGGACGAATTGATTAGATTTTGGTTCATGTCCAGATCCAGATGTGGGCTTTCACTGGGATCCAAAACGTAAACTGTTCACTGTTCAGCCTGGCCAAGGTATGCGCTCTACCGAGGGCCGTTCTAGTTTTCACTCGATATTCTCCAGTAAAGCACCTTCAGACGTCTCACTGTAAAAAAGTGCTGTATAAATATAATAATAATAATGATAATAATAATAATAATAATTTTCATCATTATTATTACTGTTATGGTATTCTCAGGGGGAATCAACATGAGATGCTATAGGTATGGCAGCCCAATCCTTTGAGAGAGGGTAGACTGCAGTCCCTGCCAGTTGGCCTGTCTGAAAAGCTAGATTCTGCATCGTTCATTTTCCTCCCTTACAATAGCCAGATATATATGGGCTTTGACAAGAACATGGTCAGAGGAGCCAAGAGCGCAGAGGAGGAGTAGATGTTGGATGGAAAGTTAGTCATTACCAGGTGCATTGGGGAGGACATACCATTTGCATAAATGCAGGTTGTGAAGTTTACAGATTGTGCCAGAAGCAAGGGGACACATAAGGCATTAGTTACATTGCTATGACTGGTTGTTGCAGAACTGACAGCGAGCCTGCTTGCCTGGTGACAGGTAATTGCAACAGATGAGTAATAAGAGAGTTGGGATAGCTGGTTATGAGTTGATCCGTGTTAGAGGAAATGGAGGTATACAGGGAGTAGTCATCCTTGGGTGGATGGTAATAACATACAGACAAAGATGAGTGGTTGTCAAGATGCATGTGCAACTAGAAGTATTCCAGAGGGCTGGTAGGCGTTAGTGAGGACAGTGGAAAATAAGAAATGGAGCTCATGACATTGACAGCAACACAATCTATGGAATAGGAGAGAGTCCTGTCAAAACAGAAGCCAAAGTCAGGGAGACATAGAGGAATTGGAGACATCCAGTGATAGGAACGTTTGTGTTAATCATACAATATCCAGAGCAGCAATAGTACACTGAATGTCAAAATTTGTAATAGAAGAATGCAGACCTCAAATAATGATAGTCCACAGTGTTGGGGGGAGGAGGGGTGGATGAGACAAGGGACTGGTGGGGCTCAAGGTTTGGGCAATTGGGACAGCATGACCTGCAATGGAGCTCCAGGGTGTATAGTGAGGGCAGAAGGGTGCAAGGTGGTGTCTTTAGGGTGCATGGTCAGGGCTGTGGGGGTGGTGTGTGTGGGCAAGTGCATCAATGGTACAGAAAGGAAAGGGTTAATGATTATGAGCGAGCAAATTATCTGCAGACCAGTTTTCTTGTGTGGATCCCCAAGTCTGTCAAACAAAAAGGGACAACATTACCAGGCTGAAAAGAAGGGTTATTGAGAGTATGAAAGAAAGTTGCACGATAACTTCGTGAGGATGGAACACGTCGAGCAAATTTGCATGCTACCTATAAATTAAACAGGAATTATATGAAGAAGAATGGATCAGGCTCAGGGGAATGAATACAACAGGCATTTTAAGGCCATTTTCCCTGCCAGAGCGGGGGTTAGACTTGCGGTCCCCATGGCAATCTTCTCCATTTTGCCCTATTTTCTGCATCTCCCCCTTGTTAACCTCCTTGCCCGCATTTCCACTTCGACCATCTTTAGCCAAGTCTTTCTCGGTCTTCCCCATCCTCTACTTCCTTCTACATTCATTTCCATCACTCTTCTCAACCAGTTACTTTCATCCTTCCTCAACACATGACCAAACCATCTCAACCCCCCCCCCCCTTCCCATGCCACCCCCCCGCTTCCCAAGCCCTCTCCCTCCCACAGATCTCCCGACATCTCTGCTCTCCATCTTGTCTCCCACTCCCTTTATCATATGTTTTATGTGTCAGTTTGTCTTTTTGTGATCAATGTTAGCTCTTACACGAGCCTCGATCTCGTATACAAAAAAAAACAAAAAAAACAAAAAAAAAAAAACCTGTTTCTCTTCACAGCATCCATCACAGGCTCTATTCCCATAATATTTTGCAATTCATCATTTGTCTTCCTCTCTCTCAAAGATACTCTGCACATCCACCGAACCATTCGCATTTCCACCCTTTCCAGCCTTCGTTGCTGCTCTACGTTCATTACCCATGTCTCGCTCCCATAAATCATAACACTTCTTACACATGCAGCATACACCTTTCCCTTCAGCATCAACGACACTCCCCTCCTCATCAGCACGCCACTCAGTTCCCGAAACTTCTTCCATGCACATCTCACTCTAGCAACCATTGCCGAGTCTGATCCAACTTCTCCATTCAGCATGTCTCCAAGGTGGCAAAATGTTTTCACACCTTCCAGCTTCATGCCGTCTCCAAGATCCAGCTCAACATTTCCGACATCTGCAGCTCTCTCTGTGCACACCTTAGACTTGAATGTAGCTGCCACACTGGTTAATGACCCTCTCAAACCACGACATTTTTGATGAACCCACTCAGCGCACATTGTACATTGAATGGAGTTCATTCCGACACCCTTCCTGCACACAGCACACGGCCACTTCCCAGTTCTTTCCACCTCACCACATGCTTTACCACTTGCCATCACCTTTGTTTTTCCGATATTCACCTTCAGACCTTTTGCCTCCATACATTCCTTCTACGTGTTCATCTTCTCCTTCAGTCCATCCATACTTTCTGCAATCAATACCAGATCATCTGCATACAACAACTCCCATGGTAAACCCTGCTTTACATTCCGAGCCAGCACCTTCATCACAGCTACAAATAGTAGTGGACTTAGTACCGACCTCTGAAGCATTCCCACCTTCACCTCAAACTCACCACTGTTCCCGTCCTTCGTCCTTACAGCTGTGCGCACTCTCTCGTACATTGCCATCACTACTCTGATCAACCATTCCTCCACTCCTAACTTCCTCAATGCCCATGTCACTACTTCACGTGGAACCCTACCCAATGCTTTCTCCAGATCAACAAACCCAAGAAACAACTTCTTCCTCTTCTCCATGTACTTCTCCTGCAACTGCCTCACAATAAAAAAGCGCGTCTGTCGTTCCTTTTCCTGGCATAAATCCAAACTGTATTTCGTCGATCTTCACTTTCTTCCTTATCCTCCTCTCCAACACCCTTTCCAATACCTTCATTCCATGCTCCAATAACTTTATCGCTCAATACGAGCCACAGTCCAGAGGGTCGCCTTTCCCCTGGTATAGAGGGATGAGGGTACTCAGTTCCCAACCCACTGGAATGCGGCTTTCTTTCACCACCAGATTTCAGATCTGTCATTCTCTTCACACCCCAACTTCCTGCTGCCTTCAACATATCTCCCACAACTCCCGTCGGCCCTCCCGCTTTTCTACTCTTCATTGCTTTTATCGCTTCCTCAACTTCCTTCTCAGTTATCTTCTCTGCCGGTCCTAAAACTGGGTTACTCTCCATGTTGCCATCCCATTCATTCTCTGTATTCAACAGCATTTCCATATATATCTTCCATCTTCCTTTAATTCCATCTGGGTCCACAACGACTTATCCCACTTCATCCTTCAAGCAACTCACCCCCATCACATCACACATCTCTTTCGCTTTCTGCTTTGCAATCCTGAATGCCGCTCTCTGACCCTCTTCTGAATCCAAGCGTTCTCCGAACATTTTCCTCCATGCCTCCTGCGCCTTTGCTACCTCTTTATTTGCAGCCTTCTTGGCTGCCTTACAACTTCCATGCTCTGCCTCTTCTGCCCCCGTACCCTTCGCCTTCTGCCACTCCTTGAACGTCTTCCTCTTCTCATCAATCCTCTTTCCAACTTCATCATCCCACCACCATGTTTTCGAGTGCCTCGGTGGTCCTTTTGTCCATCCACATACCTCACCAACGGCTCCCAACAGACTATCTTTCATTGACATCCAACCACTTTCAAGCTCAACCACATCATCCTCTACCATACTCACCCTCTCTTTTAATGCCTCCCTCACTGTCACCTCTTTCAACCTCCACACCTTCATTCTGAGATGGTATTTCACCTGCCGAGCTCTCCTCGCACCTTTCACCTTTATGTCGCAGACAACCAAGTGGTGCTGTGAAACAGCCTCCTCCCCCCGGGATCACCTTTGTGTCCCGGAGGTGCCCCCTATCTCACCTACGCACCATCAGGTAGTCAACGGTTGTCGTTGAACCACCTGACATGTATGTAACAAGCTTATTATCCTCTTTCTGGAACTGAGTATTACAAATCAACAAATCAGCTCCATCAGCAAACTCCAAAATCCTTTGACCTTCTCCATTCCTCACACCATATCCGTAACCTCCATGAACTCCCTCAAAACCGTCCATACTCCTTCCCACATGCCCATTTAGGTCTCCTCCTACCACAACAACTTCCTCATCTTTCACGTTTTCCATCAGCTTCTCTATCCCACACCAGAACTTGTCCTTCTCTTCATCGCTCCGACCGACCTGCGGAGCATATCCCGAGATGACGTTCACCAAGAGCTTTCCAATCATCATTTTCACCATCATCAACCTTTCACTCACTCTAGTCACACTCACCACACTGTCAACAAACTCCTCAGAAAACAGGACACCAACACCATGCATGCCTTTCTGGGCACCCCTGCCACACAAACTTGTATTTCTGTCCCTGCCTACCCTTCACCATTCTCACACCACTTCCCTTCCATCTCGTCTCTTGCACACAACATATGTCCACTCTTCTTCTGACCAATACTTCCACCACTTCTCCTGATATCCCTGTCATTGTCCCTACATTCCATGTCCCATTCCAGGGGGATGAATGAATCATATCAAAAAGGGGGGTGGGGTTGAATCATATTAAAATGGGGGTTGAATGAATGATGAATCATATTAAAATGTCATTTCAAAGCTCTGAATGAATGAAGCAATTATTTATTTAAGAAAGGCAGAACAAAGCAGGTGTTATTGAAAAGGAAGGTGATTAAGAATTGTTTTATTTTGGCAACAATATTCCTTGCGGTTCATATTCACTTGCGGTTTTTGGATAAGGATTTCAATTCGACCAATTATAGTTGGAATACCACTTAATCAATGACATCATCGTTATCACCCTATACATCCCATGGGGAGGTTATGACATATGCCGTGTTTCAATTTTTTTCGTTGAGCGGTTTCGGAGAAAACGATGTCCAATTTTCCCTTTGATCGGACAAGATCCAGACAACATTTGTATTGATCGGACAGGCAGTTGTAGAGAAAACTACTTTTAAAGCAATAATATATCGATGTGGCCACACTCACAGGGGCATTGCAATAGTTTTGCATCCCATTTTGGGTGAGACTAATTATAAATATAATTACAGTGAAACAAACAAAGGTTTGAGGGTAGCGAAAGAGTAGGGAGAGCATTATTTGATTTGTACAAAGTGAATTTGTGAACATCTACCTCAGTCACAAATCACATTACTATGACGACTACTTCTTTGCTGTCCTCAGTTATTCCCACCTTCTTATGCAGGGGTCGGCAAGTGGAAGGATTTTGGCCCAAGTCTTTCATGAATCGGCTAGCTAGGCGTGACGTTTGAATGAAGGTGACAATAATTAGTAATTAGTTCAGGGTGATGACAATAACTCACCGACTCTTCTCAAAATGCACTGTGGGATCTTTGACGTCCACCACCGTTTGCTAGCAGATGAGACATCGCCTCATCATCCTCGATCACATCTCCAATGATCCAACATGGCTCAGGTCAATGACATTGCTCTTGATTCGCCGAGTACAAAATGTTAGCCCGGAGTTAAAAAGGGTAACTTCTAAGAAAAGAAAGATCATTATTTGAAAAAGTAAACAGAAAAATCAGCGAAAAATCTTCGGCACAAAACACAATTCTTAAGAGGGATGTTTTCTACCATGTCTGGGAAGGCAATGACACAATTCTCAGGGTATCCTTTGCAAGGAGACTGCTTCACAAGCACCTATTCTTGTTTTGGGAGGATTGTACTTTGGAACGCATTATATTCCCTTGTGTAACATTTGTTGTGCACAGGCACTTTAAATCATCGGCGAGAAGGACACCATTCTCCCGGGAGAAGGAAAATAATAAAAGTATATGAGGTGTTATAAATATAAAATATCTTCCTTGGTTGGAAAAGGCCAAGAACAAACCACCAGGGAAGAGAGAACTATTTTGTTGTAGCTATTGCGTATGATTATGAAAAATGAACACAGATTGTTGTTAAAGCGAAACAAAAACACCAAGATACAATTATGTTTTTTTGGCAAATTGATTATAGAAATTCGACTTTCAATGTTGTGGTGGAGGATCAGACAACCAAAAACTCACAAAAGTACAGGTGTCCTGAAGAGAGAGTCGGTCAGCATACCTCATCTTTTCCTATAGTTGAACATTTCCATGATTTGTGTGTGGCTTCGTATGATGCAGTTAAACATGCTAAACTCATTTAGAGGGGCTCCGGCCTTTTAGCTTGTAGGTAGACCGACCTGATAAGAGTTTCTTTGAGGAATCCGTCAACAACTCCAGCATGATTTTGATAGCTAAGCTGTACATAAATATGAAGTCACCTACACAACTCCCATTATTTTCCATGATTTGGACTTTCCGAGGCACATCCAAGCCGTTACATATCGGGAACATAACTAGAGTACTACCAACAAACCCCATCCTTCACGTATACAGAATTGAATTGTGTCACAACAACTTAGTCCTGGTCCTCTTAATCCAGGAGATGCAAAACAATATGACGTCGTGAGTCAGTAGAATGCAAATTGTTGTTTTTGAGATTGTTGTCATAATTTCACTTGCATGCACATCAAAAAAGATGTGCATTATTCATAAACTAGCAGAAGTACCCGACGTTGCCGGGCGGGGGAGGAGGAGGCAGGGGGGGGGGGGGGGGGAGGGGGGGAAAGGGGAGGGGAGGAAGTGGAGGTGGATTCTTCAGACGCTGGTGATCAGGCTGCCGCTGATAATCCCCAAATAATCCCAATGCAACCTGCGTGGGAGTATAGCCACTGATCTATAGTATAGCAGGCAGCGTGGAGTGTGGCGGCGAGGATGGAACATCACGTGATCGCTCTGAGCGAATCAGCGAGCTGCTCTGGCACAGGCTGAGATTCAGTGTATAATGTTTCTCGCTGAAATGCGCTAAGTTAAATATGAATTAAAAATATGGATCTCGTCATCGGAGGTCATTTTTAGGTAGGCCATGTCCTTCCCAGGCCCAATGGCCATGTCTATGCCAAAAATCAAGTACGTGAGCCTCTCCGTTTAGGAGTCTATAGGTAACATACACACACACACACACACACACACACACACACACACACACACACACACACACACACACACACACAAACACACAAACTGTGTTTTATTTATATAGATTTGAAGAGAAGAAAAAATATTCTCTCATATTTTGGAGGATTAAGTATTATTGAGAAATAAAGTTGTGCTCAAGCCTTCTTCGAAACGATTTACTTTGATATTAGGCAAACAAAGTGTACTACTCCTTACCCCCTTTCCTACCTAATTCCACGCTTTTGTGCAAGTAGCGCATTTGGCAGCGAATTCGCCTGGAGTAAAATAATTTTCAAGTGGGCAAGCTTGTTAGGAAAATCAATAATGCGGTACAATTCACATGTATGTGCAAGTGCTTTGTGTCATCATACATTCCATTACAGTGGTCGATAAACAAAGATAAGATTGATGAGGCTTCATAATGGAAAAGCAACATGAACCACGCCATTAAGAGCAATAATAACTAGAACGGAACTCAGTAGAGAGCATACCTCCACCTGGCTGGCCATATCATTCAATGGTGAAGAATCACTTAAAAATTTCTACTAGCTGGATCCGGATCTTCACCAATATATAATCGATTCTTCCTTGTCACACACACAAGCTGTCCACCAAGTTTCGTCCAAATGCGTCCACAGCTTTTTGAGATATCCTGCTATGTATCGTGTTTGGCCCTTTCTCCCAATGGTGAAGAATCACTTAAAATATTCTATTAGCCGGATCCGAATCCGGATCTTCACCAAAATCTAATCATTTCGTCCGTGTCACATACGCTAGCTCTCTGCTAAATTTCGTCCGAATCTGTCCACAACTTTTTTGAGATATTTTGTTCACAAACGGACAGACAAACAGACAGACGGGGGTGAAAACATAACCTCCATCCACCTTTGGTGGCGGAGGTAATAAGCAGGTGTCGTCAGGAGCCTGACCATAGTGGAAAGGTGGCACTTGATCCTGAGCTCCGTTTGGACACGTTGTGAAATGAACGTTCATGTAAATCAAGTCCACAACTGAGGTTCCTCATTACCTGCAGATGTTAACACAACCGGCATATTATGATGCGTAAGTTGCTAATCGAAGCGATTCTGCGTCGGATTAAACGTTTCCATGCAGTGACTATAACCCTGCAATTGTTGCTCGTTACCTTGTCGATGTTATCATTTTATTGGCTTTCTCTGTGTTATCTCAGCACTAATTGGTATAAATTGAAGTAACTGGCATCGTTAGCAAGATGTTTTTTTGTTTGATGGTTTTTGTGGTGTGTCACCCACATAGTTGTGTGCAATATAATAAGTGGATCCAATTGATGAGATTTTTATATAGTTTAAATTTCCATTTACAGTCATTCAATTAGGTACAATTTGTTTTGTTATAGCCGGCGCAGCCGGTGTTGTGATAGAACGCGTACGTATTATGTTGAAAAGCCAGATTTTGCTGGATCCCTTGAGAATTTCGAAGCTTTGACGCACCAAATCGCTCCATGGAGGCCGCCATCTTGCGGATGCGGAAGTATGCATAAAAAATTTCGAAAAAGTTCAATAGGAGTTTGTTTCACCCGTCTTTGTTTGATTCACAATCTCATGCACCTCTAATGTGTAATTAAAACACTTTCAGACATGATGGAGTGACTTTGTTGAGTGAATTTGTCAAAATTGATTCACAATGTTATGCACCTGTAATGTGTAATTGAAATACTTTGAGGCTTTGGCTTCGCCGGCTCATTGCGGCTTTGCAGTGGGGTCATATTAGCTGAGAAAGTGAACGTCAAAAACCTCAGTACGTATTATTATCATTGTTATTATTTATTCAGTTATACCAAAGCGGTTTCTTGGCTTGGGCTTACAATCTTGGCTGATAGGTCACTCCTTCTGCTTTCATATGCAGCGCATTGCCTGGGAGTAGCATCATTGGCTGAAGACGGTCGTGTCACCGATGCAACACCCTCTGTCGGTCAGGGCAGGAATTTGTAATTTGGCCAGAGTGCCAGCGATAGCTTGCCTACTCTTTGAAAGAGGCAGTGTGGGATGCTTAATCTCCACCAGCTGCTGCTGGCAGATAGGACTCCCAGTTTAGCATTCACCCGACACACCAGGATGACAGTTTGCAGCTCGGGCAAGATTCAATCTCAGGCTAGCCGGCTCAATTTCATGGTGACAGTTTTGGCTTTACATCCTTAGGTGAAGGAAAATGCCATCTGAAGCAGTAAATGGAGCTTTGGTGAATTCCCCAGTAATTTCCAAAAGAGCAGACATATCCGGCTTTGTCAAGACCACAAATATCTGTGAATGAGTATGATGCGATTGGGTGTGTACTTGTTCAAAATCGTTTTTAAATGATCATGTTTTACGTTTGCAAGAAACTATTACAAATTTGACGACATGATCTGATTAGAAACTGCAGGGATGTCCTCACAGCTGTAACCTGGCATCCCGGTGTTTCGTATGCAGGTGGAGGTATCGGTGAGCGCACCGTATTTTCCTGAAAGGGAGGTGAGTTATCTCCAGCCCCAAGGCTAAATTCGAAACTCCTGCCACTTTCAGTTGAGTATCCTGAATCAGAGTGGCAATCTTAGCTCTTACACGAGCCTCGACTTGGTGTACAAAAAAAAAACAAGTACAAAAAGTTTTAATTAAAACAAAGCCGCGTCGATGTTACACAATGCCTAGATGCAGCTGTGCCTATAACGTCGATGTTATAGGCACAGGACATTCCTATTGATTCGATTACTTGATGTTATTTTTGTGCAAAGTGAAAATATATCTCGGCAATTTCCCATGTGTGGCGACGAATTTTTAATATATCTCGGCATTTTCCCGTCTGTTATTTCAGGCGGTGTATGACTGACCATGCCGCGATTTAAAAAAAATATATATCTCGGCAATTTCCCGTGTGTGGCGACACGTGAACGAAGCTATGCTCCTCTCTCCACATTATTGTGACGACGTATAAATTAAATATTTCATCGTGACGATTGTCATCAAATGGACGAATTTTTAATATATCTCGGCATTTTCCCGTCTGTTATTTCGGGCGGTGTATGACTGACCATGCCGCGATTTAAACAAAATATATATATCTCGGCATTTTCCCGTCTGTTATTTCGGGCGGTGTATGACTGACCATGCCGCGATTTAAAATATATATATATATATCTCGGCATTTTCCCGTCTGTTATTTCGGGCGGTGTATGACTGACCATGCCGCGATTTAAACAAAATATATATATCTCGGCATTTTCCCGTCTGTTATTTCGGGCGGTGTATGACTGACCATGCCGCGATAAAAAAAATAATCTCAATGGACTTGAAGTTACAGGCCTTTGAGAATTCATTTCGTTCTATAAAGGGCAACTTTCATCGGATTTTCTTCCCGTTTTTTTTCAACCGAGTCTAAAACTATGTTAGCGACTGTGAAAAATGAAATGATATATCGAATTTGATTTGAAATGAAACTGTGTGAGAGAGGAAGACACCACGGGCCTACAAAACAGGCCTCAAAGCTATGCGAGTTAATAAAATGGTGGATATTTGTTTATATGAAGGCTCTCCCAGAATGGGTGGAGCTTTGAGGTTTTGTCTTCTCTGCAAGAACAAGAACAAGAAGAAGAAGAAGAACAACAACAACAACAGCAGAGGGCACTCTATGAGCAGCGTCTGCGACGCAGCTAAAAATCTCTCCGCGATTGGTTCAATAGCCTTAAAGCGTTTCTTCATTTGTTGTGAATATCCCAAAGCTATCGCAAGAGTATGGGCCTCCATTGTTGAAAATATAATTATTAGACCAATAAACATCATTTCAGTATACTTCACCCTTTAAATAAAAAACAAAATTGTTTACTAAGGCTGGGAATGTGGTCTCAGTGGAAAAAGCTCAGAAAATAGCTCGTCATGCAAACCAAATAATACTGCTGCTGCTGCTGCTGCTGCTGCTGTTGTTTCTGTTGTAATTTAAAGGTCATTTTATCCAAGGGTATAAACGTTCTTTGATGAAAATAATTTCAATATTCTTACGTTTTTCAAAATTAAATTCCCCAACATATTTAGTGTGTTACCATACTCCATTGCAAACGAGTCAGTCTGCATGGTGAATGAGTGTACTCACATCACGAACCGCACAGCCAGCTTGTTTCACCCACAACATGCAGGCCTAACTACTACAGATCATGCGAGTATTTTCACAAAAGCAGATTTCTCAACTAAGGCAAAGTGACGGACATGAATGTGCGGGCATCACCAAGGTCACAGATTGTTTTTACTAGAAGGCACCCTCTCCCTACAGGAGCCACCATGAGGGTCATGTTAATATCTTTATGATTATTAACATCATAGCAGAGTACCCACCCAACGGGTGATCTTGTTCCAAGCGTGCAACATGTTCTTCTGACGTATCCATTTATTTGGGTGGTGTATAGGCAACAGACCGCTGTCTCGATCACTCCCAAAAATAACATTAACCTGGATTACATATATGAAGCGAAAACATGCGTACTACTTATGTGCACATAAAATACATTGTGATTAACATACCTTGGATAATTCCAATTGCACCCACCCTTCCCCCAAAGGAAGAAAATGCCAAGATGGGCGAAATTGGGTTTTGTCCAAAATTTTATGGAATCAAATGAAACGTGCACATGCACAACTTCAGGGTGCCCTCATTAATCCCTGAAAGTCTTCATTATATGTGGATTCTATTTTTACACAAAGTTCAGCTTGCAGTATTTGTGACGGTGCCAAGACATAAAACAACAGCAACACCATGGACATCAAAATGGCATTTTGAAAACCTTTCGAGATGATGAAGCCCCTCCACTAATGGTCTGAAATAAAATGTGCTTTACTATACCCGACTGCAAAGCCGCAATCATCCGGCGAAGCCAAAGCCTCTTGCCACTATTTTACCCATCACTATGGCATCAGTAGGTTAGGTAGTTGGTAGTAGGTAGGTGTAGTAGGTACCGTACCGAGTTCAAAATGACACCATTTGCATTCTGGATGAGATTAAAATTTATAAAATTTACTTCTTGATTAATTCGGTGAATTCCGTCTCAACTTCGGATATTTCCGGCTGTGAAAAACTATTCCCTACGGCCGCGAGATTTCTAAAAAATCATTCTTCGTCAATTTTAGAATATTTGACGCCGTTTTCAGCCTCCGAAACGCGGTACGGTAATAAGCTTTTTAAAAATATTTTTTCAAATGCTCGAATCTCATTGGTTCCGGTGTTTGGTGACGATTTTCGTTGAAGATAACCAGGGCCCGTGCGGGCCCAGGGAACGAGGTTGGTCTTAAAGTATTTTAATTACAAATTAGAGGTGCATAAGATTGTGAATCAAACAAAGACGGGTGAAACAAACTCCTATTGAACTTTTTCGCAATTTTTTATACATACTTCCGCATCCGCAAGATGGCGGCCTCCATGGAGCGATTTGGTGCGTCAAAGCTTCGAAATTCTCAAAGGATTCAGCAGAATCTGGCTTTTCAACATAATACGTACGCGTTCATTCACAAGACCGGCTTCGTCGGCTATTATTATTATTATCATGAAAGTGTGAAGCGCACTGAAACACCCTGTAAGAGTACAGTTACGAGACACAGGGTTATCAAACTTGTAATACTTTTGGGTAAATTTTATAATGTGACAAATAAAGAATGAACTTGAACATTTTATTTAAAATAATGAAGAACCAATCGCACGACTGTATATGCGTTTGACACGAGGTAGGGATGTGTGCCCTGCTTCCATGGCAGATTGATTGAAGGAGCATTTACTCTTCACGCCATATTTTCAATGCAACGATGTGAAATTAAAACTTTGATCAAACGCAGGCCTCTAGCCATTCTATCGTTTTTGGAATTCAACTTTTGTTTCATTTCAACAATCATTTTTACCCCTATCAGTGCCTTGAACATTACTCCAGTTTAAGTGTAATAATCAAATAAGTAACTAACTAATAATCAAAAGGGGACCGAAAAACAACAACAACCACGGTTCCCGAAAAAGGCCAACCCCCGCTTGCGGGGAAAAATGGCCTCTAAAGGTGTTTTTTAATCAAATAAGTAACTAGAACGGCACTCAGTAAAGCTCATACCTCCGCCAGGCTGAACAGTTGATGTTTTATATCCACTGATAGGCCGGATTTGGATTCGGACCTGAACCAAAATCGAATCGGCTTGTTCTCGTCACCTAACCAACTCATTCCCCAAGTTTAGTCATAACTCGTCCACAACTTTTTCAAATATCATGCTATATATCGTTTTTGGCCTGATCTCTCAATGGTGAAGAATGATTTTAAAAAATTCTACTGGCCGGATCCGAATCCGGATTTTCACCAAAATCTAATCATTTCGTCCATGTCACATACAACACCTCTCTGTAAAATTTCGTCCGAATCCGTCCACAACTTTTTGATATTTTTCTTGTTCACAGACAGACAAACAGACAAACAGACAAACAGACAGGGGTGAAAAAACATAACCTACATCCGCCTTTGGTGGCAGAGGTAATAAATGTGCTACATATCTTTCTGAGAGCCGTTTTAAAGCAAAATGTTTTCATGTAACTACTTTTTTCACGTGTGCGTTATACATTTATACATCTTGTCAATTCCAAACTAGGTGCAGTTAGAATAGCATCTACAGCTGATTAATGGCAATAGTCACGTCCTTCTGAATTCCCTCTTTCACTGGGAGCACAAATGTCATTCCTATGGTCCAATGTAAATTGGTAAGAAAACATGTTTGATGGCATGGCTCACCTCCACAGTGTGTGAGAGCATATAGTGTGTAGCCTGGGTCACAGCGGCACTCAAAGCTCCCAGCATAGTTGATGCACGTGTGGTCGCAAGCACGGTCAAAGGAGCACTCGTCAATATCTGCACGGGAATAGGAAACATCAGGCAAGCTTATTGTCATCACAAAACCCTGTATCTTTATTGATGGGATCCTGTAAGGATCTTTATTGTTCACCGGGATATGCTATAGTAAGTACCAAACACAGCTCAACATCCCTCTGAAGGATGGTATGGTCAGTGGTGCAAACACACTAGGTCTGCAAAGCAGCAGGATGATCGTTTCTAATTACAGGGTGAAGAAGTAAACCCATATGAGACAGCTCGAAGGTAAATATCCTATCTATGAGCTCCTTGTCAGCCCTAACACCTGCATAAGGGTTTATAAAGAGACCATTTTGTCAAATTATATCCAGGGTTGGCCTGTTAGTGCAACATCTCAACCCATGGGTCATGATGCGAGAAAAATAGGTACAAATTCCATATACCATGCATGTTTGTCCATTGTCTACTAATGTTATCTTGTAATTCATGCAAAAGTACAATGAAATCCCATAATTTCCTTGTCTTACAGCTGACTTTTCTACAAGCTCTACTACGGACAGATCGTAGATCACAGTAAACAGCAACAAGGATATTTGTGTAAACGCCCAGGTTACTTTTTTTTTTTTTTGTATACAGAATCGAGGCTCGTGAAAGCTAACATTTATCACACAAACAAATCAAACAGACAAACAAACAAAGTATATAAAAAGGGGAGCGGTAGACAAGATGGGGAGAGAAGGGGAAGCACATAAACACAACATTTGAGAGCAGGGACATCGGGAATGTGTGCGAGGGAGAGGGCTTGGGGGGAGGCGGCGTGGGAAGGGGGTGGGGGGGGGGGGGGGTGGGGGAAGTATAAACACAAGGACACCAAGGACTTCCAGGAAAGAAGTTGGTATTTCAAAAAAGTGGATTTGGGGTGAAATTAGCGGGGGTAGAAAAGATCAAGGTTTTGGATGGGGGAAGATAAGAGATGGTGGTGAACAGCTGTTTTAAAGACCTGGAGGGAGGAGTGGGATTGAAGGGAGTGGGGGAGTTTGTTCCAGAGGTGGGAGAAAAGAGGAATGAAGGAGTGAAGGTGAGCAGAGAGTCTTGATTTTGGCAGTTTCACCATAAGAGGGTTGCAGGCAGATCTTGTGCGACCTGCAGGAATATTTGGGGGACAGAGCCCAGAGAGAGCTGGGGGAGCAAGGCCGGAGAGGAGTCGGTAGAAGACAGAAAGACCACCAACCTGCCTGCGGTGAGTAAGTGAAAGGCCCTTGGAGTTAGCTTCATCGTGGGAGATTCCAATGATACTGAACGCTTTGGTTTCAACAGCGTGAAGCCGAGCTAGGTGTGAGGCAGGAGCACCAGCCCAGAGGGGAGAGCAGTATTCCATTGAGCTGCGGATGAAAGCCTTATATGTGGTGAGGAGCTCAGGTGTGCCAAGGAAGGACTTCGCATGACGGAGGATGCCCAGTCGGCGACTGGCTTTGGAGGCCAGCTTGGAAATGTGGTTTTCCCAGGAAAGATCATGGCAGATAGTGAGACCCAAAATCTTGAGTGACAGAACTTGTTGGAGAGGATTATTCAGAAAGTGGATGGGAGGGTTGTCCAGTCGGTCTTTTCGGAGAGACATCGTAAGAGTGTGAGATTTGTCAGGATTGAATGTATTAATACATAATATTTATAATGTATTACATAATGTATTACGTAATATATGTAATAATATATATATGCGATATGTAACGTAAATGTTATATGTGACCTAACCTAAGAATGCACTGTTATATCAAAGAGGGTTATGACATTACATAATATACATAATGTATTACCGAACCTCAGAAGGATGAATTCACAATGAGTGCAAACCACAAACGAATTCTGTGGTTAGCACTACAGGTGGAAACAAAAAGCGTTAGAATGCGGTGCGAGGAACATTCATGCTGAGTGCAAGATCGACCCTTTTGTCACAAGTTTAGGAGGACAGACTGAAGCCAAGGGATTCCACAAATCATTGAATGAAATTACACCTGCTTACAACCCATTATGATGAGGTCTCCTTTTAGAATGAATAAAAAGCAACAACCCCAACATCGAGTCTGAAAATCAGCATTTTGAGATTCAATCTTGGACAAGTGTTTCGACTTGAAGGCTGCACCAGAAAGACAAAATGAGCTGCACCAGAAAGACAAAATGAGCTGCACCAGAAAGACAAAATGAGCTGCATCAGAAAGACAAAATGAGCTGCATCAGAAAGACAAAATGAGCTGCACCAGAAAGACAAAATGAGCTGCACCAGAAAGACAAAATGAGCTGCACCAGAAAGACAAAATGAGCTGCATCAGAAAGACAAAATGAGCTGCATCAGAAAGACAAAATGAGCTGCACCAGAAAGACAAAATGAGCTGCATCAGAAAGACAAAATGAGCTGCATCAGAAAGACAAAATGAGCTGCATCAGAAAGACAAAATGTGCTGCATCAGAAAGACAAAATGAGCTTTAAATGCTGACATTTAGGTACTTTAGAAGACACAGGCAGTGTGACCTAGTGATAAGGATTAATCTCCTGGAGGTTACTGGTCAACTGGCTACTGGTCAAAATCCGGTCAAATGCACAGTATTTAGGATAACAGCTTGTGAAAACTGAGCTCATCTCGGGGAAACAACAAAATTGCTTTCAGATCGTCGGGAAAAAAGCCCACAGCTGGATCAACAACACCTTCCGGAAGGGGTCTCCTAGTCATATCAGGTGACACATCACGGCTTATTAAATGTTTCATGTCAACTTGGCGTTTGGAAAGTTCTGTCCATAAAAGACAACACTACCCAGATGACACCTAGCAATAAGAAAAGGTATTCTGCTAACTTTTCTTCGAGTAAGTCCAAGCAATACTTATGATAATATAAATAAGAACCAACAATTAATAATTGGATAAAGGATTCATAACTTGACCTGGGACATAAACTGTAAAGATCAGTCAAATCTCCTTGTGCTCTCGAAGTGAACTATATATGTTTACAAGCGTAATGCTGTCATTGACTGGTGCTTTGTGGAGGAAGTCATAATATTTGAGGGATACATGCGGTCGGTGTCCTCTCTGTTTCACAGTCGATCTTAAATACATCCATCACTGATTTACTTTGCTTACTTCCACTGATGACCTAGTTTTCCTGACATCTTAAAATGAACAACTATCTTACCAGCCATCCCAAGTCTCAGCAATGTTGGTGACAATTAAAGATTGCTTCCATTATGTATAGCGCTCATGATCATGTGCTACATGGATTGTGGAAGCAAGTGTGAGGCAAGTCCAAACAAAAGGGTGTTGTTATATGTGACCTAAGCATGCGATATGTAACCTAAATGTTATATGTGACCTAACCTAAGAATACAACAACAACATGCATTTTAAGGCCATTTTCCCTGTTAGAGCGGCGGTTAGCCTTGCGGTCCCCATGACAATCTTCTCCATTTTGCCCTATTTTCTGCATCTCTCCTTGTTAACCCCCTTGCCCGCATTTCTTCTTCCACCATCTTTAGCCAAGTCTTTCTCGGTCTTCCCCGTCCTATACTTCATTCTACATTCATTTCCATTACTCTTCTCAACCAGTCACTTTCATCCTTCCTCAACACATGACCAAACCATCTCAACCTGTGCCTCTTCACAGCATCAATCACAGGCTCCATTCCCATCATCTTTCGCAATTCATCATTTGTCTTCCTCTCTTTCAACGATACTCCGCACATCCACCGAACCATTCGCATTTCCACCCTTTCCAGCCTTCGTTGCTGCTCTATGTTCATTACCCATGTCTCACTCCCATAAATCATAACACTCCCATAAAACTGACCTTTTGGAACTTCTCACACATGCAGCATACACATTTCCCTTCAGATTCAATGACACTTCCCTCCTCATCAGCACGCCACTCAGTTCCCGAAACTCCTTCCATGCACATCTCACTCTAGCAACCGTTGCCGAGTCTGATCCACCTTCTCCATTCAGCATGTCACCGAGGTAGCAAAATGTTTTCACACCTTCCAACTTCACGCCGTCTCCAAGATCCAACTCAACATTTCCTCCATCTGCAGCTCCCTCTGTGCACACCTTACATTTGAATGTAGCTGCCACACTGGTTAATGACCTGCTCAGACCACTACATTTTTGATGAATGTTTGATGATGATAACCTAACCTAAGAATGCACTGTTATATCAAAGAGGGTTATGACAACACCTTTTCCACAAAAAACCTTTTCAATCGACGATGCAATTTCACTCGGATAAAACTTTAAATTTTCACTTTTTATGTTATCTTCCACATTCACTATGGCTATGCACTTCTGTGCAGTTTTCAAAGCAATGTCTCATAAGGATTTGTTGCTGCACTCCACCTCTATCTCTGCTGCATTCTCATCTCGGAACAATATATATTGTGATATGTCTCGTGCTTTGTTCCATTATGCGACATTGGTAACATTTTAGTGATTGGGTCGAGGCTGAGCGAAGTGAGGTCAGGGCCATTTTTTCCTGCTACATGAAACACCCTGCAACCCATGCCTACAGAAAACTGACCTTTTGGAACACTGGTCAGTTACATCCTCATCCAATCATCATGTAACTTTGTTAAAAAAAATTCCAGAGTTGGTGCTCCTGTGTTGAAAGTTTTGTGTCAATCACTCAAGTGGTTGTGGAGAAAACTAATTTAAAATCGAATGAAGGTGAACGGAGGCATAAAAAGTGAGAACAGAAGAAATTAGGAGAAAAACATAAAATGTCATAGCCCCCATGGTTTTAGTAATTTTTCTGTACATAATTAAAGGGCTCGTCCATATATACAAGATTTATGAGTATGTGCAACTGACTTGAGTGGTCATGTGATGTGGAAGAAATGTTTGGGGGCACGTTCAATTAACAAAATGGCTACTAGTCGGCCATCTTAGATCTCATCTCTAAAAAAATGAGGTGCATGTGTAAGCCATCATTCATTATTTGTGTGCCAAGTTTGAACAAGATAGGTAAATGCATGTCCGAGAAATGGTTGGGACAAATTTAACGAAATGGCCGCCATTCAGCCATATTGGATCTGATCTTGAAAGAAAACGACGTGCATTTGTAAGCCATCATTCATAATTATCTGTGTGCCAAGTTTGAACAAAATCGGTAAATGCATGTTTGAGAAATGGTTGAGGACATGTTGAACATCGGGTTTTTTCAACTAAAACGGCTGCCAGACGGCCATCTTTGATAGCATCGAGAAAAAAATGATGTGCATATGTATACCATCATGCATTGTATTTTGCCAAGTTTGAACAAAATTGGTCCATGCATGTCCAAGATATGGTTGCAGACAGGAGGATGCACAGACGGGATCTAATCCATAAGCACCCATTTAGGACTAAGTCCAACGGGGGCTAAAAAGAGGGAGGTCCCTCTTTACTAGTGTATAAAATGGCACCTCCTAAAATAGCAAATCTCCGAAGGGTAAGGACTATATATGACTTTTCAACCAGCGAGTGGTCTTCATCTGGGATTGTGCAGGCATTGTGAGTGCCTGGTGTTAATGGTTTTGGTGGTGCCTTCAGTTTTTAACTCAACTGGACTACTGTCCAGACTACCGTCCAGTTGAGTTCATCACATACTGAACCCTCCGTCGTCGTCGTTTGTCGTCCGTTAATTTTTCGACGTTAACACTCCAGCGTCCACAAATATCAACCGATTCTGATCAAACTTGACATGCAGCATCCTTACCCCAAGGACCAGGTTGGTATTACATTTCAGCCCGATCTGTTGAAAAATGGCGGACTTAGGCGACCATTTTGTTTTTGGTCATGAAAACGACGTTAACACTCTGGCGTCCACAAATATTAATAGATTTTGATCAAACTTAGAATGTTTAACCCTTACCACACAAGGTAGGTTGCTATTGCATTCCAACCCGATCCGTCACAAAATGGCCGCCATAGGCCGCCATATTGTTTTCAGCTCCAAAACGACGTTAAGACTTTAACGTCCACAAATATTTATGGATTTTGATCAAATTTGGTGTGTGAGACTCTCACCACACAAGGTAGGTTGCTATCTTAAGTCAAATCTAGTACAGACAACTGACCTACTTTAAAGTTGTCCAGTCAGTTCAGTTGAGTTCTGCTTCCCTGGAAGCTCTAGTTTATTCTTCACAACTCTGAGCATTATTACTGTAAAATACCTGTTATATATTTTAAGATAAAAATAATGTTACAGTAAAATGAAACACTTTACATTGAAACTTTTCAAATTCTTACATTGGAATCAGTTGAATCTTTCATCGACATCTCGAGTTATAAGTACATGATTTTGAGCACAAGTCTGGATCTTTACCTCTTGAGTACAAGTCGAGCAACAGAGGGACTCGAGTCTTACATGACCAATCGTGGGTAAGGATAATCTTGTGCACATACACACGAGAAGATGTGTGCAAGCACATTCCAAACAGAGGTATCCATGTTGACACAGCTGAGCAGGTACATATCGATGCAACTATGTTGAGGCACAGGTGGACAAAACGACATATTTAGGCGTGCCAAGACACCCACAAGCTTTGACTCGTACAAAGTAAAATGAAGAACTAGTCTTGCTTGTGAAGGCTCATTTCGATCTGCGTCGGCAGACAGGTAGACAGATTGATGGAATCAACAGGACGAACCGTTAACTCCTGAAATGCCCCTTGCTTCTCACAGCGATTATCATACCTCAATCAATGGCTTGTTGGTTTCATCCACTGAAATAGTTTGAAGCTCTTTTGTATTTGTGACATATTTCTTCTTCTTCTTTTTTGAGCTCTCCATTCCTTGGCTACTTTTCACTTTATGAGCGAATACAATGCGTGCACGGTTACACGAGGACCCTGAGTCCATTCGGTTAGCTCGGCCTATCCACACCCAAAGGCACATCATTTTGCCGCCAGAGTCTCCGCCTGAAGTGCCCATTTTGCTCTTGCTGGGTGGTTTGTTGCTGTGATTGTTGAGAAATGCGTTGTGTTTGTAAAAAGCCCGTGGATGCTAAATCATGGCAGCCACATACAAGCCAGAAGATATCCTAAGAGATTACGTGAAAGTAAGTTATGATTGTAGAACCTAGGCCTTCGTGATATTTGATCTCCATAGTGCAAATCACAACAAACCACATCTTTTACAACATCTACGGATAAACAATTATCCATTATGCCTTTTGTTATGTGCCAACTCGTGATGCCGCGCATCTTGATTTATTTTTAAAGAATGTATAAGCATCAACCGAACTATGCCAACACCTAAAATGCTCACTTTATTGTAACTCAAGTAAATTTGGGTGCAGATCAGGAAAACAATTTCCTCTTCGACATTCTCGACTCACAAAACGGTAGAAGCTGAACATTCTTCACTTCATTTCATCAATCACATTAGTCTTGCACTGAAGAGAAAACCGACGGATGTGGTGCACTTGAAGTGCACTCCAACAGGTGTTTTAGCTCCAATTTAAATGTTTTTGAGAATTTCCGGAAGCCGGATAACATTTATATATATCTTGGGCTTCAAAATAAAAAAGTAGACTGCATTGGGTCATTTTCCATGTTCCACTTTAAGGAGACAGTTAAGTGGCAGCAGATAGTTCTTTAAGGGGGCAGTTACCACTTGCGTGCATGAGAGAGGTGGCTGGGCATGCGGGTGATAGTTCACCTTTTGAACCGTATTTGACGAACTGTTTCTGTGATTGATGCTGTGAAGAGGAACAGGTTGAGATGGTTTGGTCATGTGTTGAGGAAGGATGAAAGTGACTGGTTGAGAAGAGTGATGGAAGTTAATGTAGAAGGAAGTTGAGGACGGGGAAGACCGAGAAAGACTTGGCTAAAGATGGTGGAAGAAGAAATGCGGGCAAGGGGGTTAACAAGGGGAGATGCAGAAAATAGGGCAAGATGGAGAAGATAGTCATGGGGACCGCAAGGCTAACCCCGGCTCTTGCAGGGAAAATGGCCTTAAAACGCCTGTTGTTGTTGTGTTGTTGTTTCTGGTACCAAAACAAAACGCGTTGGAAATCGTTTTGAGTGTCCTGTTTCACAAATACAGTGTTTATTACTGTGGGACGTCTTGATTCAATGGAATATTCGCGAGATTGCAATTTAAGGGCACCATCAAATCTATCTGTGATCTTGGGCAAGCAACCATCGCTAACACTTAAACCTCAACAGAAACACTAACGTTACGAGGCAAGCCGTTGGCTCACAGCCTGCACAGGCGAGTGGCAAGAAGCTGGAATGTAGGGTCAGAGCCAAAGTGTGCGAGGGGAGAAAGCTTTTAAAACACCATTTGTGGCGGTCTCTGGCTAATCCGCAGAAAAACGTATTGATTAAACACGGCAGTGATAACATCGCACTTGTATTGGCTGACAAGGAGTGGTGGAACACTTGCTCCTTTTGGGCAATCAATCACCCTCCGCTGCTTTTCCCTCCAAGCCTAAGCAGCTGCCATATCTTACCCACACTTTCCATTATCATGTGCTTTAACAGGGATACAGTGAAAGAGGGTCAGGCTTGAGAAGTTGTAATGGAGGTCGTCGCAGCTGTCCGCATACCCGCCTTGCCATCCCGTGAGCACAAAGACAAAAATGTGCAAAATATGTTTGCTTAGTGAGTTTCTTCGGCCATGCTGCTTGGATGGAGACGCAAGTAAAATAAATCATCTGGAGAACTGGTATACTCTTGCTGATGATAACGGAACGCTGGAAAATATAAAAGGCAAATACGAAGGGAATGCCATCCGATTTATCATGGGAGATGAACGGCGCAGGAGTACGGCTGCGTGTTGACGGGTTACACGGCGGCTCGTTGCCATCCAAACAATCATAAAGTTCCACATTAGGATCAAGACTATTCGTGCGGTGCTAGTTTGAATAATTTGCCTGTGGTTAATACCAATGATTACACAACTTGTTGGCACAAAAGTCAATGCCGACTCACTTTGCCCACATCGCAACCCCATAATAAGGCATTTCTCTCCTGAACTCCCCTTACTTTTCAGTAATGTGGATACTTTTTTTCGCAGTAAATGAAAACAGCAACTTCCCGTCCCTGCACTACACGGTAATCCTTTACCTTACCCAACCCTTCACTGCTCAGTGTAATGCTTTCTTTTACTCACCTCCCTCTGCTGCTGCCATTTCTCTTCATTTACGTAAAGTATCCACATTCCATCTCCACTGTTCTTTTGATTCCTCACTTTCTTTCCCTCTTCTTCCGATACCATCATTGCCAATTCTAGCCTCACTTACCAAGCATTACATTGCTTCTTGAATGTATCAGCATTCACATCTTATTTCATGTCTCAGTTTCCGATAGCTATTCATAGTAATTCCACTTCATTCCTTATTTTTATCGCTCGCTCTCCCTCTCTCTTTCTCTCCCTCAGCCCCTCTCCTTCCATCTCTTTCTCTTAGGCTGCCTTACTGGATGACCTCCAGAAAAAACAACGTTGTGGAACAACTGTTTACAGAGGTTGTGTGATTGAAGGATTAGAAGCTCAATCATGAATTGTTCCCCAGCTGATGATTGGGAAGGCCGTCGAATCACAGAAAGCTGAAGTAACTCTTCAGATATCCTTGGATCCCTTCAGGTATCTTTAGATCCCTTCAGATATCTTTAGATCTCCTCAGATATCTTTAGATCCCTTCAGGTATCTTTTGATCCCTTCAGATATCTTTAGATCCCTTCAGATATCTTTAGATCCCTTCAGGTATCTTTAGATCTCTTCAGATATCTTTAGATCTCTTCAGGTATCTTTAGATCCCTTCAGGTATCTTTAGATCTCTTCAGGTATCTTTAGATCCCTTCAGATATCTTTAGATCCCTTCAGGTATCTTTAGATCCCTTCAGATATCTTTAGATCCCTTCAGATATCTTTAGATCCCTTCAGATATCTTTAGATCCCTTCAGATCCCTTCAGATATCTTTAGATCCCTTCAGATATCTTTAGATCCCTTCAGATATCTTTAGATCCCGTCAGATATCTTTAGATCCCTTCAGGTATCTTTAGATCCCTTCAGGTATCTTTAGATCTCTTCAGGTATCTTTAGATCCCTTCAGGTATCTTAAGATCCCGTCAGATATCTTAAGATCCCGTCAGATATCTTTAGATCTCTTCAGATATCTTTAGATCCCTTCAGGTATCTTTAGAACCCTTCAGATATCTTTAGATCCCTTCAGATATCTTTAGATCCCTTCAGATATCTTTAGATCCCTTCAGGTATCTTTAGAACCCTTCAGATATCTTTAGATCCCTTCAGGTATCTTTAGATCCCTTCAGGTATCTTTAGATCCCTTCAGATATCTTTAGATCCCTTCAGGTATCTTTAGGTCCCTTCAGATATCTTTAGATCCCTTCAGGTATCTTTAGATCCCTTCAGATATCTTTAGATCCCTTCAGGTATCTTTAGGTCCCTTCAGATATCTTTAGATCCCTTCAGATATCTTTAGAACCATTCAGATATCTTTAGAACCCTTCAGATATCTTTAGATCCCTTCAGATATCTTTAGATCCCTTCAGGTATCTTTAGAACCCTTCAGATATCTTTAGATCCCTTCAGGTATCTTTAGATCCCTTCAGGTATCTTTAGATCCCTTCAGATATCTTTAGATCCCTTCAGGTATCTTTAGGTCCCTTCAGATATCTTTAGATCCCTTCAGATATCTTTAGAACCCTTCAGATATCTTTAGATCCCTTCAGGTATCTTTAGATCCCTTCAGATATCTTTAGATCCCTTCAGGTATCTTTAGATCCCTTCAGATATCTTTAGATCTCCTCAGATATCTTTAGATCCCTTCAGGTATCTTTAGATCCCTTCAGATATCTTTAGAACCCTTCAGGTATCTTTAGATCCCTTCAGATATATTTAGATCCCTTCAGGTATCTTTAGATCCCTTCAGATATATTTAGATCCCTTCAGGTATCTTTAGATCCCTTCAGATATCTTTAGATCCCTTCAGGTATCTTTAGATCCCTTCAGATATCTTTAGATCCCTTCAGATATCTTTAGATCCCTTCAGGTATCTTTAGAACCCTTCAGATATCTTTAGATCCCTTCAGATATCTTTAGAACCCTTCAGATATCTTTAGATCCCTTCAGGTATCTTTAGATCTCTTCAGGTATCTTTAGATCCCTTCAGGTATCTTAAGATCCCGTCAGATATCTTTAGATCTCTTCAGATATCTTTAGATCTCTTCAGGTATCTTTAGATCCCTTCAGGTATCTTTAGATCTCTTCAGGTATCTTTAGATCCCTTCAGGTATCTTTAGATCCCTTCAGATATCTTTAGATCCCTTCAGGTATCTTTAGAACCCTTCAGATATCTTTAGATCCCTTCAGATATCTTTAGATCCCTTCAGATATCTTTAGATCCCTTCAGGTATCTTTAGAACCCTTCAGATATCTTTAGATCCCTTCAGGTATCTTTAGATCCCTTCAGGTATCTTTAGATCCCTTCAGGTATCTTTAGGTCCCTTCAGATATCTTTAGATCCCTTCAGGTATCTTTAGATCCCTTCAGATATCTTTAGATCCCTTCAGGTATCTTTAGATCCCTTCAGATATCTTTAGATCCCTTCAGATCCCTTCAGATATCTTTAGATCCCTTCAGATATCTTTAGATCCCTTCAGATATCTTTAGATCCCTTCAGATATCTTTAGATCCCTTCAGGTATCTTTAGAACCCTTCAGATATCTTTAGATCCCTTCAGGTATCTTTAGATCCCTTCAGGTATCTTTAGATCCCTTCAGATATCTTTAGATCCCTTCAGATATCTTTAGATCCCTTCAGATATCTTTAGATCCCTTCAGATATCTTTAGATCCCTTCAGATCCCTTCAGATATCTTTAGATCCCTTCAGATATCTTTAGATCCCTTCAGATATCTTTAGATCCCGTCAGATATCTTTAGATCCCTTCAGGTATCTTTAGATCCCTTCAGGTATCTTTAGATCTCTTCAGGTATCTTTAGATCCCTTCAGGTATCTTAAGATCCCGTCAGATATCTTAAGATCCCGTCAGATATCTTTAGATCTCTTCAGATATCTTTAGATCCCTTCAGGTATCTTTAGAACCCTTCAGATATCTTTAGATCCCTTCAGATATCTTTAGATCCCTTCAGATATCTTTAGATCCCTTCAGGTATCTTTAGAACCCTTCAGATATCTTTAGATCCCTTCAGGTATCTTTAGATCCCTTCAGGTATCTTTAGATCCCTTCAGATATCTTTAGATCCCTTCAGGTATCTTTAGGTCCCTTCAGATATCTTTAGATCCCTTCAGGTATCTTTAGATCCCTTCAGATATCTTTAGATCCCTTCAGGTATCTTTAGGTCCCTTCAGATATCTTTAGATCCCTTCAGATATCTTTAGAACCATTCAGATATCTTTAGAACCCTTCAGATATCTTTAGATCCCTTCAGATATCTTTAGATCCCTTCAGGTATCTTTAGAACCCTTCAGATATCTTTAGATCCCTTCAGGTATCTTTAGATCCCTTCAGGTATCTTTAGATCCCTTCAGATATCTTTAGATCCCTTCAGGTATCTTTAGGTCCCTTCAGATATCTTTAGATCCCTTCAGATATCTTTAGAACCCTTCAGATATCTTTAGATCCCTTCAGGTATCTTTAGATCCCTTCAGATATCTTTAGATCCCTTCAGGTATCTTTAGATCCCTTCAGATATCTTTAGATCTCCTCAGATATCTTTAGATCCCTTCAGGTATCTTTAGATCCCTTCAGATATCTTTAGAACCCTTCAGGTATCTTTAGATCCCTTCAGATATATTTAGATCCCTTCAGGTATCTTTAGATCCCTTCAGATATATTTAGATCCCTTCAGGTATCTTTAGATCCCTTCAGATATCTTTAGATCCCTTCAGGTATCTTTAGATCCCTTCAGATATCTTTAGATCCCTTCAGATATCTTTAGATCCCTTCAGGTATCTTTAGAACCCTTCAGATATCTTTAGATCCCTTCAGATATCTTTAGAACCCTTCAGATATCTTTAGATCCCTTCAGGTATCTTTAGATCTCTTCAGGTATCTTTAGATCCCTTCAGGTATCTTAAGATCCCGTCAGATATCTTTAGATCTCTTCAGATATCTTTAGATCTCTTCAGGTATCTTTAGATCCCTTCAGGTATCTTTAGATCTCTTCAGGTATCTTTAGATCCCTTCAGGTATCTTTAGATCCCTTCAGATATCTTTAGATCCCTTCAGGTATCTTTAGAACCCTTCAGATATCTTTAGATCCCTTCAGATATCTTTAGATCCCTTCAGATATCTTTAGATCCCTTCAGGTATCTTTAGAACCCTTCAGATATCTTTAGATCCCTTCAGGTATCTTTAGATCCCTTCAGGTATCTTTAGATCCCTTCAGGTATCTTTAGGTCCCTTCAGATATCTTTAGATCCCTTCAGGTATCTTTAGATCCCTTCAGATATCTTTAGATCCCTTCAGGTATCTTTAGGTCCCTTCAGATATCTTTAGATCCCTTCAGATATCTTTAGAACCATTCAGATATCTTTAGAACCCTTCAGATATCTTTAGATCCCTTCAGATATCTTTAGATCCCTTCAGATATCTTTAGATCCCTTCAGGTATCTTTAGAACCCTTCAGATATCTTTAGATCCCTTCAGGTATCTTTAGATCCCTTCAGATATCTTTAGATCCCTTCAGGTATCTTTAGATCCCTTCAGATATCTTTAGATCCCTTCAGGTATCTTTAGGTCCCTTCAGATATCTTTAGATCCCTTCAGATATCTTTAGAACCCTTCAGATATCTTTAGATCCCTTCAGGTATCTTTAGATCCCTTCAGGTATCTTTAGATCCCTTCAGATATCTTTAGATCCCTTCAGGTATCTTTAGATCCCTTCAGATATCTTTAGATCTCCTCAGATATCTTTAGATCCCTTCAGGTATCTTTAGATCCCTTCAGATATCTTTAGAACCCTTCAGGTATCTTTAGATCCCTTCAGATATATTTAGATCCCTTCAGGTATCTTTAGATCCCTTCAGATATCTTTAGATCCCTTCAGGTATCTTTAGATCCCTTCAGATATCTTTAGATCCCTTCAGATATCTTTAGATCCCTTCAGGTATCTTTAGAACCCTTCAGATATCTTTAGATCCCTTCAGATATCTTTAGAACCCTTCAGGTATCTTTAGAACCCTTCAGGTATCTTTAGAACCCTTCAGGTATCTTTAGATCCCTTCAGATATCTTTAGATCCCTTCAGATATCTTTAGATCCCTTCAGATATCTTTAGATCCCTTCAGATATCTTTAGATCCCTTCAGATATCTTTAGATCTCCTCAGATATCTTTAGATCCCTTCAGATATCTTTAGATCCCTTCAGATATCTTTAGATCCCTTCAGATATCTTTAGATCCCTTCAGATATCTTTAGATCTCCTCAGATATCTTTAGATCCCTTCAGATATCTTTAGATCCCTTCAGATATCTTTAGATCTCCTCAGATATCTTTAGATCCCTTCAGATATCTTTAGATCCCTTCAGATATCTTTAGATCCCTTCAGATATCTTTAGATCCCTTCAGGTATCTTTAGATCCCTTCAGATATCTTTAGATCTCCTCAGATATATTTAGATCTCCTCAGATATCTTTAGATCCCTTCAGATATCTTTAGATCCCTTCAGGTATCTTTAGATCTCCTCAGATATATTTAGATCTCCTCAGATATCTTTCAAAATCCTCAGATATCTTTAGATCCCTTCAGATATCTTTAGATCCCTTCAGATATCTTTAGATCCCTTCAGGTATCTTTAGATCCCTTCAGATATCTTTAGATCTCTTCAGATATCTTTAGATCCCTTCAGATATCTTTAGATCCCTTCAGATATCTTTAGATCCCTTCAGATATCTTTAGATCTCCTCAGATATCTTTAGATCCCTTCAGATATCTTTAGATCCCTTCAGATATCTTTAGATCTCCTCAGATATCTTTAGATCCCTTCAGATATCTTTAGATCCCTTCAGATATCTTTAGATCCCTTCAGATATCTTTAGATCCCTTCAGATATCTTTAGATCCCTTCAGATATCTTTAGATCCCTTCAGGTATCTTTAGATCCCTTCAGATATCTTTAGATCTCCTCAGATATATTTAGATCTCCTCAGATATCTTTAGATCCCTTCAGATATCTTTAGATCCCTTCAGGTATCTTTAGATCCCTTCAGATATCTTTAGATCTCCTCAGATATATTTAGATCTCCTCAGATATCTTTAGATCCCTTCAGATATCTTTAGATCCCTTCAGGTATCTTTAGATCCCTTCAGATATCTTTAGATCTCCTCAGATATATTTAGATCTCCTCAGATATCTTTCAAAATCCTCAGATATCTTTAGATCCCTTCAGGTATCTTTAGATCCCTTCAGATATCTTTAGATCTCCTCAGATATATTTAGATCTCCTCAGATATCTTTCAAAATCCTCAGATATCTTTAGATCCCTTCAGGTATCTTTAGATCCCTTCAGATATCTTTAGATCTCCTCAGATATATTTAGATCTCCTCAGATATCTTTCAAAATCCTCAGATATCTTTAGATCCCTTCAGATATCTTTAGATCTCCTCAGATATCTTTCAAAATCCTCAGATATCTTTCGTTATCTTTAGCATTCTTCCTGCTCAGTTGTCCAAGATACAATACATCTTAAATTGAACGTTCACCATCATCATTAGTATGCCCCAGTATGCAGCCGTTGGCTGCTGGTTGCATCATTGTTGTGAGCGCGGCTGTGCCACTGATGCAGTGCCCCCTATTTCCAGTGAGGTGGTACTCGTTTCGCTGACCTCAGAAAGATGACAGGCTGAGTCAATACACCTGGTGTTATTTCAACGGCTCGTCAGGGGCCTGAACTCAAGACCCTCCGATCTTATGCCAGCCACCTCCTTGGCCGTTAAGCCAACCCCAGGCTTTCAATTGAACGGTTATCAACTGTGAAATATGTGAATTTGGAATTCCATTTCATGCACAGTGTGCAAGATAAATAATATGTAGCCAACATATGATAAATACAGTATCCATATATTATTAATTTTCTCATTTCACGTGAAAATAATTTCCGACTATTTAAGTGTCATTTCAATTAAATGTTGACCGGGGAGCTTAGGAAGTCATTGAATTATTATTAAACCCTTGTACTGTATTTTCTATTAATTATTTAAAATGTGTGCAATCTTCATGACCACAAGGTTAATTGCATCATGTTTCCTTTCTGTAGGGTTTAGTCTATTTGACCTGTCGTGTTGATATACCTAACCCGCACCTTAATGACTTAGCCTATCAATTTACTCAATACTAGCAACGGTACCCGCCCTATGGGCGGGGCTTCAATTGGGAGGCCCAAATGAAAAGGCTAAATATCAGAAATTGAAGGCTTTTTTTCTTTTAAACGATTTATATAAACATCCGTTAAATCTCGATCGGTGCAGCCGTTTGTGCGGCACCCGGAAAAATAACGTCATGCGGGAGCAAGTATCAGCAGGATGTGGCAGTGTGGGAGTCCACGTTTCTGATCCTCCTTCATGCCGAACTAGCCCACCACTTCTCCAAACATTCCGCTCTTCAGATCCGCCATGAGAGATTTAAGCTTGATACTGAAGACGCGTGCAGTTCGTACTCCCGATGTCGTATGTATTCCCGATACGTGTTTCCTTCATTGTAAAAACTACCAAATCAACAGTTAAAAGGATTTTGAGCCAATAGGTGTTATGGCCTTGGCAAGATCGATGGAGACAGCAATCTGTTAGCGTATACACCGCCCAAATAGCTATGTGGAATTATCTCAGGTAGTTTGAACTTTGGCCGAGGTAATTATTTACTTTTAATAATGTTTATATACGAATGATGTTTAATGATGTTTATATTGGTTTTGGATCGTCCTTTCCGCATATCTCGTGGAATTGTGAGTTGGAGAGACGGCCGTGATGGCGGGGTGGGGGTTGGAAATCTCTCAAGCAGGGATTCAACCCGTGTCCTTATAAAAGGTCTTTGTCCGAGGTCACCGAGTCCGATCGGTGCAGCCGTCCAGCCGGTGCAGCCGTTTGTGCGGCACCCGGGAAAACAACATCGTCACAATGGAAACATCGTCACAATGAACGTTATGCGAACGCGAATGTTATGCGGGAGTCCAAACCTGAGAATGCTGGAGACCAAAGCTGAAATTGGAAAAACTAAATAGCCTATTTTACTCCTGGAGATCCCAGGATTACCCACCCAAAATATCGTTGCGATCGGTTCAGCCGATTTTGCGGTACCTTCGAATGGACAGACAGACGGACGGACAGACAGACGGACAGACAGACAGACGGACGGACATTTGGTGAATTATAGTAAGATGTTGTAAAGGCTAATAAGGAAAAAGTAAGAACTGAGTACAACATCTCCATTCCTTAGTTCTTCCTATCTCCCACTTTTGCACTCAGTTTCCTGACTAAGTTAAATCCCACTCTTCCCTCCTGTGATTCAAGCTGGCAATGCACTACCTCCTCAAGTCATCCTCCTCCTGATCGGTGATATTTTCCAGCCCCCATGAACCCTGAGAGCAGGGACATCGGGAGATCTGTGGGAGGGAGAGGGCTTGAGGGAGGAGGCATGACAAGGGGGTTGTGGGGTTGGGAGAGGTATAAAACACATGGACACTGCTAGGACTTCCAGGAAAGAAGTCGGTATTTCAAAAAAGTGGATCTGGTGTGTATTAACTGGGGTAGAAAAGATCAAGGTTTTGGATGGGGGAAGATAAGAGATGGTGGTGAACAGCTGTTTTAAAGACCTGGATGGAGGAGTGGGATTGAAGAGAGTGAGGGAGTTTGTTCCAGAGGCAGGAGAAAAGAGGAATGAAAGAGTGAAGGTGAATAGAGAGTCTTGATCTTGGCAGTTTCACCATAAGAGGGTTGCTGGCAGATCTTGTGCAACCTGTAGGAATATTTGGGGGACAGAGCACAGACAGAGCTGGGGGAGCTAGGCCGGAGAGGAGTCGGTAGAAGACAGAAAGACCACCAACCTGCCTGTGGTGAGTGAGCGAAAGGCCATCGGAATTAGCTTCATCGTGGGAGATTCCAATGATTCTGAAAGCTTTGGTTTCAACAGCATGAAGCCGAGCTAGGTGTGAGGCAGGAGCACCAGCCCAGAGGGGAGAATAGTATTCCATTGAGCTGTGGATGAAAGCCTTGTATGTGGTGAGGAACTCAGGTGCGCCAAGGAAGGACTTCACACGACGGAGGTTGCCCAGTCGGAGACTGGCTTTGGAGGCCAGCTTGGAAATGTGGTTTTCCCAGGAAAGATCATGGCAGATAGTGAGACCCAAAAGCTTGAGTGACAGAACTTCTTGGAGAGTATTGTTCAGAAAGTAGATGGGAGGGTTGTGCAGTCGGTCTTTTCAGAGAGACATTGTAAGAGTGTGAGATTTGTCAGGATTGAAAGACATGTTCCACTTGTTTGACCAGTCTGTGATTTTGTCCAGGTCTTCAGATAGTGAGGAGGCTGCAGACTGCCGATCTGAGGGATGAGGTATGGAGCGGTAGAGGGTGGAGTCATCAGCAAAGAGATGGAGAGGATTTTCCAGAGAGTCCGAGAGATCATTGATGAAGACCAGAAAAAGCACAGGGCCCAAAACACTGCCTTGGGGAACTCCAGCCTGAACAGGAAGGGGAGATGAGAGAAATCCATTCAGGGCCACACGTTGACTACGACCAGAGAGGAAGTCCGCCAGCCATGCGTGGAGATTTCCATGGATACCACAGAAGGAGAGTTTGGTGAGCAGAGCGGGGTGCCAGACCGTATCGAAGGCGCGTGATATGTCAAGGGAGACAGCTCTGATTTCCTGTTTGGGATTAAGGACCTCCATCCATTTTTGAGACAGCAGAAGCAGCATGTCCAGAGTAGAGTGACCTGGACTGAAACCAAATTGATGATCAGTGATCAAGCCATTGGAGAAGAGTCAGGATTTGATGTCAGAAGCGATGATTGATTGGCTGATAGGTCTGTAGTTGCAAGGATCTGTTTTTGCACATTTTTTGTGTAAAGCGGTAATGTTGGCTGATTTCCAAGCAGATGGCAGATGACCTTGAGCAAAAGAGTGGGTGAAGAGAACAGAAAGAGGGGTGAAATAGAGTGGCAGAGCAGGATTTTAGGACGCATGGGCTGATGCCGTCTGGTCCAGTTGCAGAATCAGAGTCGCGGTTTGACAAAAACTTCTCCACCTTGTGAGGAGAGAAAGACACAGAGCCCAGGAGCAGCTGGGTTCGACTGGGAAAGGTGGGTAAATGGAGAGATCGGTTCGGGACACAAGATTTTGAGGCAACCACAGAGTTGAGGAATTCGGCTTTTTCACGTGCGGTGTCAGCTGTGTGGCCATTTGAGTTAAGGGAGGGAATGGAAGGGGAACAAACACCAGAAACAGATTTGACCAGACGCCACCAGGATTAATTGCATTATTCTTATTTCTTATTAATTGCACTGTTGTCCCAATACACTATTCTTAGTACACGACAAGATAACACAGTTCCAATGAGCTGTTAGAAAGGAATTCGTTTCCAATAGATCAGCATCACCCACACACAACCCACACAACCCACACACAACCCACACACAACCCACACACAACCCACACACACAACCCACACACAACCCACACAACCCACACACATGCACCCCTAGAGCGTGCTCCTTTTATATTGCTTTGACCGAAAATAAATAAAAATTAACTTTAACCCTTTAAAAATCATGCAAATAAATTAATTGAACTATCAGCTGCTTTTTTGTTCCTATCCTTTTCTCACATTTGTTGCAAGTAGAGCGGCCGCTTTGTGATGCTTAAAAGGCGGCGTGTAATCAGAAATACTGTTTGCTGGGGTGATGTATTACTGTTATATGAATGAAATGGAAATGTTGGAAAAAAAAAAAAAGCATTGAATATAAATCTATATGAGAAACGGGATCGAGTGGGCCTCACCATTATTATAAGTGAAGAAGAGGAGGGAGAAAGACTTTTTGTTTCAATTAAAATTGAAAGCGGCCCACCTGTCCTCACCTTAATCAATTATATTATACTGTTTTCAGCTTGACTGGCATCTGATTGATAACACTGCCAATTGTGTGAGGGGTACCGATTATTGCTTGATTAGCAATTGCATTCGCTATAGGACAATTGTTGGCGGATGGATACACACATGCACGCAGTACGCCAAGACCAACAACAACACCAACAACAACAGGCATTTTAAGGCCATTTTCCCTGCTAGAGCGGGGTTAGCCTTGCGGTCCCCCATGACAATCTTCTCCATTTTGTCCTATTTTCTGCATCTCTCCTTGTTGACCCCCTTGCCCGCATTTCTTCTTCCACCATCTTTAGCCAAGTCTTTCTCGGTCTTCCCCGTCCTCTACTTCCTTCTACATTCATTTCCATCACTCTTCTCAACCAGTCACTTTCATCCTTCCTCAACACATGACCAAACCATCTCAACCTGTTCCTCTTCACAGCATCAATCACAGGCTCCACTCCCATCATCTTTCGCAATTCATCATTTGTCTTCCTCTCTCTCAACGATACTGCGCACATCCGTCGAACCATTCGCATTTCCACCCTTTCCAGCCTTCGTTGCTGCTCTACGTTTATTACCCATGTCTCGCTCCCATAAATCATAACACTTCTCACACATGCAGCATACACCTTTCCCTTCAGCTTCAACGACACTCCCCTCCTCGTCACCACGCCAATCAGTTCCCGAAACTTGGCAGCACGCCAAGACCGAGCTCCTTTAATATTATAGATTCCAATCTACCCTCCGTCACCTCACTCCTCCATGAGCCTATATTTTGTATACAAAAACGATTGATGTGAAAGTTCAGGAAGTAGTTCACGTCTATAAGAAAAATAATATCTAACCATCAACAGAGATGACTTACAAAGGGCCAAGCTATGCATTTAACAGTAAACAGGAAAAAGTCAGGAGGGACTTGGCCCCATTTCTTATAGTATTTAAACAATGGCAACGGGGTGACGGTTGGGCAACTAAACAATGGCAACGGGGTGACGGTTGGGCAACTAAACAATGGCAACGGGGTGACGGTTGGGCAACTAAACAATGGCAACGGGGTGACGGTTGGGCAACTAAACAATGGCAACGGGGTGACGGTTGGGCAACTAAACAATGGCAACGGGGTGACGGTTGGGCAACTTGTTCATAAAAATCAAGTGTCACTTCACGTTCAAAACTTACACCATTTGTAGTCTTTGCCATCTTATTTTTCTGCAAATCCATGAAGTCGCATCTATTACTTTCTTGTCGTGCCCATTAAAAAGTTTTTCGTTGCATGTTCATGCTCAAACATCCGGCCTCTCTTATTATCTTATCAAAGTAGTCCACTTATTCCCTTGATTCTACAGTAAAATGTGACAAAAACCTAAATGTGTACAATGTAGCTGTACTTAAGGCACAAACCTTGGCATGAGCACTCATCGGTAAGCAGCTTGTAACCCTTGTGGCAACTACACTCAAAACTGCCGACCGTGTTTCTGCATACATGGTCGCAGCCTCCGTTCTCCAACTGGCACTCGTCGATATCTGTCAACGGTAATGTGGGCAAACAGGTAAACAATATCACAACAAAGCTTACTCTGATGATTTATATTAATAAATAACACATGAATCACTATTTCCCACTTCATAAGCACATTTAAGAATAACTCCGAGGTTTAATTTAACATTATTTGCCTGTCTGTTCTATCCTCAATCCCTCTGCCAATGTCCATAAGGTTTGCATCATTTTGTATGTAACTCTCTTTTTAAAAAAAATTCAAAATAATAATAATTTTTGTAGCACAATATAATCATGCTCATGCACCATGATTTGTACAAGGTGTTGGTTCTGCGAAGCAGTTTATTGGCTGGGGTTATAATCCTGGATGGGTCTCCACTCAGATGCAGGAAAATCAACGGAGTGTGCGTGAATCCCAATCTTCCCTCCAGAGATTTGGAATTTCTTTGAATTTATTGAATTTTTCCATTAAATGCAAGATGGCCACCAAAAGCATATGACTGATGACGTCATAGTTTGCAAATATTTCCCCCCCATCAGTATCTAAACATATATTTCCAGTTTCCAATTTCGATTGGAAAAGCATTCAGAATGTTTTTTCTAATTTTTTTTAAACAAACCAAAATATGCACTTGAAATATATGTTTACATAACGATGGGGTAAAAATATTTGCAAACGATGACGTCATCAGTCATGTGCTTTGGCCGCCATCTTGAATTTAAGAAAAAAATTACATTTTTAAAAAACAAATTTAAAAATTCAAAATGGCAGTTTATAGTTGGGTCGCGTTTCAAATTCAGGGGAGAGTGTGCATAACTCCAGGCTATTCTGCCAGTCCAGCACCATATGACTAAATATATATATATATATATACACCGTGAAATGGGGTGAATAGGGACAGCAAGGTGAATAGGGACACAAACTGAAAAAAAGTTCGGAAACTTTTTCCGCTGAAAATTGATAACCAGACAGATGTGTTGATATTTGGGTTGAAAGTGTTCTCTTGTTTTTTAAAAAGCAACTTATAGTCCCTATTAACCCCATATATGGGTTAAATAGGAATAAATAGGATTTTTATGGCTGTCCCTATTCACCCCGTTTTACGCGTGAATAGGGACAGTCACTAACACAAAAAAATAATAATCAAGAAATAGAGACAGTTTGGAGAAACTTTTTATCCCATATGTTTTTTCATTGGCACCGCGGTTTATATTATGGGTGCATATTATGTGCATCCATCTGAGCTATCAATTTAGCAATACGTTGGAAACTCAGGATTGTTTCTTGATTATTATTTTTTTGTATTAGTGACTGTCCCTATTCACGCGTAAAACGGGGTGAATAGGGACAGCCATAAAAATCCTATTTATTCCGATTTAACCCACATATGGGGTTAATAGGGACTATAAGTTGCTTTTTAAAACAACAAGAGAACACTTTCAACCCAAATATCAACACATCTGTCTGGTTATCAATTTTCAGCGAAAAAAGTTTCCGAACTTTTTTTCAGTTTGTGTCCCTATTCACCTTGCTGTCCCTATTCACCTTGCTGTCCCTATTCACCTTGCTGTCCCTATTCACCTTGCTGTCCCTATTCACCCCATTTCACGGTATTTATTTTCTACCGATATATGTCTGTGCATCATGCTCCATACAGGACGTCAGTTGTGGCTTAGCAGTTTCTTTGGCTAGAAGTTACCATCCCAAATCAGTCGTCGCTCCAACACCGAATATACAGTATGTACGGTTCTAATAACCTCGCAGTCACATTTCCAACAAGTCAGCATTTTCATACACCTTTATGAGTGTGAAACAAGGATAAGTAGCCATGATGTTAAAAATATATATTTATGCGAATATCTAAGGACAGCAGCCTTCACAGCATCAATATTTACAATACAATACAGTCTCCATGAAGTCAATGCTTATTATAGTATAAAAAAACAAAAAAGTCTAATGGACGCAGCTTATGGAGCGGGTGGAAAAGCAAAATCTAAACGATATTTCCAATGGCCCCTGAGGTAACAGGTTAACTCAAAGCTAAGGTACTCGCTTTGGAGCTGTCTAGTGTCAGTTTGATTCCCGACCCGACTATAAAAGTCATTCTGATGCTTCGCAGGCAGGACATTGCCTCAATGAGTGCGCCACCCGTCGGAGGGGTGTTAAACCGCGTGTTGTGTCTGCTAGCAATTACTGGTGGAAGTTAAAGATCCCACAAGCCACTTTTGAAAAGAGTCGGCCATTAAGTACGGATATCCTGGCTGAATTCCAAAATTCCACTCTTAATGTATTGCGACACCCGAGTCAGCAGTGCATCCACACCACTGCCGCAATGATGCACCCAGTGGGCCAACTTCATCATTTGGCACACTGGTTGCATGATATTGCTACCAGTGGGCCAATTTGTTGGAATGGGGTTCAATAATATTGAACCCCATTCCAACATGCGTTCGCTTGAAAAATAATGTATACAAGATCCAAGATATTGCCAGAGTGAAGGAGTAATTGTGCCATGTCGGTGTTTGATGGGTTTTGCTCATGCACAACTGCAGTCTTCTGATGTAACACCGAGTTGATAGTTGCACTCCTTTGGTAAGTGTATATCTTGAATGTCTCAGAAAACAGTCAACAAGACTTTTGCAAACAAAAGTTTTCTTGAGCTTCGCATTCCCTGGAGATTCTGTATAATATCCTAAGATTGATTGGTCTACACTATGCTTCAGCTTAGAAGTGGCGAAAGATGTTTCAGCAATGGTGGCAAAGTATGAGAAAAGCGACTTCATTAAGACACAAAGACACTGACACTTACAACCCATTTCGACGCATCCAGCATGTGGATATGCTTCTCCAAAGTGCAAAACATCACATGCTTTATAAAAGTGTTCAGCAGGTATTGACACTCAGTTGGAATAAAAATGGCTTAAGGTAAAGAGCGAACTGACCTCCAAAGTGAAATGGGTTAATTGATGCCAGAGGTTTGTAACATTTCTGTCCCAATGGGTCTTACGAAGTTAATTGTGCATAATGCCCTTCGGAAGCGCAAGTCCACTATTCATGCCAATGATGAAAATTGGATGGGAAGGGCAAAATTTTTTGACAGACCAGGCCAGAACTTGAAAACCTTGACTTGTACAATACTACCCTTAATGACCACAAACATTTCATACAGAGTTCATGGCTGCCAAGCAGGGTGGCCCGAAAAATTAAATGTTTGCATTGTATATCGCACATACACTCATTTGAGGTGGCTTGATGAAAAAATGAAACAGTAAAAATCTTAGGGCAATCCAATAAGAGTAAGTGGTCTCCCACAACCCTCTAAACGTACTCTGCAAGACTGGATTCGTTGATATTTCTGGTGTCCAAAACTTTTTTTCTCTCTGGGCCAATTCTTTTCAAATCTACACCACCCTCCATGTGGACCCAAATTCTAATAAGTCCTTTCATATAAAAAAAAACACATCATCCCCATTGACCCACAAATGGCCCCAAAGTCCCCCATGAGCAACATCATCGAGTCCAAAATCAAACACGCTTTATTTAAATAATTGTGAATGTGAAACTGCATTCTTTTAACACAAACAAAAACAAAAACAGTGTTTAAAAACAAAATCTGTTTAGTAACAAAACGATGGTGCCAGGGCAGTCAGGCCATCAGTGTTACTTGGTGCTCTTGACCAGTTGATTTTTAGTGGCACTGGTTGGCAGAAGCTTCCGGTGATGCTCAACGACCTGGTGGAGGAGCTGGCGCTGCTTGTCATTCTTGATAAGGACTTCATTAAAGTCAGTAGCCAATTTGACTGCACGTTCTGCACAGTCGTTCACCGCCTTCAGTGCACGAACAGTCTTGCACGCTGCAATGTCGTCATCACGCTCGAACCATGTGTCTACTGCGGCCGTCAGGAACTCCTGTGACAAATGAAGTGACAAAGAGGTTGAGCGAGCGCTGTGTGACAAACTGTGCCACGGAAAGGTTCCGGAACTCAGGGATCTTGTTTGGAGCCATACGTCGAACATCTTCTGTAGTAGGGTCAATATACGAAAAAAACTCACCTAACCCCCAAAAAATTGATACAAAAGGTTTTTCAATGGATTCTGGTACCATTGGGCATGCTAAATAACATACTAAAAATCTAGTAACATCTGACTTCTGGGAAGGGGTCATTTTCAAGATGGCGTCCAAGATGGCCACCAGGAGATTAAAATGGCCATATCTCAATTATTATTCAACCTAGAAAGGTGGTTTTGGTGTCTAACCCTAGGTTTTAGCGCCCAAGGAATCCAATTGAATCAATAAAATTACCATCAGTTAATTATTTATTGACAAGTCCAAGATGGCATCCCAAGGTGACATCCCGATCCACTAAAATGGCTCTGTCGAATCGTAGTCAACCTAGAGAGATATTTTCAGTGTGTATACCTAGGTTTAAGGCACCCAGGAAATCATCAAAATTACTTAAATAAGCACAAAGTAATCAGGTAATCCAGTAAGCCAGGTTTACCAGCCCATTAGGCATTTGTTGTCTTATACAGTTAGTCGCTATTCATCGTCATCCTCCGACTCCTCTGGAAGAAACTTGTTATGTGGATTGTCACATTCTTCAAGTTAGCACGGTCCACAGGCAGTAGTACATGGTAGTCCATATCGTCTACAAGAGCAGCGGAGTGTCTTGCAGGCAGTGGAGCAGTTACAATGAATGACCTTCAAGAGACTGTCTGGAGCATTACAAGTGTACATTTCTTTTGGAAATGTCTAAAAAATATGGATTTTGTTTATGCATACATGTACCAAATAATATACTTATTCCTTTTGAGATGAAAATAAATTGTTTGTCAGATTTTTCAGTCCCCCCCCCCCCCCCCCCTCCCCAATATAAAATAGTCTGTCCCTTGCCATAACCTCTCAAGCTTTGTACTGTAATGATCACTGAATACTGTGGACTGGAGTCACAGGTGGCAGTGGTGTAGACACATTACACTCTTATCTCCAATCTGAAACACACACTTGGTTCATTAGCTGGTGAGTCGGAGGATGACGATGAATAGCGACTAACTGTATAAGACAACAAATGCCTCATGGGCTGGTAAACCTGGCTTACTGGATTACCTGATTACTTTGTGCTTATTTAAGTAATTTTGATGATTTCCTGGGTGCCTTAAACCTAGGTATACACACTGAAAAAATCTCTCTAGGTTGACTACTATTCGACAGAGCCATTTTAGTGGATCAGGATGTCACCTTGGGATGCCATCTTGGACTTGTCAATAAATAATTAACTGATGGTAATTTTATTGATTCAATTGGATTCCTTGGGCCCTAAAACCTAGGGTTAGACACCAAAACCACCTTTCTAGGTTGAATAATAATTGAGATATGGCCATTTTAAGCTCCCGGCGGCCATCTTGGACGCCATCTTGAAAATGACCCCTTTCCGGAAGTCACATGTTACTAGATTTTTAGTATGTTATTTAGCATGCCCAATGGTACCAGAATCCATTGAAAAACCTTTTGTATCAATTTTTTGGGGGTTCAACCATATATTGACCCCTCAACTGGGAGTGGATCTCTGTGCAGAGCATTGACGATAGCCCCCTTATCTTCATCAGTGCTGTCATCGCTGAACAAAGGCAGTGCTGCAAGGTCCTCACTTCGGTACCACAAGTGCAGCCGCAATTTATTTTCTGCGACTTTGGCAATTTTGCTGTCAACTTGTTGGTAATCTTCGATCAGCTGTCGCATTAATAAGTCATTTGTATGAGCAGCTGTCGCCAAAGGTGCTGCAAACCAGAAGCTTGCATAGATTGCACAAACAAACAAACAAATTCGTCGCAATGAGTCCATCTCGCGCTTGCTCATGTGGAATTGAGGGCGAAATCCAAAGATTTTAAGACAATAAATCCCTTTTGCCATCCATCTCGCGCGGTGATGAGCACCGGGAGCACAAAATCCTGTACCAATGTCCATATCCTCTCCCAGGAGCCAAAGTGTGAGTCTCGCGAACTCTAGGTAGTCTTCACGAGGCTGGACAGTCTCCAGGTGTTGTTGAAGGTTATGGACAACAAGAGTACGGCGAGATTCCAGCCATGCTTTCTCTGATGCACTCAAACTACCTGCACCAGCCTCGTCGCTATCAAGAGCATCAAACTTCGACTTGTCGATAACATCCCACTGTGACTTGAGTCGACGAAAAAGCTCAATTCATCCTCCTTCTCCAGCCACCCGCGGAGTGTAGACTCGTTCAGACCTCCTAGAGCTTTACACACCTGAACAAGAAAAAATACAAGGTTTAATAGTAAAAGTGTATAAAACATCATAAATAGGATAATAAAATACTGTATCATAAAATAAGCATCCTTTAAATAGAAAACTAACCTGAGCCTGGGTCTCTCCGTTCCGTACTCGCGTAACCGCATCCAGCTTTTCCTGCATCGTGGAGCTCGAGTTTTTCTTTTTGTCTTGCGCGAAGAACACGATGGCGATTGGATTGGGCCGATTGGATTCGATTGCTCGAAAAAAACGTTTTCAAGTGATGCAAATGATGTAAACGCCATAGAAACTGAAGGTGATATGATTTGAGTTGAACAGGATGCCATATTTATAAGGGAAGCACTGACTGAGATGAGTCGGGGAGAGAGAGACAGGTGTCAGGTGTCAATGCGTCTTGACACTTTGCAGTTCCCGGGCCCGGCCAGTGGAGATGAAAGGTTAAATCAGCTTACGTAGATAAACACTCGTGTCAATATCATATTAATAATAACTTGTGAAATGTTAAGTAAACCAGAAGTGTTATGATCGTTATGTTGGTGTTATGAGAGCGAACCTTTACGCGCGTGATTTAAAAAAAATCAAGATGGCGGCTGCCGTGTACAATGTACTGCGTGCTCGATTCTTGTCATTTTTTGATTTTTTCCTACTAATTTATCAAAATTTTTGGGTACCGTGTGCTATCCGAAATCGCATATTAATGGGTCGCATATTAACGGGTTCCGTGTGTGTGTGTGTGTGTGTATATATATATATATATATATATATATATATATATATATATATATATATATATATATATATATATATATATACATACATATATAAGTTCAAAACACACCTGGTCACAAGTGTGCCGCACTGACCGGGTCCTCAGTCGAGGTCGTCAGCATCATCCCGTTTTGGCCCTTCAACCTCGATACGGTCAGCTAAGGTGGGCCAGCAGGGGCACATACACATACACATGCAGCAACTACACCTGGATGCGTACATACCCCCACCCTCAGCCAGTGCGAACGCAGACGACAACAGCAACACCTCCACATCCAGAATCCACAACACCAAACAAACATGGTGGAACATTCAAACACCCACCTTTATACCCTTCACCACTCACCAACAAAACACACCAGATCATTCATACACACATCCACACACAACACCAACCAACCACCTACCCTTACAACCTACACCACTCAACATACAAAAACACACACTCATGCAAAAATTCATTCATGCAAAAACACACACCCTCACGCACTCACTCACTCACTCATATACACAAAATAAGAAATAATAATAGGAACAAAAACAAACAAACAAACAAAAACACCACACACAACCAACCACCTACCCTTACCAACATGCACCATTCATGCAAACATGCAAAACCACACCCACTCATGACCCACTCCTGCAACACACACACGCACACACACACACACACACACACACACACACACACACACACACACACACACACACACACACACACACACACACCCATTTCTATTCCGTAACCTCAACCTACACCGTTCGACGTGCCTCCATAAACTTCCTCCAAATCCAAAATGAGTCTTTCAAGGCAACCTGGGCCACCTTGTCACACATCCACCTTCTTTATGTCCCACACACTCCAAGCCGAGCAAGAAATGCAGAAAAGGAATTTCCAATATACCCTCTACACCCCACCTCGAATGGCTGATACGAAACTCGCCAACCCTTCTCCCGGCACTCTGCCTCCAGCTCACTGTACTTTCCTCTCTTCATATCGTGCACCTCCTCCATGTTCTCTTCCCAAGGTACATACAATTCCCCTAAGATGACCTGTCTTGTTGCACCTGACCAAATGACAATGTCAGGCCGCAACCTTGTCACACAGATCTCCTCTGGGAATACCAATTGTGGCTTTAGGTCTGCCACCACCTGCCAATCACAAGCATCTGACAGCCCTCTTGCTTTCCACCTCCTCCTCCTCTTTCCACCTCTTACCACTTGGCCCTCCTTGACAAACCACACCTCTCCCCCATCAGTCTCCTTCTCCACTCTTCTCTCTCTCTCTCTCTCTCTCTCTCGACCTCAGCACCTCTTGTTGCACCATCTGCACCACCACCGCCAGCACCTGATCATGTCGCCACCTGTATTGTCCTGCTGCCAATGCTACTGAACATGCACTCAGTGCATGCTGTATTGTTCCCACACCTCCACACAAATAACATCTCTCCTCCTCCAACAACCCCCACAATCTCAAGTTTACTGGTGACGGAAGCACATCATACATTGCCCGCAACAGGAAATTCAACAATATTGGCTCCATCGTCCAAATCTCTTGCCACTTCAACATCCTCACCTGCACACCTTCCCACCGAGTCCAAGCACCTTGCTGTGCCTGACCGACTGCTTTAACAAATCTCTCCTCTTCCTTTCTTCTCACCTCCCTCTCAACCATCTTCCTCCTCTCTTTCACACATGCCTTTCCCCATCGCTCATGCTTCATCCACCCCAACCCATGCTTCCCGTGCTGTACCATCCCCATGACCTCCTCCTGTTGCAACCGCTCCTCCATCGCGTCCACCTCTGCTCTTGCATTCCACTTCCGACTTCCCTTCTTCTCTGGGAGAGCATTCTTTACCACTGCATCACTTGAATCCCGCAACATCATGAACTCCCGCACCCTCACCACCTTAAACTCCTCGGTTAATGATGTCAAGGGAAACTGGAGTTTTCCAACCTGACCATAAAAGGCAATGTTCGTCAAACAGCGTGGCACTCCCAACCACCTCCTCACAAACCCGCTCACCACAATCTCCATCCTCTCTACATGCCCAATCGCAATATCATACATCATCAATGGCCACAACACTCATGGCATCAATCCAAACTTCAAACACCATACCTTCAACTTACGTGGCAAACCACATCCATCAATCCTCTTCAAACCTATCAAAAGCTTGTTTCTGACCTCCTCCACTCTTCCCACATCATTCAACTCCACTGTATACCATCTTCCCAAACTCTTCACAGGGGCCTCCACCAATGATGGAACCACCTCCCCTCCCAGCTCAAACCTGTGCATGTTATCCACCACTCCTCGTCTCACGACCACACTCCTCGACTTTCTTGCTTTAAATCCCATTCTTGCCCACCGCATCAACCTTTCCAGTCGTCCCAGTACCTCTACTGCTGCATCAGCAGACTATTGGACAACTGACAACATATATATATATATATATATATATATATATATGTATATACAGACTTGGCATTTATTTTTGGAATATTTTTTTGTGGGGGTGAACTTACTTTTCAAGATGTCTTAGAACCAAAAGTTCATTGGAATTATGTTGAAATTATTCTCGATTTTGTTAATGTGACCTTTAAAAGAAACAAAAACTACATTTGACATTTCGAAACAAATAAATTGATCCTTGAAAGTGATGTAAACTGATATCGAACTCAATTCATGGACAGTACTGTGTTAAACTTCTGTACGTTTTCCAGAAGTATGTCTTTATTTTGCACATTAGCCAAATTTTTTTTTAACAAAAACAAAAGTTAAATTACGACTGGGATTACGGACAGTAAAATTGCAGTTCAGTACTTCGTGTAACCCCCACGAGCATTCAGGAGAGCATGTACACGTTGAGGCATGCTGTTCACGAGATTTGCCAAGGTTTGGACAGGAATCGCTTGCCATGCAGTGACAATAGCCTGCTACAATTCACGCTCAGAGGTCGCTGCTGGTCCAAGTGGTCGATTTGATGCGTTAATTCTGCCCACAAGTTCTCTATCGGATTCATATCCGGGGACATGGCAGGCCACTCCATATGCTCTACACCACGGTCAGCAAGAAAGTGTTGGATCATGCGAGCATGATGAGGCCGTGCATTGTCATCTTGGAAGACAAAGTTTCCTCGAAAGGCTGCACGACCAAATGGAAGCAATGTTTCTTCCAGAATGGCCCTGTACTTGTTCAGGTTTCCATTCAGAACAACCAGGTCAGTTTTGCCCCCTGCATGAAAAGCAGCCCAAATGGTCACCCCACCACCTCCAGCTTGAAGTCTTGGCACTATACAATCTTTGTTGTAGGCTTCATGCACTTGTCTGCGCACTCGGACACGGCCATCTTTACGATAGACCAGAAATCTAGACTCGTCACTGAAGATCACGTGATTCCAGTCTCCTGGCTGCCATTGGCGGTGCTCTCTGGCCCACTGCAATCGGCGCTGGCGGTGTTGTCTGGTCAGGCGTGGCTTTCTCAGGGGACGCCTGGCACGATAGCCTGCTTGAACGAGTCGTTCGTTGACTAGCCTTCTGGATACAGGCACATTTGTCAGTTGCTGCCACTCAGCCCTAAGCCGATTAGTTGACTTGGTACGGCCATTGCGGACTAACCAGAGCAGCTGGCGATCATCCCTCCTTGTGGTTCTGCGGGGACATCCTGGCCTCGGTATTGGAGGAGGGACACCCCTCTGAGCATTTCGTTTTAGGATCTTTGACACCTGACCTTGAGTGATGCCATACTGCCGAGCAATAGCACGCTGTTTCATGCCGTAATTTCGTAAAGCCACCACTCCATGACAAACAGCATTGTCGAGTTGACGGACCATCTCCAGAGGAAGTGGCAATAACTTTTGGAGACATGCAGCAGTTGTTTTCCACTAATACAGAACGCAACAACCCTTGTATACCCGACTGTCAAGCCAATCATCAAATGCACTTGTCCGTACATTTTGCCACGCCACCTGTGATATAATCCTGTTGTTGACGTCTTGCTGCGACAGACAATCAGTGACATGGTTCTTTTAACAAATAAATCACCAAAGTGCAAAAGAAACTCACCAGATTGATATGAACGATTGATATTATAACCTTTAACCTTCCCGGGGCCAAGTCAAGAAAAAAAATATTCCACATTAAATGCCAAGTCTGTGTATATATATATATATATATATATATATATATATATATATATATATATATATATATATATATATATATGTATATATATATATATATATATATATTAGCCGAATGCACCTGGCGTTGCCAGGGTTCTTTTTGAATGAATTTACCACTTTAATTCAGCTTTTACTAGCGGCCGTAGAAGATGGACTACTATAATTCAGCTCAGCTTTTAATTGCGAAATGGGCCCAGCCCGGCCGATGCAGCCTCGACCGGCCTCACCACCTAGCCCATAACCTTCACCGGGCCTGTCCCGACATTTTTGGTTCTTTTTGAATGAATTTACTACTATAATTCAGCTTTTACTCGTGGCCGTAGAAGATGGACTACTATAATTCAGCTCAGCTTTTAATTGTGAAATGGGCCCAGCCCGGCCGAAACGGCCTCGACCGGCTTCGTCACCTAGCCTATAACCTTCCCGGGGCCCGTCCCGACATTTTTGGTTCTTTTTGAATGAATTTACTACTATAATTCAGCTTTTACTCGTGGCTGTAGAAGATGAACTACTATAATTCAGCTTTTACTCACGGCCGTAGAAGATGGACTACTATAATTCAGCTTTTACTCGTGGCCGTAGAAGATGGATTACGATAATTCAGCTTTTACTCGCGGTCGTAGAGGATGGACAACCATAATTCAGCTCAGCTTTTAATTGCGAAATGGGCCCAGCCCAGCCGAAGCGGCCTGGACCGGCTTCGCCACCTAGCCTATAACCTTCCCGGGGCCTGTCCCGACATTTTTGGTTCTTTTTGAATGAATTTACTACTATAATTCAGCTTTTACTCACGGCCATAGAAGATTAACTACTATAATTCAGCTCAGCTTTTAATTGCGAAATGGGCCCAGCCCAGCCGAAGCAGCCTCGACCGGCTTCGCCACCTAGCCTATAACCTTCCCGGGGCCCGCCCCGACATTTTTGGTTCTTTTTTTAATGAATTTACTACTATAATTCAGCTTTTACTCGTGGCCGAAGAAGATTGACTACTATAATTCAGTTCAGCTTTTAATTGCCAAATGGGCCCAGCCTGGCCTCGGCGGCCTCGGCCGGCTTCGCCACCTAGCCCATAACCTTCCCGGGGCCCGCCCTGACATTTTTGGTTATTTTTGAATGAATTTACTACTACAATTCAGCTTTTACTCGCGGCCGTAGAAGATCGACTACTATAATTCAGCTCTGCTTTTAATTGCGAAATGGGCCCAACCCGGCCTCGGCGGCCTCGCCATTAAGCCTATAACCTTCCCGGGGCTCATCCCGACATTTTTGATTCTTTTTGAATGAATTTACTACTATAATTCAGCTTTTACTCGCGGCCGTAGAAGATGGACTACTATAATTCAGCTCAGCTTTTAATTGCGAAATGGGCCCAACCCGGCCTCGGCGGCCTCGCCACTGAGCCTATAACCTTACCAAGGCCTGTCCCGACATTTTTGGTTATTTTTGAATGAATTTACTACTATAATTCAGCTTTTACTCGCGGCCGTAGAAGATCGACTACGATAATTCAGCTCAGCTTTTAATTGTGAAATGGGCCCAGCCCGGCCGAGGTGGCCTCGACCAGCCTATTACCTTCCCTGGGGGCCTGTCCCAACATTTTTTGTTTTAGAGGTTTCCTCCTATCTTTCACCGTTCAGGAGATTAGCACGTGCAGACAAACAAACAAACAAACTAAAACTTTCTTTTATATATAGAGATAGAAGAACAAGATAACTATATATATATCTACTCAAAGGTTCCGCTTCCGGTCCGGTATGAAGAGGACGCAGGCGTCACATGCTCGCCGCTTCTTCGACCGGGCCACTGTCAGTTGCTTTCTTTTTTGGTGGTCGTGCGGATTATTTGGCCATTGAGTCTGCCCTCTGCATAGTCCCGGCTCTGCTCCCTGCTTTGCCTGCCCGGCTCCTTCGCCTGCTCGCTGTTTCCTCGGGCGCGCTCTCGTGGGTTGTGACCATCGCAGCGGTTTGGTGGCGGTTTCCCGCCGTGATCTAGATTTGTAGCGTCGGCGGTCGATTTCCGCTGCATTTGCCGCTTTGCCGTGATCAACCTTGGCCTCGTGCCTGCCCTCTGCTTGGTCCCGGCTCTGCTCCTGGCTTCACCTACCTGGCTCCTTCGTTTCCTCGGGCCCGCTCTCATGGGTTGGGACCATTGTTTCACCTCCTCAACCTTGGCCTCGTCTCGTATCTCTGCCCCTGCCTGGCATGGCTCTGCGGTACTCCGCCGCAAGGCTCCTTCTGCTCAATACTTGCTACACCCCATCATGCATCTCTGCCATCAAATCAAATGGACTCCTCCGACGACCCAGGTACATTCACCGTGGCTCCGGTCGTAAGTTTGTTTATTTGCAATCAGGTCACTCCATCCCCGTCCTCTGGTCGGCTCAGCGCACTCTCACTCTTCGTCCCAGTGCACCTGGTCACAGCAATGCACACGATCGCACCTCCTGCCTACGAACCCTGGCTAAATCACCTGAATTCATCCCCGCTGTTCAAAACAACATCAAGCTCACCCTGTTCAACACCCGGTCCCTCAACAACAAATGCCTCATCCTGAACGAATACATCCTGGATAACAAACTGGACTTTCTCTGTCTCACCGAAACCTGGCAACAACCTCTGGACTACTACACACTCAACCTCACCACACCCAATGGATATTCCTACGTCAATAAACCACGCTCGGAGGGCCGAGGTGGTGGAATTGCCGTTATCCACCGTCAAGACATCAAGACCAACCTAATCTCCATCGCATCTGCTCCATCATTTGAACACATGGCTTTTAAACTCTCTGGTCGCACGCAGTCAGTCATGGCTGTCGTCTACCGCCCTCCCAAACCCCACCCATCATTCCTGTCTGACTTCTCCTACTTTCTGACCCAGCTATGTTCCCTCTCCCCCTCAATCCTCCTCCTCGGTGATTTCAATATCCACATGGACTCCATTGACTCCACAATAACCACTGACTTCACTGATTTACTCACCTGCATTAACCTCACTCAACATGTCGACTTTCCTACCCATATCTGTGGTCACATTTTGGACCTTGTCTGCTCCACCGGATTAAATTTGCACCATCTCTCTGGCTCCGACCTCACCCTCTCTGACCACTTAGCCATCACTCTGACCATCAACATCCCCGCCCCAACACCAAGGCATTATCGCACTATCAACTTCCGTAAGCTAAACGCTCTTTCACCTACCTCATTCTCATCCACCCTCTCTGAAAAAATGTCCACTTCTCCCTTCATTGACCTCCACACCCCTTCCGACCTCACTGACTACTACAACCACACTCTCTCCTCCTGCCTTGACCAGCTTGCGCCTGTAAAAACCAAAACAGTTTCTTTCACCCATTCTGCTCCCTGGTTTACCCCTGAACTCCGCCTGATGAAAACTCGTGCTCGCCAACTTGAAAGACTCCGCAATAAAACGGGTCTCACTGTTCACTCCCAAGCCTACAAGGACCACCTACAACACTACAAAGATGTCCTCTCCCGCGCCCGCTCCGCCTACTACTCTCAAATTATCCACTCTGGCTCCGGAAACCCAAAAGCACTCTTCTCGACAATAAACAAACTCCTCCGCCCCCTGAACACCACCACCCAGTCATTCACAGTAGACAACTGCATCTCCTTCCTCTCTTTCTTCCAACGCAAAATTGACAACATCTACAACAGCTTGACCACCGCCGCACCCTCTGACCTGCCCCCCCTTGTCCTGCCATCCCCTGTCTCGGTTCTCCCCAATCTCCCCTACTGACCTCTCTGAACTCCTCATAGGAATGAAAACTGCCACCTGCACTCTTGACCCCATCCCCTCCAGCTTTGTCAAGGCCTCCCTCCCTGCTCTCTCTCCACTTATCATTGCAACAATAAACTCCACCCTGTCTACAGGCATCGTCCCACCTTCCCTCAAAATTGCTGCTGTTACCCCCATTCTAAAAAAACCTGGTCTAAACCCTGACACCCTAAACAACTTCAGACCCATCTCCAACCTACCCTTTCTGTCAAAAGTTTTGGAACGCGCTGTAGCCACTCAACTCAAACATCATCTCTCTGCCAATAACCTGTATGAAACATTCCAATCCGGATTCCGGTCCAACCACAGTACTGAAACTGCTCTCCTCAAAATCACCAACGACCTTCTCCTCTCCTCTGACGCTGGCAACCTCAACATTCTCGTCCTCCTCGACCTCAGCGCTGCCTTTGACACCATCGATCACACCATCCTCCTCACCCGACTTGAATCCACCTTTAACGTTACCGGCACTGCCCTCTCTTGGATTAAATCATACCTCTCTGACAGACGCCAGTTCATCTCCATCAATAACTGCAAATCCCCCACTGCTCCCCTCCCCCAAGGTGTCCCCCAAGGTTCAGTTATTGGCCCCCTCCTCTTCATCCTTTACCTGTCCCCCCTCAGTCACTTAATCCGCCGTCATGGTCTCCAATTCCACTGCTTCGCCAATGACATCCAGCTTTTCATCTCCACCAAGTCCGTCTCCACCGACACCCACTCTATCCTGACAAACTGCATCACTGAAATAAAATCCTGGCTTCAAATCAACTTCCTCAAGCTTAACTGTGATAAATCTGAAATAATCATCATTGGCCCAAAAACGCTCACAAAATCCACCCATAACTTTGCCCTCAACATCGACGGTATCCCAGTATCCACCTCCCCTCACATCCGGAATCTTGGCGTCATCTTTGACCAAACCCTTTCCTTCGACAAATACACTAAACAGATCACAAAGTCAGCCTTCTTTCACCTGAAAAACATTGCCCGTCTCCACTCATCCCTCTCCTCCACGGCTGCAGAAACCCTCATCCACGCCTTCATCACCTCTCGTCTGGACTACTGCAATAGCCTCCTCTATGGTTCACCCTCAAAAATCACCAATAAACTCCAATACATTCAGAACTCCGCTGCCCGTCTACTCACCCATTCCCGGACCCGTGACCACATCACCCCCGTCCTTTACAAGCTTCACTGGCTCCCCGTCCCCCAGAGAATCCAGTACAAAATCCTCCTCTTGACATACAAAGCCCTCCATAACCTGGCCCCATCCTACCTGGCTGACCTCCTCTCCAGACACACTCCCACCCGCAACCTCCGCTCTGCTGGTACCAACCTCCTGACCCCCTCCATCCGGACCAAATTCAGATCCTGGGGGGACAGGGCCTTCTCCATCGCTGCTCCCACCCTCTGGAACTCACTACCTCACACCATCAGAGACTCCTCCTCACTCACCACATTCAAAACATCACTAAAGACCCACCTGTTCAACACTGCATTCAACATTCAACCCACAGCATTTAACCCCTGACTATCTCTTCTCCTTCTCCCTCCTTTTGCTTTAAATATTTCCCTATTGATTCTTGTCTTTTTGCAATTGTTGTTTTCATGTATTGTTATGCATTATGTTTTCCACTCTGTCAAAGCGCCTTTGGGCTTCTGGAAAAGCGCTATACAAAATAAATGAATTATTATATATATATATATATATATATATATATATATATATATATATATATATATATATATATATATATATATATATACATATATATATATATATATATATATACATATATATATATATATATATATATATACATACATACATACATACAGACTTGGCATTTAATATGGAATATTTTTTTTCTGGGGGTGAACTTACTTTTCAAGATGTCTTAGAACCAAAAGTTCATTGGAATTATGTTGAAATTATTCTAGATTTTGTTAATGTGACCTTTAAAAGAAACAAAAACCACATTTGACATTTCGAAGCAAATAAATTGATCCTTGAAAGTGATGTAAACTGATATCGAACTCAATTCACGGACAGTACTGTGTTAAACTTCTGTGCGTTTTCCAGAAGTACCTCTTTATTTTGCACATTAGCCAAAAAATGTTTTTAACAAAAACAAAAGTTAAATTACGACTGGGATTACGGACAGTAAAATTACAGTTTAGTACTTCGTGTAACCCACACGAGCATTCAGGAGAGCACGTACACGTCGAGGCATGCTGTTCACGAGATTTGCCAAGGTTTGGACAGAAATCGCTTGCCATGCAGTGACAATAGTCTGCTGCAATTCACGCACAGAGGTGGGCTGCTGGTCCAAGTTGTCGATTTGATGCGTTAATTCTGCCCACAAGTTCTCTATCGGATTCATATCCGGGGACATGGCAGGCCACTACATATGATCGACACCACGGTCAGCAAGAAAGTGTTGGATCATGCGAGCACGATGAGGGTGTGCAATGTCATCTTGGAAGACAAAGTTTCCTCGAAAGGCTGCATGAGCAAATGGAAGCAATGTTTCTTCCAGAATGGCCCTGTACTTGAACTGGTTCAGGTTTCCATTCAGAACAACCAGGTCAGTTTTGCCCCCGGCATGAAAAGCAGCCCAAATGGTCACCCCACCACCTCCAGCTTGGAGTCTTGGCACTATACAATCTTTGTTGTAGGCTTCATGCACTTGTCTGCGCACTCGGACGCGGCCATCTTGACGATAGATCAGAAATCTAGACTCGTCACTGAAGATCACGTGATTCCAGTGTCCTGGTTGCCATTGACGGTGCTCTCTGGCCCACTGCAATCGGCGCTGGCGGTGTTGTCTGGTCAGGTGTGGCTTTCTCAGGGGACGCCTGCTTGAACCAGTCGTTGGTTGAATAGCCTTCTGGATACAGGCACATTTGTCAGTTGCTGCCACTCAGCCCCAAGCCGATTAGCTGACCTAGTACGGCCATTGCGGACTAACCGGTGCAGCTGGCGATCATCCCTCCTTGTGGTTCTACGGGGACGTCCTGGCCTCGGTATTGGAGTAGGGACACCCCTCTGAGCATTTCATTTCAGGATCGTTGACACCTGACCTTGAGTGATGCCATACTGCCGAGCAATAGCACGCTGTTTCATGCTGTAATTTCGTAAAGCCACCACTCCATGACAAACAGCATTGTCGAGTTGACGGACCATCTCCAGCGGAAGCGGCAATAACTTTTGGAGATGTGCAGCAGTTGTTTTCCACTAATACAGAACGCAACAACCCTTGTATACCCGACTGTGAAGCCAATCATCAAATGCACCTGTCCGTACATTTTGCCACGCCACCTGTGATATAATCCTGTTGTTGACTTCTTGCTGCGACAGATAATCAGTGACATGATTCTTTTAACAAATAAATCACCAAAGTGTAAAAGAAACTCACCAGATTGATTTAGTGAGGTAAGTAAACCCTAGTCAAGAAAAAAATATGTATTCCATATTAAATGCCAAGTCTGTATATATGTATGTATGTATGTATGTATGTATGTATGTATGTATGTATGTATATATATATGTATATATATATATATATATATATATATATATATATATATATATATATATATACATACACACACACATACAGTCACGGCCAAAAATATTGGCCCCCTTGCACTACAAATAATGCACCATTTATTCCAGAAAATTGTTGAAATTAAAAAATCTTTTGGTATCCACATTTGTATTTCTTTGGTTTGCAGTAGAACAAAACAAAAGAAGCTGAAAAAATTATTAAATCTTAGCTTATTCCACACAGAAATCCTAAAATGGCCCAGACAATATTATTGGCACCTTTTAGAAGTTGTGAGAAATATTTAGATTTCAAGCAGGTGATTCTCCTTTACTTTGGAAATGACCTCACCGATGGTGAGTTGTAGGTGCCTGCAATATAAAAATCAGTCATTCAACCAGTTTGAATGGAGAAAAGGAGTCATTCTGCTGTTTTTTGTCACTGTGTGTACCGCAATGAGCATTTAGAAAAGAAAGAAAACCAGAAAATTGGCTGAGGAGGTCAGACAGAAGATTGTAGCCAAGCATGGACAATCTCAAGGCTACAAGTTCTCCCCTATGGGCCGGTGCTCCTGCCTCACACCTAGCTCGGCTTCACGCTGTTGAAACCAAAGCTTTCAGAATCATTGGAATCTCCCACGATGAAGCTATCTCTGAGGGCTTTTCACTCACTCACCGCAGACAGGTTGGTGGTCTTTCCGTCTTCTACCGACTCCTCTCCGGCCTTGCTCCCCCAGCTCTCTCTGGGCTCTGTCCCCCAAATATTCCTACAGGTCGCACAAGATCTGCCTGCAACCCTCTGATGGTTAAACTGCCGAAATCTCGGCTCTCTGCTCACCATCACTCCCTCATTCCTCTTTTCTCCCGCCTCTGGAACAAACTCCCACACTCCCTTCAATCCCACTCCTCCCTCCAGGTCTTTAAAACAGCTGTTCACCACCATCTCTTATCTTCCCCCATCCAAAACCTTGATCTTTTCTACCCCCGCTAATTCACCCCAGATCCACCTTGTTTGAAATTCCAACTTCTTTCCTGGAAGTCCTGGCAGTGTCCATATGTTTTATACCTCTCCCACCGCCCCATTCCCATGCCCCCCCCCAAAGCCCTCGCCCTCTCTCAGATCTCTCGATGTCTCCATGTCTCTCGGTCCCTGCTCTCAAATGTTGTGTTTGTGTCCTTCCCCCTCTCTCCCCATCTTGTCTACAGCTCCCTATGTTATATGTTTTATGTGTCGGTTTGTCTTTCTGTGTGATTAATGTTCGCTCTTTCACGAGCCTCGATCTTGTATACAAAAAAAATAAAAATAAAAATAAGAGGGCTCTTGCTTTGATGAACTGCTCAAGCCTGAAACGTCACTTCATTTTCTTTCCCACAGCGGTTGGAATACCTTTCTGAGAATTTTACTAAGAAGCCATTGTCCTTATTTTCCTGCAGACACAGACTCAATCTCGTCTTTATAAATTTAAAATTTCAAGCTAAATTTCAAGTGTCACAGCAAAGGGTATGAATACTTATGTCAATGTGATATTAAAGTTTTTTAATTTTAATTAATTTGCAAAACTTTCTAAAATCCTGTTTTCTCTTTGTCATTATGGGGTATTGAGTGTAGATTGATGAGGGAAAAAATGAATTTAAACGATTTCAGCACAAGGATGCAACATAACAAAATGTGAAAAAAGTGAAGGGGTCTGAATACTTTCTGAATGCACTGTATATATATATATATATATATACAGTCATGTAAAAAAGTAAGTACAACCCATGTAAAGTTTTGACTTTTTCAACATTTTTCAACATACAGCTATTTGATCTTCATTTCAACAATATTGAGAGATAAAGGTGATATAATATAACAAATATCATGAAACATTTATCATTTTGTCGTCCATAATATAATTTAAATAAACGTAAATGCAAATTCCGCATTTATAATGCGGCTGAGGTCTCACTATCTGCCTTTGGTATTTATTTTTTTTGTATACAAAGTCGAGCCTCGTGTAAGAGCTAACGCATTAAACACAAAAAAAGACAAACAGACACATAAAACATAAAATGAAGGGAGCAGGAGACAAGAGGGGCAGAGAGAGGGAAACACACAAACACAACAGTAGAGAGCAGAGACATCGGGAGATCTATGGAAGGGAGAGGGCTGGAGGTTGTTGGAGAGGGGGGGGGGGGGGGGGCGAGTGGTACACAGAATATAACAAATGGACATTGCTAGGAATTTCCGGAATGAAGTCGGAGATTCAAAGAGGTGGATTTGGGATGTATCTACGGGGGTAGAGAAGATCAAGGTTTTGGATGGGGGAAGATAAGAGATGGTAGTGAACAGCTGGTTTAATGAAAGATACGCTCATTTTACCCCACAAAAACACAGACACATAAACACACACACACACACACACACACACACACACACACACACACACACACGCATAAACACAGCCATATACACACACACATACACACAGGCACACACATAATATACACACACATAAACGCACACAGACATGCACACACACACACACACACACACACACACACAAACACAGACACACACATAAACACACACATACACACATAAACAAACAGATACACACACACTACACACACACACACACACACACACACGCACACGCACACACACACACACACACACACAAACACAGGCATACACACACACATGCATACATACACTGTCTCTGCCGTGCCTGTGGGTGTCTGTCTGCTAAGCCGGTCTGTCTGTGTCTTCTGTCTCTGTTGCGCCGGTCTGTCTCTGTTGCGCTGGTCCATGGAAATCTCCACGCATGGCTGGCGGACTTCCTCTCTGGTCGTAGTCAACGTGTGGCCCTGAATGGGTTTTTGTCATCTCCTCTTCCTGTTCAGGCTGGAGTTCCCCAAGGCAGTGTTCTGGGCCCTGTGCTTTTTCTGGTCTTCATCAATGATCTCTCCGACTCTCTGGAAAATCCTCTCTATCTCTTTGCTGACGACTCCACTCTCTGTCGCTCCATTCCTCATCCCTCAGATCTGCAGTCTGCAGCCTCCTCACTCTCTGCAGACCTGGACAAAATCACAGACTGGGCAAACAAATGGAACATGTCTTTCAATCCTGACAAATCTCACACTCTTACTATATCTCTCCGAAAAGACCGACTGGAAAACCCTCCCATCTACTTTCTGAATAATCCTCTCCAAGAAGTTCTGTCACTCAAGCTTTTGGGTCTCACTATCTGCCATGATCTTTCCTGGGAAAACCACATTTCAAATCTGGCCTCCAAAGCCAGTCGCCAACTGGGCATCCTCCGTCGTGCGAAGTCCTTCCTTGGCACACCTGAGCTCCTCACCACATACAAGGCTTTCATCCGCAGCTCAATGGAAAACTGCTCTCCTCATTGGGCTGGTGCTCCTGCCTCACACCTAGCTCGCCTTCACGCTGTTGAAACCAAAGCGTTCAGAATCATTGGAATCTCCCGCGATGAAGCTAACTCCAAGGGCTTTTCACTCACTCACCGCAGGCAGGTTGGTGGTCTTTCCGTCTTCTACCGACTCCTCTCTGGCCTTGCCCCCCCCAGCTCTCTCTCTGGGCTCTGTCCCGGAAATATTCCTACAGGTCGCACAAGATCTGCCTGCAACCCTCTTATGGTTAAACTGCCAAAATCAAGACTCTCTGCTCACCTTCACTCCTTCATTTCTCTTTTCTCCCACCTCTGGAACAAACTCCTTCACTCTCTTCAATCCCACTCCACCCTCCAGGTCTTTAAAACAGCTGTTCACCACCATCTCTTATCTTCCCCCATCCAAAACCTTGATCTTTTCTACCCCCGCTAATTTCACCCAAAATCCTACACTTTTTTATTTATTTAAAATACCAACTTCTGTCCTGGAAGTCCTTGGTGTCCTTGTGTTTTATACCTCTCCCCCCCCCCCTTCCCACGCCTCCTCCCCCCAAGCCCTCTCCCTCCCACACTTCTCCCTGCTCTCAAATGTTGTGTTTGTGTGCTTCCCCTTCTCTCCCCATCTTGTCTTCCGCTCCCTCTTTTTATATATTTTGTTTGTCTGGTTGATTTGTTTGTGAAGTAAATGTCAGCTCTTTCACGAGCCTCGATTCAGTGAACAAAAAAAATTCAGCCAATGCGAGTTCGGTCTCCTCATTCTTGTGCAGCAAGTTTGATGACTCCTCGTAAGTGTTTCCAGACACTCACAGAATTTTGCCAATCACTGACACACCAATTTTATTTATTTGAACGCCGATCGTTTGGCTGAACCCTTTTCATGTTATGGAGTAAAATAAATTACTGGTTTATGTCAAGGTTCTGTTAACCTCATTAAATGGAGTGAAAAACCCATATCGCTCCTAATTAATAACTGATTTTGGCAGCTTGCACAGTCAGGCCCCGGTTAATTCGACTCTGGAAAAGCTTTAAGCTGCCATATTGGATTTTCCAAGTGAATACATTTCACAGTGAATACATTTCACAGATACATTTCACCGATCCAGGCCGAGCCAGTGGGAATAAATAAAACAGCCAGGGCGAAAAGGTTCACAAAGCTCTCTAGGCCTTAAAAACTGCTACCTGTCAAGAGAAAACAACCGTCTG